>NC_141687.1:1690697626-1691111769 GCF_964263255.1 Lissotriton vulgaris | reverse complement strand
CAACCCTAACAATAATGAAACAAATTGGCATAACTCAGCTGATAAGTAGTAACAAGAAACCCAGACGTCGAGAACCACAATGTCACTCCTGGTCCGATGCACACCCTCTGCTCCACCGGGGCGTCCGTTTAGATCGTCTCTTTAAGGCAATGAGTCAAGCCAGTCACTGGCACAGTCTGGTCGATCAAAGAAAAAGTTTGTTCCTCATATTCGATGCGTAATCGAGCTGGAAAAAACATCGCATACTTAAAGCCCAAGTCCCGCAATCGCCTCTTCACTCCCTGGAACCCCATCCTTTGTCGCTGGACCTGAGGAGTAAAATCCGGGTAGATGTTGACAGTACTATTGTCGATCTTCAAGGGGGCCACGACCTCGGGAGGCTTGAAGGATAGCATCTCTATCCCGAAAAGGGAAAAGTCTTGCAATGATAGGCCTCGAGGGGGCCCTGGTTTAATCTTCCCAACAGCGAAGAATTTGCTGAGTCCAGCGGGGGCAAGATGGTTGAGGATCAAATCCTCTACAAGAAGGTCGATGGTGGTGCTCTCGGGATTTTCCGGCACTCCCACCAAGCGTATGTTGTTTCGACGGGCCCTATTTTCATGTTCATCCAGTCGTCGGGCCATCAAGTCGTGCGACGATCGTAGGTTGCCGATTTCCCGACTGTGCGTCCGCCATATCAGTGATAAGACTGGAGGTCTTTAAATCCAAGGCCTTGACCCTCTCATTAGTCTTGGCCAGATCAGCCCTGATAAGTGTAACATCGACAGCCACAGTATCGATCTTGAAGGCAAGAGCCTCATACTGTTGTCCCGTATCAGCTTTCATCCCAGTAATGGCGCTCTTAAGGTCCTGGAGAGAAACCTCCGATGGCGCAGTAGAGTCCGTCCTGGGGTCTGCAAGAGTACGGCCGGTACTGCCGGGGGAACCCTTCGGTTGCGTATAGCGGTCCATAACATTAGTCTGAGTAGGTCCCCCACCGATCGGCGTCTTTGTCTTGCGCCTCTCGAACTCAGGTTTGGAAGCCATATTGGAATCTGTGCCCCGAAGGGGCCCCTCTGGACCTGGTGAAAATGGCCGGTGCTGATGGGATACAGAATCAGAATTTTTTGGGCCAAAACGGTAGAATGCAGATCGAGGGATAAGTCAAGGGTAGAGAGATGTGGCAGGACAACACAGCGGGTCGGAGCTGCACCGACTTGGGAGCCGATCCGCTCGTAGAATAGTCACTCAAGGGGCCGAGGAGAAATCGAAACTGAAAGCGACAATGAGGCCGACTGGGGAGATGTCCCTCAGGCCATTGTTGTTGACTTACTCCTCGGCCCACTGAAGCAGCAGAGTCCCCGGTCTCGATCGGGGTGGGCCAGAAAGATGAAGTTGATGTAAAATCGGCTCCCGACGTCCACATTTAATTTTTGAAAGGATAGTAGAGTCAGTAAGAGTAGATCTTCAAAAGCCCATAATAATAACCAGGATATTTTGAGGATAGTCGCGAGAGGGCGGCGCGGGTCCGGGAGCCCTCTGCTTACGGACCATCTTAGACACCCGCGTAGCTCCTCCTCCAGTAAATGACATTAAAGGGAGGGAACCCACTCTAAATTGGTGGAAGGCTTCCCGTCACCAGGTTTCGTAATGATATCCCAATAGGTCTCTGTCTTGTATTCATATTTCTGGTCTAGAAATAGACCAGTTAGGGAGCTACTATTCACTAGTGACAGGGACTTCTGGCAGACCATATCCCTTTATAAAGTTTTTTAAATCTTTTTTCGATGGAAACAGGCTCCCTTCTGGGTCCTCCCACAAATGGGCGAGCTTCATATCAATTAGTGTGCTCTTGATCTTTTGCAACTATGTAATTTTTGAGGACGTATGGGCTTCTCTAATGTGCCTTAGAGCTTTGGCATAGATTGATAACTCTCTCGTGGTCCATAGTCTACGCAATAGGCAAGAGGTCTAAAACCTGCAGCCTCCTCAAAAGGAATACATTCCAGATCAAAACGTAGGGGTTTAAGAGGAGACGATTGAGGGAGACCAGTCAATGCTCTCAGAAACGTATTATGGGCTAGGACTAATGGACCTAGATATTCGAATCCCCAGAGTTCTGCACCATAGATTATTGAAGCCCTAACTTTCCCTTGGTAAATAGTGAGTACCGGGCCAACTGGTTTGGTATAGGATAACCGCTGTTCTTTTAAAAGGGCCCCTGCTAGCTGATTATGCCTTAAAACGAATAACTCTATCTGTGGCTTCCAATTCACCCTTTTACTCATAGTAACACCCAGGTTCGTGAAGGAATCAGTTTGCTCCAAAGACGCACCATTCATTTGTGCTCTAGCTTTCACTGTTTATGTTTATGCAACACCATGAATTTAGTCTTGTCAACATTGACAACTAAATCATGATCATTGCAAAATAAAGTGAATCTGTCAAGGGCTCGTTGCAGAACAGATTGTGTTTTAGACAAAATTAAAGTATTGTCCGCAAACATTAAAATCGGAACCCTAAAACCAGCCAGAGTGGGGGCGTCCATTGGATATTCAGTGTAATATGAGATAACATTATTTATGAACAATGAGAAAAGGGTAGGGGCCAAAACACACCCCTGCCTAACTCCCTTGTCAACAAAAAAACAATCAGTTACCTCACCCTGTTGTCCCCACCTTACATGGGCATAAGTAGACTCATGAAGCTTAATAATAAAGGATGAAATCTCAGGGGGCATCTCAGCTTCCTTCAATGTGTCACACAACTTAAAGCGGGGCACCAAGTCAAATGCAGATTTAGGATCTATAAATGCTGCATAGAGAGTCCCCCCAGCTAAAACCACTGTATTCCAATAAATCATCATGAATCTAAAAACTTGGTCAGTAGTGCTAACGTGGGAGCGAAATCCTGCTTGGTAGATGGATAGAATTTCATTATCATCAATCCACCTATTTACCCTACTAAGAACTAATCTAGCCACAATCTTTTACAGAAAGTCTATACGGCTTATAGGCCTATAATTAGTTGGGCTGGCAAGGTCCCCTTTTTTGTAAATGGGGATAATTTCTGCCCCGTGCCAGGATTCTGGTATGGGGGCACCTCTAGCCAAACCATTGGCTATAATGAGAATATATTTAAGCCAGTTCTGCCTATCGGCTATAAATATATCCGCTGGAATACAGTCCGGGCCCGGGGCCCTACCTAATGCGACACTGTCCAAAGCTCTCTCAATTTCCCCTAGGTTAAAGGTTAGGACTGAATCAGAGATTACTCAAGGGTAATGTCTTGAACTATCTGAATCTGAGAGTGCGCGACCTATGCTTCTGGTGGGACATTATTAACTGGTACTGGCCCTGCGTCACCACTACCCCATTTGATTAGTTGTCAAAACCGACACCAGTTTTTCCTATTGCTTGCATATAGCAAGTCCTTCCATCTTTTCTCATCAAAGGTTTTTTTAGCCCTTAGTTGCGTTTCCTTATATTCAGACCTAGCTTTCCTAACCTCTTGGGCTACTCCCAACATAATGGCATCAGAGAGGTGCCTAAAGGCTGTCCTACATGCACCATCATACCATTTTGCAGATTTTTGGATAAGGTGCTTATAGAAACTTTTTTTGTTTACTGTAGAAAAAGGTTTCAGCTTTGCAAACAGGTCCTCATGGACCTTTGTAAGGACAGGGAGAGTGGGTTCATTAATTTCAAAATGAGAGAGGGCTAAAAGAGTGTCTTCAAGAGTTGACTTTATCAAGACCATAGTGCCCTCATCTTCTGAGACCCGTGCCCATTTTAATCTACTGCGGTCATGAGACATAATTACGTCTGCTGTTGAGGTTTCCATTCCTACCCTCGCTGATAGATGGCCCTTTGCCTCTAGTGTTAATATCAAGGGATCATGGTCACTCTCAGTTCTTTGTTGAACCTCCATATCCAATTACCTTGTCCATAATTCTAAGTTATTAAAAAAGTAGTCAATCCTACTACTTCTTGACCCATTATTAAAAGTATGGGAGCTTTCACTATCAGATTTCGACCTCCCGTTAACAGCCCTTAGGCCCCTCTCCAAAGATAGACTTTTTAATTGGAGAACTACTTCTGACCATTTCTAAATGGGGGGGAGCATCAGAGATGGTATTCCCCAAAGCGCATCCTCATCACTGGTAAGGCTACCGTCATCTGGGCAAAGTGGCTCAAGCGTACAATTGAAGTCGCCAGCAATATCCCGATGACATGTACCTTTTAAAGATTTAATAAAGGAGTCGAGGCTAGAAATGGTTGAAGAAGATTTTCAACCCACCATCCCTCTTGCATAGACAATGACTAATATAAGCTCTGGGTCGTAATCAGAATGTATTTTAATAGCGAGAATATCCGGATTGTCAATCACTAACTCTTCAACCCGGTAGCCCGCCCTCTGTCTAACCCAGATAGTCAAACCCCCAGATGGTCTCCCTTTAGATCTTACAATGGCCGGTTTGCCAAAGGCCAGATAACCTGGGCGAAAAATCAAGTTCAGTGACCAAGTCGCCTGAAAGGCTATGATATCATAATTCTCTATGAAAATTGATAAGTCAGAAGAGATGGTCTTTGGTTGAAGGCCAGCGATGTTCCATTATATAATACATATAGAGTCAGAAGCTATACCCCCTCCCCCTTCTATCGATAGCAGATTCCCAGTATTCCCCATTCAAATAGAAGCTGCTGACTGGGGGCTTCGATTAATCCGGGTACAAAGAGCAGCCTGGGTAAGGGAATTCTCAATCTCAGTTGGGGCTTCAGATGGTAGTCAGTCACCAGCATCTAGGCCAGACAGGGGAACAAATCTATTAGCTAAATTTAGGTCAAAGGGTCTATGTGAGTGTGAGTGGTACCGCCCCCCCAGGCAGAGGGAAATTGTGGGGTCTATAAAAGAACCCTAAAGGCAAATGGGAAATTTGCCCAGGATAATCCCCTTGATTTCTGCTACCTAAGTGGGCCAGGAGAAATCTGACAACATGCTCATTGTTGAAATTAGCAACTGCGCCATCACCCCGCATGCTTCATAGCATGCCCTATCCATGCAGAACGTAAGGCCATTATCAGCTGGTTGCAAATATCCCAGTCCCATACCACAGGCTCCTTCAGTTGTGTGGCAAGCCAGTGCATGATTTTTGCCATTAACTGGTCGGTGGATTCTGTCTGCCCAGCCTGAAGGGCCAGAACATTCCTCAAGACCACCACCAAAGGGGTGGCGGCCGGTGGAAGGCGAAGGGCTTGTTGACCTTCTGGATCTAATCTTTGTGCCAATCCTACATGCATAGCCGAAAGATCTCGGCCGGTTGGCCCAGATACAGAACTGGCCCGAATGGCTGGGTTGAGGGTGGTGGAAGGTTGTGCAGTATCACTTACTATCCTTATGTATGGTCTACTACCCTCCCTCCCTGGGGTGCGCGGGATAAACTGAGCAAATTCACCAGACATATTCCCTGTTTCACCCATATTTCCACCTGGTACCACAACACCAACATTAGGAACAGTAGCTATCCAGCCATCCCTCCTAAGTGATGGGGGCAATGGCCTTATTGCAGGAGGATTGCTGGGTATAGGTTTGGCTATTGCAAGATTACAAGGCTCATTTGTTGTTGAAATTACAGGAGACCGATTAATTTTTGCCAAAGAACCCTTGATGAAACAATAATTGGACATAACTTCCAGTTCGAAATTTGTTAGTCTTTCCTCAATCAATGTCAATGTCAAAAACTCTTTATTTCGATTTACATCATAAAAGACATGCTAGCAGCCATATAAAACCGACATCAAGTGAATCAATACAGTCATAATATCACCATAAAATCCATACAATTAAAATTCGATGCTAGGAATGTACATATTACTAAAATTAATAAATATATACACACAAGCAGTCCGTCCCAACGATGTCCGGGTATGAATTGCTGCCCGCCAGTAGTATATTGTTTCGTAGGATTTCGTTTTGATAGCATTTATCTGTGACAGGCCTGTGAAACGCTCCGATTCACAGTGCACTGCTGATGCACCTAAGAGTGCGCGTTCAGTAGTGTGTGAACTCGAGTTTCCCTACTTTATTTTTCCTTGCAATATTAGATAGCGCGAACTCGACAACATGGCATGAGCACAATTTACATTACAGAAGAACACATTCATTTGTGGTAGGCACGGGGAGACAAAGCGATTTGCCTGGAATCACAGGATGTTGAGCTGATGCCGAGATTCGAACGTAGCTCCCCAGCTCTAAAGTTCGCAATTCTAGAACTTGTGGCGGAAGGTGTGTCTAAAAGTGTATGCCGGTGCTGGCCATCAATGAGAGAGACCTGTGGATTTTTCAAATGGGTGGTGATAAAATATGAGTATGTTGCTGGAGATGTGGGCAGCCATGCCACCAATGTACTTACCGGGGATGGTAAACACCCATTATTTCGCAACTTTCTTTCCGCATACCATCACTCCGCATACTTTCATTATGAAAGTACCATGACTCCGCAATGCCATTATAACGCATGACATTACATTTTATAAGCTTTTACCACGCATACATTTACACCGAAATTCGTTGTAAATGCATGAATGGTAAAAGCATGTTTTTTTAAAATGTTTTGATAAGATAAGTATGGGTATAGGGGTATATGTTTTGGGGTACTGAGGTATATGTTTTGGGGTGTTTGGGTATTTTGAGGGTTCAGATATAGTTTTGGGTTATGGGGTACAGGGTTATTTTTAGGGTTCAGGGCTAGGTTTGGGTTTTGGGGTACAGGGGTATTTTTAGGGTTCAGGGGTAGGTTTGGGTTTCGGGGTACAGGGGTATTTTAAGGGTTCAGGCGTAACTATCACAGACTGATTAGAAAGGCCAAAAAGCTATATTTTAACACTAGGATTAAGGAGGCAGAAAATTCCTCGAAGGAACTGTTTTTAATCTATAAAACTCTTTCGCTCGGAAAGCCCGCAGCAGTCCCTGAGGAATTTTGCACGGTGGATAGCTGCAACCGAGTAGCAGAGTTCTTTGCTAATAAAGTGGCCACTATCTACTCGGCCTTTGCTAGTCAAACCACCATTCCCGCTAAGACTGCAGAGGACGGTGGGGTAAGGGTGGGACGTAAGATGTTAACTGAATTTGTTACACCACCCACTGAAAATCTTATTCAGATTTGTGGTTCGATAAAATCAGGCTCCCCGAAAGATCCTACCACCCCTAGGCGGTTGCTGGGCAGCCTGCCCACTTTAGAGCCATACATTCGACATATTTTGAACACCTCTTTTAGGACTCACTCCGTCCCTGAGGCCTGGAAGCAAGCGGTAGTCCTTCCGCTACAAAAGAAGCCCAATATTAGCTATGATAGGCTGGACAACCTTCGCCCTATTTCTCTTTTGCCATACATGGCAAAGGTTGCTGAGAAAATCGCAAACCTTCAACTAATGCGCTTTGTAGAGGAAGCCTCCTTGCTTCATGACTCGCAGTTTGGATTCCGTCCGCGTCATTCAACAGAGTCAGCATTGCTGATGGCAGTTGAATCTTTACGGCAAGGAGTGGATGAGGGCCAGACTATGGCTCTGATCCTCTTGGACCTAAGCGCAGCATTCGACACTGTAGCTCATTCCATCTTGCTACAGTGTCTGAGGGATGGTGGAGTATCAGGGGCTGCGCTTGGGTGGATCCAGTCTTTCCTGACAGGCAGATGCTTCCAGGTCCGCCAGGGAGAGTGTTACTCTAAGGAGATTGGGCTGGGACAGGGTGTGCCGCAAGGCTCGTCCCTGAGCCCGACCCTGTTCAATCTGTATGTCTCCCCGCTGGCGGCCATAGTGGAAAGCTATGGCCTGCGTCCGGTGTCCCACGCCGACGACACGCAGCTGGTCATCTCCCTTTCGCGCGCGCCCGGTTTGGTGGCGGACAATTTCAGAGCTTGCATGCAAGAACTGGCAGCCTGGATGTCCGCCAACTGCCTGAAACTTAATGGCAGTAAAACCGAGGTGCTCGTGGTGGGGGGATGTCCGTCTGTGTGGACGTCGGCGTGGTGGCCATCCTGCCTCGGAGAAACACCAGTTCCCTGCCAGGAAGCCAGGAATCTTGGGATGTGGCTAGATACCAACCTTGCCTTTGAATCCCAGATTGGTCGTGTGGTGGGGACATGCTTTGGAGTCCTAAGAACTCTGAGAAAGGTCTTGGATTTCCTGCCCACTTCCGCTCGTCGGACGCTGGTGCATGCCTTAGTCACCTCACGCCTAGATTACGGCAATTTGCTGTATCTGGGGGCCACGGGAAAGGCCCTCAATCGCCTACAGGTATTGCAAAATGCTGCCGCTCGCCTTATCTTGAGGCTCCCAAGAAGATCTCCCTCTAGGGCAGCACTTCAGGCTCTGCACTGGCTGCCTGTGAGGAGTAGGGTGGAATTCAAAGCCCTTGCCACGTGTCACCGGATTCTGGGTGGCAAAGACCCTGCCCCGCTTCAAAGTCTGGTGACCAGGTATGAGCCCACTAGGACTCTGCGCTCCTCCTGTACAGGCCTCCTGAAAATTCCTAGAATTAGGAAAGCGCGTATGGGGGGAAGGTCGTTCAGATTCCTGGCACCGAAGCACTGGAATGACCTTCCGTCTGAGATACGCCTGGAGTCATCAGAATCCGTGTTCAGAAGGAAGCTTAAGACCTACCTATTCAGACGGTAGCCGGTTGCGCTTGCTGTTAACTGCTTACCCCACTTTTATAGCGCAGGGACACGCCTGTAGGCGTACACCAGGCGCTTTACAAATGCCCCTAATAATAATAATAGGTTTGGGTTTTGGGGTACAGGGGTATTTTGGGGTTCAGGGGTAGGTTTGGGTTTTGGGGTACAGTGGTATTTTTGGGGTTCAGGGCTAGGTTTGGGTTTTGGGGTACAGGGATATCTTTAGGGTTCAGGGGTAGGTTTGAGTTTTGAGGTACAGGGGTATTTATAGGGTTCAGGGCTAGGTTTGGGTTTTGAGGTACAGGGGTATTGTTAGGGTTTAGGGATAGGTTTGGGTTTTGGGGTACAGGGCATATTTATAGGGTTAAGATGGGTTAGTGTTTAAGGGTGTTGGGGTATTTTAAGGAGTAAGGATGGGTTATGATTATGGGGTGCAGGGGTATTTAAAGGGAGCAGGGTGGGATTAACACACAATATGGGACATGGCATGAAGGGCGGAACGTACCACATGCTCCAGCGTTTGTCATGCCCACAGCAAACGCCCACAGCACAACGCAGACACGCCCACAAGGGACTACTTTGCTTGCACGGTTCTTTTACCTTTTAAATGTATATGGTGGGCGTGTGCATAGCCTATGTCCTTCTGCTGCAACTGCCCTTTCCAATGCTGTATTGGGTGTTGTGATTGGTGCTGTTGTTCCTGAGATTACCCGCCTCAAAGGTTTGGGCTCTCTCTTTATTATATTAGTATGGATAGTTTTAAAAAAGGTATTAAATGCTATGAAAAGACTTGACAATTTATACAGTATATAAAAAAGAAATAGGAGACAATAATGCTAAATAGGGGCATGTACTCCTCCCGAAGGACCAGGGAGTGACGGTCATCCCACTTCCACATAGCTATACAACGGACAATGGGGTCAGACACGGGGAACTCCTACCCCGAATAATCCAAGCCCAGCTAATAAATTTGGCTACCCCAGTAACTACTAGGTTAAAGTATCGGTTTTCAAAATTCTACTAGCTGTTTGGGCATATCTTGTGCCCAGCAGACTACAAACTGGGCACAACCACTTCCGCCTCGGGGCACGATACTGGGGGCAGACAAAGAGGAAATGATCTATCGTTTCCTCCTGATCCAAACAAAACAAGCAGTTACTACTGTTCCCACTTCCCCAAGACTTGGTTAAACCCCTTACGGGCAAAGAACCAGCTCTAAATTGGTGAAAGAGCTTGTGATCCAAAGTCTTGGATATTATGCCCCAATAATCCTCTTGAAAACAAGTATCTTTCGCATTGAGGAAGTTTGCAGTGAGTGAACCGACTGCCACCAACGAGTGGCGTCTACTAATTACCCAATTCCAGTATAATTCTTTCAAGGCACTTTTGGAGGGGAATATTGCAGTTACAGGTTTATACCACAACTCACCCAACCCCAGTTCCAATAACAATGACTTGATTCCAACAAGCCAGACAATCCTATGGGAGCTCCTTAGGTTTAAGATCTCTAACAGACCCTTAGCATACATGGATAAATTCAGGTACAGTCCACACGCGTCGCCAAAATGCCAGCGGTCTGTACCGGATTATGTCTACAACAGGCTGACAACCCAAATCATACAGCAGGGGTATTCGGGGCGTAGATTGCGGTAGACCCACTGCTGATCTTAAAAATTTATTTTGACCTGTTTTGAGGGCGTCAACATTACTAAAACCCCAAAGCTCCGCTCCATACAGGACAGCCGGTAACATTTTAGAGCTATAAATTTTAACAAGAGGAGCCATTGGTTTCGTAAAAGATCTTTTATGCTCTTTAATTAGGGCTCCTCCTAATTGCGCGTGTTTTAAGGAGAGCATATTAATTTGGGGTTTCCAGCTCAAGATCTCGCTAAAAGTGACACCCAGATAAGTAAAAATGGGTGTCTGTTCAAGGGTGGTACCTACCATGGATATACTTGCTTTGATTGGTCTTGGCCCACGAAGGACCATAAACTTTGTCTTCCCCACATTGACCTCCAACTCATGCTCGCGACAAAATAACTCAAACTGCACCAGGGCCTTTTGCAGCCCCTGACGGGTTTTAGATATTAAGAGCGTATCGTCCACGAACATGAGGAGGGGTATTTTCAATCCAGCTAAGGTGGGGGCATCTGTTGGTTTATTTGAAAAATATTTCATGACCTCATTAATAAATAGGGAAAACAGGGTGGGGGCTAAGACACACCCCTGTCTAACACCCTTTGACACATCAAACCTGCTGTCACCTCCCCTGGTTGCCCCAGCGGACCTGTGCGTAGGTGTGTTTGTGTAATTTAACCAGGACCCTCACCAAAGCGGCAGGCATCCCCAGCATTAACAATGTTTCCCATAGTTTGATCCTTGGGACTAAATCAAATGCGGACAGAAGGTCCACAAAAGCAGCAAAGAGCAACCCACCACCAACGAAAACCTCCTTCCAAAACAACATAACAAATCCAAAAGCCTGATCGAGCGTCCCCATACAGCTACGAAACCCCGCTTGTAATGGTGTTAGAATGTCATAATCAGTCATCCAACCCTGGATTCTACCAAGAACTAAACGTGCAATAATTTTCTGGACAGTATTGATGAGGCTGATCGGCCTGTAATTGGCCAGGGTCGATCTATTGACTTTCTTATAAATTGGCAAGATTTCGGCCCCAAACCAAGAATCAGGGACCGGAGCACCCCCGCGATTGCATTAGCCAGGAGTGTCAAGTAGGGTACCCACAAATCTGGCTCATGGGTAAACAGGTCTGCTGGGACACAGTCCGGACCTGGGGCTTTCCCATTCGGAATCAATTGTAGAACATGCTTCACCTCAGTTTAGGTAAACAGGAGCGGTTCCTCAGGGGTGGGGATAGGAGAATGCACATCCGTGCTCGAGAATGTTTTAAATTGATTTTCGAAAAAGGTTACCCACTGCTGGGGTTCAACGTTTGACGTTGGTTTCCGCTCCTTAAGTTTATCACCCCATTTTAACAGATGCCAAAACTGTGACATGTTTCTACCCATACATGCTGAGGATAGATCTTTCCAACGCTCTCCATCCCAATTTTTCTTTGCCTTATCCAGGGCTAACTTATAAATCACCCTACATCTTCGGACACTACTGGGTGATTTTGATTTAATTGCAGTGAGAAGCTCTCTATGGGCATTCCTACAACTGGCATGGTACCAAGAAGCATCCCTTTGTGGTTTTGGTTTACCACTTTTAACTATTATTTTAATAAATCATTTTTTAAGCTCCTGAAATAAATCACTGTGGGCCCTAGGAATTCTATCAATAACCTGTTCCTGCGAACCACAGTTATCGAGGGACTCCATGGTTTGGGTAACTAAAGACCTGATGGCTACCCTGGCTTCCTCGTTAGTTGCTAACTTAGGCCAGCGTACCCTACGCTCGTCGTTTGTTAGAGTGACTACTGCCTGGATATTATCTACATTGTCATTAATTGACTGCCCACTAAAGCAGTTGCCTAGGATGTTCAGAACCAGGGGATTATGGTCACTTTCTAATCTAGTTGTGACCACCATATCTACAATCACAGACCATGACTCTACACCAACCAGTATATAATCTATACAGCTTGATGATCTCCCATTGCCAAAGGTCATCTTCCCTCCCCTATCTGATTTTACTCTCCCGTACACTGCTCTCAGGCCCAGGTTAAGGCAGAGACCCTTTAAAAATAAGGCTGCTTGGGACCACTTACTAATTGGGTTAAGTTCCAGCTGAGGAACGCCCCACATCAAATCCTCTGCTTCAGAGAGTTTACCATCATCTTCGTCCAGGGGTTCGAAACAAATGTTAAAATCCCCGGCCACCACCCTATGGCCTTCATACTGGACAGAGCTAAGGTAGTGCTCCAAAAGCATGAGTGTAGGGGAGGTTTTATCACCAGAAACCCCTCTCACATAAATATTGATCAACAGAAGTGAAAATCCCTTTGAGAAGGTTATTTTTACGTTCAATATATCGGGAGTGTCGATAGACATTTCTGCCACAGTAATATCCTCATGCTGTCTTGTTGTTAGTCCACCAACCGGTCTACCCCTATGACCCTTGATGGCTGGTTTGTGAAAATTAAGAAAACCAATACGGAACAGTGGTGCGACCGCCCAGGTCTCCTGGAAAGCCCACATTTCCCCTTATTCAATAAAATCCCCCCAGTCAGGCAAATACAATTTGGATTCAAGACCAGCTATGTTCCAGGAGGACAACACCACCTGCTGGCCAACCCTAACCGGGTTGCGCCCTACATTTGTGTTGACATCCCCAGGAGGGGTCATAGGTATCTTCCCTCTACAGTGAACTTCTGGGGGAGTAAATCGAACCATACTAGGATGGGCTACAGCTTGCGTGAATATAGACCTACAAAGCTTTTCTCCTCCAGATGTATCCGTGGTCAAATGAGGCTGCCGTCTATGGGGAAAATACTCTACCGCAAGTCAGTCATTGTCCCCCAAGGAAGACAAGGGAGCAAATCTATTAACAGAGAATAGAGGTCGTAACCCCATATTATGGACATTAGGGTAAACTGCCCACCCCCGGGGGTCTATTCCTCTCTGATTTATAAAAATAACCCAGTGGGAGGATCTTGATCTCTTTGGCCAGGGATGGTGAGTATGCAGCCATATCTATAATGTGCTTCACTAGAGACGGCGATCGAAAGCTCAGCACAACACAGTCTCTAGGTATGGTCTTACGTGCATATCCTACCCAGTAAACCCGCCTAACCATTTTTAATTCCTCGAATAAAACTTGACTCAGCCCGTATCTTTTGCCTATGCAGTGTAGCGCCTTATTTTTCAGATTTGACCAGTGCTTAATTGACCCATCCGGTAGAGAAGGTACGTTCGCCAAGATAATAGTATAGGGGGTGGCTTCAGGGAGCAGATGCAACCTGGTTAGCGAATCAGAGCCTCCCTCATTGACCCCGTTGGTCCGTAACCCACTATCACAAGTCTGGTGTTGAACCTGGCTAGTAGAATTAACTAAAGTAGACTTCTTTGAATGGTATGCCCTGGACCCAGCATGGCACCCAGTGCTCCCCATTACACTTCTTAAAGAGTCAGAATTCGCAGCCACCCCATTAGGAACAGGGTCTGCGGTATTAGTTACGGGAAGAGCGGACTGCAAAGTAGTTGGGCCGAGGGAGCAAATAGAGTCAACATTGCTTCAATTCGATTTAGCCTCTCCACCACTAAATCAAGTTTATCTAAAACAGGTTTAAAGCGAGCAGTAAGCTGGCTGTCAAGGGCAGAGCTCCTGGACTCCGTATTAGTGCGCACATTTAGACCCTGTTTGCTTTTATTTAAACAGGCTAAGGGATATCCATGTACCTGTGCCACTGTGGTACCAAGCACCTTCAGGGGGGCTGGAATTTTCCCGGGACCTCGACCTTTCCTTCGCTTCAGGGGGGGGGGGGGGTTCTTTTACTTTCCTTTCTGTACATTTACTCCCCCTTGTTGCTACCTTGGCTGTATTTCGGGACTGCTGACTAACAGAGAGTTATTACTGCTAGACTCCCTGAGTGGTGTTAGCACAGGGTGTGTGGGTGTGAGATCTACTCGAGAGTTATCATTAAACTGTGGTGTATCAGATAGTAGCTGGGCGCAGGGTATAGATGGAATTGGTTCAAGAGACAATCTACGCTCAACAGCAAGAATTTTCTCATGAATAGCCGTCTCAGCCCTGGTGAGGTACTCATCCATGGTCCCTACTCGCTTTTCAATAGCCTTTCTCTTGCCCATACTTGATACTCTGGGTAAGCAAACTGTAAGAGGAGCAACCAATAGGGCACTGAAGCAACAACCTTTGGAATGGCTGACCAGCAGCTGTTAGGGGTGTAGCCCGGTCCGGTCTCTTCTGGGCTCTTGACGGGCGCCGACATGCCCGCCCTTGGCCTGGGCTTCGCCCGCACGCGTCCCGCGCTGCGGGAGAGCTCAAATTTTTTTAAGCACCTCCCGTCACGATCTATGACGCGGTGAGCCTGCGCCCGGTGTTGCTGGGAATTGGAGTCCCGATCTCGCTGGGGATAGTAGGTGATGCAGGCACTGGCGTTGCAGCCCCCTGGGCTGTCACTCCGGCCTCCAGCGGCAAGACCGTAACCCGCAGCAGGCGAAAGCACAGGTATGGCGCCCAAAAAGGAACAATGGCCACAGGGCAAGTGTCAGCAATGAAAGCCCCTCACTGCTCAATAACGCGTGCCGTGCTGCGGGAGAACTCAGATGTTTTTAAGCACCTCCCATCGCAGTCCATGACGCGGTGGGCCTGCGCCCAGTGTTGCTGGCAATTGGAGTTCCGATCTCGCTGGGGATAGTAGGTGATGCAGGCACTGGCATTGCAGCCCCCTGGGTTGTCACTCCGGCATCCAGCGGCAAGTCCGTAACCCACAGCAGGCAAAAGCAGAGGTATGGCGCCCAAAAAGGAACAATTGCCACAGGGCAAGTGTCAGCAATGAAAGCCCCTCACTGCTCAATAACGCGTCCCCAATCAATGTCAATCTGTCCAAAATTGGGGATAAACAAGTTGAGAATAAGTTCCCTAGTTTATTCCACAAAGGCTCTTGTCCCTCTGGGGCGAGAGCACCTACTAAATCTAAATTCGGACCACCAGAGGAAGCCGTCGGAGGGTCTACAATAGGTGATGGTAATAACGATGCAGCTCCTCCATCCTTTTTTATCCTTTGCAATTTTGCGTTTTTCTGCCTCTGTGAGCCCACTCCCCGCTTTCTCTTCGTAGATGGCTCTGGGATTGAATCAGGGGTTTGATGCTTAAGTTGGGGCACAGACATTGTGGAAATACGTGGGAACAAGCTACTTTCTGTTCCCTTTTGTACCATCTCAGTAGTCAATGGGATGATATTGGATTCTGGTACAATAGAAACATCCGGTGTCACCTTCGGGGACTGGCTAACATCTCCTACCAGACCAGAGTGGGTGTCTGTGACCAAACAGCATTCGGGGGTATGAGCAGACAGCAACCCACCCATTGAAGATCGGTTAGAGTGGAGGGGATCAAGGGATCAGTTATTACGATCTCATGGGCGAGGACTGAACTAGCTCTAATTAGGAATTGGTCCAGCGTCCCGCCACACTTCCGCCAGATGATGCGCCTCTCCCCCTACCCTCTCGCGCATTCATCCTGGGCTGAGTACAATAACAGAGAAATCCCGAAATGTGGGGTGACCTCAAGGAGACAAACAATGAACTAGTGCAAAGTGACCTTGATTTGTTGACTGTTGAGGGGTTTAGAGAGGGGCCCAGTCTGGCCTCTTCTGGTCTCTAACGGGCTCAAACGGGCCCACCATTGGCCCAGACTGCGTTCTGCGCGCATCCTGCGCAGCGGGGAAAGAGGCATCGCTTTAAGCGAGATCACCACGCCTCCCCCTCACTCGTGGCAGCTGCGCTTGCTGTGGTGCAGCCTGGGAGTTGTAGGCTCCCTCCTTGTGGCAATGCTGGTCCTGGCAGTGATGACAGGAAAGGAATCCCTGCAGTGGCGGCGGCAAGCAGGGACAAGGCAGCAAGAGGATCCCCGGAGTGGCATCAAGCCGGGACAAAGCAGGTAGAGTAAAGGCTCACTTCCAGACTTTGTGAAGACAGCAGGGAGTACAAAAATCAAGAGAGGAAACCAGGTAGACCTACAACAGTGCTGAGTTCAATGGTTTAGTTGCTTTTTTTGGTCCTCCACATCAGGCCCTCATGGGTCTGCTTGTCCCGGGTCTGAAGCGTTGACGGCGAGAAGCCACTATGGATAAGTTGGAAGTGGTGCTTAAACTTTAAAACTCTAACCATGAATTTCCCATAGAGTTGTACGGAGCACGCAGTTGTGTTCCCACACTGCACCCCTCCTCCGTGGGGTCCCTATCTACTCACCATGGGTAGTTCCTTTGGGTCCCAGTGATTCTATGTCCTCTCAACAACAACCTGACTCGAGTTGTGGTTCTTATACCACTTTCTTAGTATATAGTTTGGTCCCTCCCTGGGGCCCACTATGCATTAGTGCAATTGTTAGAAATGGTATCTCTGGTTGGCTAAGGCTTGGGTCAAAGCCAGGCAGAGACCACCATTCTAGTTAGGGCAAGGGAGTTACACGCCAAAGATAACCCCTGCTCACCCCCTTGGTAGATTGGCACAAGCAGTCAGGCTTATCCCAGAGGCAATGTCTGAAGCATTTGCGCAATACACAGCAACAACATACTAGGCACAGCACAAAAGGAACTACACTCAAGGTTATATCAAAAATAGCCTTTGTATTATCATAAAGCACATTAGAATAGTAATCACAAAATATACATGGTGGCAACTGGCACTGGGCAATATTTACAAGGGATTATATACGCATGACAGGGCCACTTGGACCACTGTCAGAACCATCCCTTAGTAAAAATAGTAAATGTAGAACATCTAATAAACATAGAACACAGCCAGTAATTACTGGCAAACACTGTACTCACCATCATCCTGTAACACAAACCATATTATGCACAGTATCACATTTAGGCGTGAAATACATTCTGCGCCAACCTCATAAGCCTAAACATATTATGCAATCATCTCATAAGTCTAAACGCATTAGACAATAACCTCAACGACCAAAATGCCCCCAACGTTGTAGCTGCCCTCTCGCAAGTGGGGCAGCTGTAGACAACTGGTCACAGGGGGGAAAGCATGGGCCCTCTAGGCCCTTTAACAATAATTATGCCACTCTTTGGAGCCACATGGGCTCGTAAACTAAACATGCCCAACATTGGAGCGGCCCGCATTGCGGGTCCGCTCAGGAAAACAGGCATGGTGCCCTCACTGGCACCACACCGCACCTCTTGAATCCCCACTCACCAGGACTAACTGGGCAGCTTTGCTCTGTCTCCTTTCGCGGAGCAGGGCTTCCCTCGCTCCTGGGAGCCCTGCCAATCAGCTGCAGCACCTCTCCTCATGGGGTAATCTCCTCCTTCACCCGGTCCCCATTCCTGGAACCGGGACTTCAACAGGGAGCCTGCGAGGCTCCGGGCGGCTTCTCTAGCAGGCCGTGCTGCCATTGGCCGCCAAGCTGCTTCCAGATTTGGACCCGCCCTGAGTCAGGCGGACTCTGCCTGGCTTCCGGGTTGGGAAAAACAATCGGGCCGCGGCGGTGATCACTTTATCGCATCAATGAGGGGTGGGCTCCCTCTTAAATAAAAAATATAAAGCAGGGTGGGCACCTGTTATTAAAAGGAAAAATCAAGGCAAAATACGGGGTTGCACCCGTTATTAAAGTAGGAAGTAAACGCAGCATCAAAGCGGGGTGGGCACCACCAATTACAACGGCAATGCGGGGGAATCCCTAAGAGGGGGATTCCCTTTAAAAGGGCAGCATCTCAGCGCTGCACAGCCCGCCCCTCTTCTTGGGAAAATAAAAGGAAAACAAGCACAGGGCTCCCAGGGCGTAAAATGCAGAACAAGCTCCTCCAAGGTCCTGGGGGATCACAAGCAAGGCAAAAGGTCTCAAAATGTCTTAAGAGAAGAAAGGACAATGCAGGGCCCCGGAAGGCAAGACCTCATTGTCTTAAGTCAAACTTAAGACAAAATCCTAACTTTACTACTACTAAATGCCTTCTGTGAATACCAAAAGTAAGTTTAGGATTTTGTCTTAAGTTAGTTCTGTGAATCGGGCCCATAGCACACAGAAAAGCCAACTTCTAAAAGTAGCATTTCTAAAATAACCACAAGAAATCTGGGCACACCATTGCACCGCATTTATTCACACAATTTCATACATACCAGACTTGACCACACTGCTCCTCTCATAACAGGAATTACCACTGACACACACTGATCAGGGAATACCCAATGCATTCCTATGGGAGGGCAGGCCAACCTGAGAAATGTACCACAGAGAGCACGCACAAGGGCCAAGTCCAACAGCTATTTACTGTCATTTCTTTGCTGAAGTATTTTGTGCTTTGTGTCTATCTCTGTGTTGGAAATACTGAAACTTACTAGAGAGTATTCTATAATAAATACATATTTTTATAAATACCTTGTGTGGTTCTCTTTCATTTAATCTATACTATAAGATTGCATTCTGGTAAAACAAGCTGCTTTACACTCCTTCAAGACTTAGCCTGAAGGATGCTCTCCACAGCTACCACTTGGATAGCTTTCTAAGGTTGTCCGAGACCTCTGAAATCACCAAAAGGGTTGCCTGGACTGGTGTAGGGTGCCCACTTCAAATAGTGGAGAGCACATACTGGGCCAGACTCTCACAAATGGACTATATAAATTGTATTTTGCACGTTCCTCAAAGTGTATCCCATTCGTGAAACTTGACATCAAATCATGCACTTACTCCAACTTTACTCACTGGCCTCACCGACCACCACATATTATTTCCAACAAATTGATTCGCTGAACAGTAAGCAAGGAAAGGAAACCTGACTTAATCTACTGCAGGGTAGGGTAGAGGGATTACATGGGAAGGGTAGAGCTTTTTTGATATAGAATAGAGGGGCACAAAACTGATCACTGATTCGTCATTTTTGGCTTATCAGTTACGGTAATAGTCGACAGAAGGGAAACATTTGAAACATGTATCAAATAAAACTGCAATGGGAAACCATTAAATATTTTCTGGAATCACTTCACTTCGCATGTTTATAAAATCAAATGTGGCACATGCCAAGAATGGATTTTCCATTTTTGGTAAGCTGGGATGGAAGAACTTAGGAATAAAAAATAAAGAAGTGAAGTAGTAAGAGGTGACCGGGTGGGCAAATGGAAGCAACACACCATGTGTGTTTGGTTTGCAATGCATTTAAAACATTGTAAAGGCTGCATTGACAGAAGCAGACACACATTGTGCAGGCAACACTGCAGTCACAAATTGAATTGAACCATACTGCACTTCAGACATAGGTGGCAAAATGCCATGGGTAGGGTGATGACAAATGATAGGTGGGATACATCTGGCTCACTTAACAAATACAGCCAGTCAAGGGAGAAGAACAACAAAAAATACCCCATTTTGAAATAGCTTTGATAACCCTATATAAACAAAGTATGCGAAGTTGGTGAGCAGCATGCTCCCCATGAGAAGAGCTGCCTTCCTTATTCATCCAAACAATCCAAATATTCATTCATCCTTTCATTCTAATTCACCCATAGCCACCATGATTTAGCTTTACTTTTTCTCATCCAGTCTTTCACCAACATTTCCAATCCATTATCCATCCATTCAATATCCAGTTATCCACCCTTTCTTCCAGACATCCTTTCACCCATCCATCCCTATACCCACCTATGCACCCCTTCACCCTTTCACCCAAACTTTCACTCATATACCATTTTACTGTCTATTAACCTTCTGTTCTTTCACATTTCCCCGAAGCCATCAATGCTCATAATGTGAGCTTTTGTGAATTACAAATAGAAGAGGCCATAATAACGTAAACACTGCTGCAGCTGGTAAAGTTGGGGGGGGGCACGGTCATGTGTTGACAATGCCCTGGTACTAGCTAGTGAGTATAATAGTAATTGCAAGAAATGTATGTGACTTAAGAGTGCCCGTCCCTGTAGCCACTTCTTCCCTTTCAACTGCCTCTCCTCCTCCTGCAGTGGCACTGGAACAGGAATCACTGATGGTCTGTGTGGCTAGAATAAAACATTATATATATTTTAGATGCCAGATACACCACCCCTATAAATACAACTGCAATACATCACTACAGTTCAGGTAGCATTGCAGTATCTTCGAACAAAAATATCACACTGGGCATTTGATTGGTTCACGAAGTTAGATAAGCCAGGGTTGGAATAATAGTCAATAGAAGGCATATGGTGTTGTTTGGCAAATGTAATGGGAGTGGGACCTCATATTTTTTTTCCAGTCATGCTGCACTGTAATGGCAAACTGCTGGTTTACTGTATAAATGAATTAAACAGCAGCACACAACATAGGGGGCATAACGAACATGGCCTCTCTCTCCTGAACTCAACTGTTGGAGCATGAGCTGGAAATTAAAGAATTCTCAACAAACATACTTTGTGAATATTAATTATAATACTAGCTTACTTGGGACTGCAATCTTCACGGTAGACAGTAGAGAGAGGGAAAGATTACAAACAAAGTAAGTTCTCTAGAGACTAGAGTAAAGACTGGAACAAGTGATCTTCCAAATAAGAAAACCATGTTTTAGACAATAATAATGGAGGGTTGACAGGGATGAAACAAACATTGAATCCACTGTGCTTGCTTTGCATGAATGGGTTTGTATCCCGTCCTCATCGTCATTGTGTCAGATAAACTTTATTTCTCACCAGCAATACCAGCCTCTAGGCAGCAACTACCATCCTGGATTTTAGCACCAACCTTCCAATACCCCAAGATACTATCCTGATGCCCACAAGAATCATAAAACCCAACATTAGGGAAATAATAATTATAAATAATAATAGAACTTACTAGGCTGAGCAGAGCCCTCAGCAGCAGCGCTGGTGGTTTGCGCCTTCTGCTGAACAGCTTCTCCCAGACCCTCAATGTCCCTCTTCTTGCCGTTGGGTGCCATTGTAAGAAATTAAGAAGATAAGAAAATAACAGATTAGTGATTCAGTTAATAATCTCCACATAATTATTATGAGAGGCAAACACAGTCGCATAATTGTACTTTTCTAAAACAGTTCACCTTATAGCACTATTTTAGAGTCTATCGACTAATGCTGAGTTGCCCATACTAATCCTAAAACCCCTATTCCAAATTTCCTTGACAAACACTCCATTTGGAACTAATGCATTTTAGTAAATGATCATTGAGTTTATTCTCATTTCTTAACCCCCTTGATGGATCAACTCAGTCTCTCTTTTTTTGCAATGCATAGATACATACTATACATCGCTGTGAAATAGCTTGGAACCGTAGGAGCTACATAAAAAAAGTCACAGAGATAACACGCTACTCCCTGATATCACTGATTAACTATAGTGACAGTCCACAGTAACTTCCTAATTACTAGGTCAAAGTGAGTGTCAATGCTGAATACGATTAGGTAGCGCTGAGCACCTGCCTAGCAGAAACAAGAAACTGGATCACATAATAATATTCCAATGTAAACTAAACGTAACTTACCTCTGAGTGTGAGCAGCATGCTATTCGGATTTCGTTTTCAGCATTGTAGAACACAAACACATCAAATAATGACTACTCACTGAGCCCCGGAATCTCAAAGCCTAGCAGATAGAGCAGGTCCTGGTCGCGATCCTTAATTATAACCAAAAGATACCATTGGGTCACAAGAAAATGAAATTAAACTGTTAAGGTATGTGTTGATTTGGGAACAGTCACCAATTCCAAGTTTGAATGGTACGTGGTGGCCATCAAATGATTCCCATCAGATACCCGTCCTGTGCCGCCCTACATCATTTGGGATCCTTCACCAGAAGGAATAGATGTTTAACCACTTAGGATTAGGTGAACTGTAACCTAATCAAGTGGGAGAAACTCAAATGTGATGGTTTGTGTGTGTGGCATCGGGAGGGTAAAAATATATTTTATTATTGCAGTGCATAAATGTGTTAAAGTGATAACAGTGAGTGAATTAAGATTGGGTTGTGGAAATGGAAAAAGAACAATTTAATAATATCCTATCCACACCCAATATTAAAAACAGTGCATAATGGTATTCAACATATAAATACTCAGATTGAAGGTCAACATGTTTCTGCGGTACATGGAGTCTCGAGATCTCCCCCAGCTTCTTCAGGACCTTATGTCAATGCTACTGCATGATGTGGTTGAAAATGAAAAGTGAAAAAAGATATCACCTGAAATTCGCCCAATATGTGGGGAATGTGCTCTCCGCCTCACCTGGCTACAGCTCAGGTAAAACGGAGCACCGCTCTGTCCGTCGGTACTCCGGACATCCGTCTAGGCTGTCGTGGAGGGAGGTCACGATCCAAAATATCTGCCCAGCAGTGTGTCAGCTGCTGGACGATGTGCCGAACCTGACTGGTGCGCTGCATGCACAGGCACACCCTCCCCAAGCGCAGTTGTTGCTCCCGCAAGAGGTATCCACTGCTGGCCCTTCCACCTCCTACCAGCATGGATGGGGAGGTGGCACTGCACAAAAAAGAATTGTGATGCCACCTTCTCCGTGCCATAAAACTACTTGTGCATGACTGTACAGACACCTTCACTGCAAGGCCCATTGGTTTGATGCAAATTACCCATGGAGCCCAGTACGACAGTATACACAACATCCAGACACTATGGTCACATTGAAAGGGCTGACATGTGTGTCCCTGATAGTTTCCTCTCTGGGGGATGTGTGAACATGTCGATTATTATTGGGATATTTAACTGCAACACAGTAAGTTTGTGTGGTATGTACAGTCATCATAGGAAACACCTTGTGCCACATGTAGCACCATTAAAGGGAGGACATTCAACATACCATTGTAGGTGTTGTGTGAGTAGATGTAATCTGACTAAGCTGAGGAATTACATTTAAAAATCTATTCAAAAGCTACTAAATATCTACACTGTTCATGTGTCAGATGAATAGTAGGCCTGTACAGTGCACGCATCCTTTATGGAAAGTCATAACAGACCAGTGGTAATAAGGAGAGTGCCATAATTGAAGTCCACACATTGACAATGTGGGTTAATGGAAAGAAGTATTAGGTCAGAGGGTTATCTGAGTCACCATTCCAAATATGGTCCATTCAACCTCTGTCAGGGCCACTAGTGGTAAAGAAAACTGATTTTGGGAACATCCATGGATCTATAGGTCTACAGGGATATCACTGTGTGCATCAGTTGTCTTCCCACAGTGACTCTGCCCCAGCCTGGCTCATGTGCCGCCAGTGTGCTCAACATCCATTGTCAGGCCTTGCTCTCTGCAGGCTGAGCATACTGAGCCTATATGAACATCACATTTTCACAAATGGAATACATAAAAGTGATTGTTTTGCCCATTTAATATGTGACCAAAAGGATGTGTGATGGAATGGCTGACCAGCAGCTGTTAGGGGCGTAGCCCGGTCCGGTCTCTTCTGGGCTCTGACGGGCGCGGACAGGCCCGCCCTTGGCCTGGGCTTCGCCCGCACGCGTCCCGCGCTGCGGGAGAGCTCAGATGTTTGTTTTGCCCATTTAATATGTGACCAAAAGGTTGTGCGATACTCTGAAGGGGTCTGTGAGGTATAGATACCTTCCAGACAACAGTTTTGCCATGCCTGATGTGGGATGAGTGATCTGCAGGACTGTAGACATGGCTAACATCAAGTTTAAATGGTCCTACCAGCGTACAGACATAGTTCATGACATAAAGTCTATACATATCTTTGAGCAAATACCATGATGTGATGTGGTAAATCATGATAGGTAAATGTGGACATGCATATCTCTATTCATGTTACACAAGTAGAATACAAGGATTATCCCACATTACTGGTCTAATGTTCACTCCACAATGTACAGTGAGTAAAAAAACTCTGCCTTGCTACGCTGAGTTGCACAAATCAATGAAGCACGTTATGTTGCAACTTGCATTGATTTTTAGCATCCGCTGTTTGTCAATCACTATAAATTCAGCACGAAGAGTACCATGTTTAGCGCAAGAGGGTGCTGTTTCTTTCTGCGTGACTATATGAAAGTAAATACAAACAAGTAAGATTAGTGAAAAAAAATATGTAAGGAGGTGGAGAGTGGCCCCGGCAGGAACAGTGCTGTCGCCGTGGTTAGTGTTTCAGACAGCACAACTCGTAATATGTCAGCCAGAAGACCGCGGGTGCTGCGGTGTCCAGGAGGCCACGGCTGAGGCAGTTGGGCGGTCAGCAGCCAAACTCGTAATTGGCCCCTTTTTTTGTAGAAAAAACTAAAATATATTACCTCTCATTAATGAGTAAGGCATTATGCACTATGGAGTACATGCATTCTTGTTGCACTAAATTAATGGAGGCATGCTAGGTAGTGTGTTGGTAGTCTCTACTTTAGTACTCTGCATTGTGCAGCTGGGGCAGCTATAATAGACAATTTTCTTATCCTAATGTTCTTGCTCTTCAACAAAATGCCTTTCAATTTTACCGTGACTCTAAGGCAGATGAATAATAATGATACAACATCACACACGTCAGGTATAAAATGCGGATATCCTGTGCAGGGGGAATGATTCACTGACAAAGTATCAAAACCACAAATATTGTGGGACAGAAATATCGAGTTAATCATATTCAACTCAAAAATATTGTTATTCTATAATGATAAGTACTTGACAAAAATATCAAAATTAAAATATTGTTATACACTAATGTCTAAGCAAAATATATCCTTAAACAAAATAATAAGATAAATGTATATATATATATATTTTCAAAAAGCTCCCCACACGGAAACGAATGAGCCACACACATCGCAGTGGCTTTGTTAGATTTATTAAAACAGGTTAATGCTCCCTTAGTCCTGATGCATTTCGGCTAGTCCTTTGGCCTTCTTCAAAGGAGGAGTTGCAAACATCCAGGCGCTGTGCACGCAGAGACCAGGTGAGTGCTTCTTTTATCTCATAGTGAGTTTCCCTCTAGTGGGCGCTGCGATGGACTGTGGTGAACAGCATTCTGGTCTCTGTGGTTCGCCTCACAATTCCAACCCTTCAGTGGGTGATGTTTGTTGCTATTCGCCGATGTTCATATGCCGTGATCCTTTCTTACACCATTTTCAAGTGTGCTAAGGGCCCGACCAGCGATCGGTCACTGGTGGCTGCCACTACCCATGCTTGCCTTCGCCAAAAAATCACACATGGTCCCTTTGCGGGTAGATTTGACGCACTTGATTTGGGTGGTGTGTTGCTCCGCGGCTGGACCGTGCCGCATCTTATTTTCAAAAAAGCTCCCCACACGGAAACGAATGAGCCGCACACATCGCGTGGCTTTGTTAGATTTTTTAAAACAGGTTAATGCTCCCTTAGTCCTGATACATTTCGGCCAGTCCTTTGGCCTTCTTCAAAGGAGGAGCTGCAAACATCTGGGGGCTGTGTACGCAGAGACCAGGTGAGTGCTTCTTTTATTTCATAGTGAGTTTTCCTCTAGTGGGCTCCGCAATGGACTGCAGTGAACAGCATTCTAGTCTATGTGGATCGCCTCACAATTCCAACCCTTCAGTGGGTAATGTTTGTTGCTATTCGCCGATGTTCATATGCCGCGATCCTCTCTTACACCATTTTCAAGTGAGCTGTGGGCCCGACCAGCGATCGGTCACTGGTGGCCGCCACTACCCATGCTTGCCTTCGCCAAAAAATCACACATGGTCCCTTCGCGGGTAGATTTGGCGCACTTGTTTTCGGTGGTGCGTTGTTCCGCGGTTGGACCGTGCCACATCTTATTTTCAAAAAAGCTCCCCACATGGAAACGAATGAGCCGCACACATCGCAGTGACTTTGTTAATTTATTAAAACAGGTAATGCTCCCTTAGTCCTGATGCATTTCGGCCAGTCCTTTGGCCTTCTTCAAAGGAGGAGCTGCAAACATCCTGGGGCTGTGCACGCAGAGACCAGGTGAGTGCTTCTTTTATTTCATAGTGAGTATCCCACTAGTGGGCGCTGCGATGGACTGCGGTGAACAGCATTCTGGTCTCTGTGGATCACCTCACAATTCCAACCCTTCAGTGGGTGTTGTTTGTTGCTATTCGCCGATGTTCATGTGCCGCGATCCTCTCTTACACAATTTTCAAGTGTGATGAGGGCCCGACCAGCGATCGGTCACTGGTGGCTACCACTACCCATGCTTCCCTTCGCCCAAAAATCACACAGGTCCCTTCGCAGGTAGATTTGGCTCACTTGTTTCAGGTGGTGCGTTCCTCCGCGGCTTGACCGTGCCGCATCTTATTTTTAAAAACACCCACACGGAAACGAATGAACTGCACACTTCGCCAAATATATATATTTATATATATATTCACTGAAAAAACCATGGGTTTCACACATGTTACAGTTAGCTGGACATTTCACTCATACAAAACCTTTGAAATTCCCCCATCACAGTTATTTCAGCTAACTATAACTTGCGCGCCCGCAATGCACTGCTGATGACGTCACATATTACATCACTCATGACATGGTCACGTCATTTCGTCTTTTAAAAAATGTATAAGTAGAAGAAAATGTTATTGCATGTTTTTCACTTTTTCTCTGTAACGTCAACAGCTTGTTTTTAGAAACAGATAGATTATAACAAACATTGCTCCTTTTCTGGCTCCTTTCACATTAAATATAGTGACTTTTTATATTACAATATTGACACTGTACTTCGCTTGAGAAGTGTTGGTTGACCCGTTGCGCAAACCCTAAACATTTACAATCAACGTCACCAACTTCCACTTGCTATTGTGTGTTCCCCTAGAGATCACATACTGTTAATATGTATATTATAACATTAACAGTCTTGGTGATCTTAGTGGAATTCACGATCCGTCGTCACAAATAAGTATTGGCAAATTTTGCGAATCAGCGGTTCGCAAATTCGCCCGACATCGCAAAAAAATCAGCGAATTCACAAATTTCCCAGCGAAATCACAGATTCTTTTGCGATTTTGCACCATACTTAACTGGAGTACTTTCTACTGGCTAATCAGTAAGTGCTACCTCATTGGGTAAATGTATAGTGCTTTTCCTGCACTACAGCTGCATAGGGCCAGAAGAGTTGCCTCCAGTGACCATGTGTGTGTAACTTTGCCATCGCACCGAAGGGCGCCGGGGTCCCTCGAGTGAGCTGTCCATCATAGTGTGTAAAGGGTGGGAAGACGGTGCACACCGCTAGTGTGTGGGGGGGACAAACGGGGGGGGCTTTTTTGCGAGTTCACATGCCTCTTGTGTGTATAAAAGGTCAGGCACAGATCAGAGCAGCAGATGAGGAGAAAGAAGCTACTGGTTACAGGAACTGCACGGGGATTGCACTTGTGAAAGTCAAGGATGCAAAGGCCTCCATCAAGCATCATAGCTAATTTTCGACTGTAGATATGGGGAGAAAGCACACCTGCCCAGCCTCGACAAAGCGCATGATTTTTTGGGGCTGATTAACTTTGCCATCGCGGCAAAGGGCGTTGGGGTCCCTCGAGTGAGCTGTCCATCATAGTGGGTAAAGGGCGGGAAGACGGTGCACACCGCTAGTGTGTGGGGGGGGGGCTTCTTTGCAAGTTCACATGCTCTTGTGTGTATAAAAGGTCAGGCACAGATCAGAGCAGCAGATGAGGAGAAAGAAGCTACTGGTTACAGGAAGTGCATGGGGATTGCACTCATGAAAGTCAAGGATGCAAAGGCCTCCATCAAGCATCATAGCTAATTTTCGACTATAGATATAGGGAGAAAGCACACCTGCCCAGCCTCGACAAAGCTCACAATTTTGTAGGGCTGATTAACTTTGCCATCACGCCGAAGGGCGCGGGGGTCCCTCGAGTGAGCTGTCCATCATAGTGGGTAAAGTACGGGAAGGCGGTGCACACCGCTAGTGTGTGGGGGGCAAACGGGGGGGCTTCTTTGCGAGTTCACATGCCTCTTGTGTGTATAAAAGGTCAGGCACTGATCAGAGCAGCAGATGGGGAGAAAGAAGCTACTGGTTACAGGAACTGCACGGGGATTGCACTCGTGAATGTCAAGGATGCAAAGGCCTCCATCAAGCATCATAGCTAATTTTCGACTGTAGATATGGGGATAAAGCACACCTGCCCAGCCTTGAGAAAGTGCACAATTTTTTGGGGCTGATTAAGTTTGCCATCACGCCGTAAGGCGCCTGGATCCCTCGAGTGAGCTGTCCATCATAGTGGGTAAAGTACGGGAAGACGGTGCACACCGCTATTGTGTGGGGGGGCAAACGGGGAGGCTTCTTTGCCAGTTCACATGCCTCTTGTGTGTATAAAAGGTCAGACACTGATCAGAGCGGCAGATGGGGAAAAAGAAGCTACTGGTTACAGGAACTGCTCGGGGATTGCACTCGTGAAAGTCAAGGATGCAAAGGCCTCCACCAAGCATCATAGCTAATTTTCGGCTGTAGATATGGGGAGAAAGCACACCTGCCCAGCCTCGACAAAGCGTACATTTTTTTGGGCTGATTAACTTTGCCATCACGCCGAAGGGTGCTGGGGTCCCTCGAGTGAGCTGTCTATCATAGTGGGTAAAGGGCGGGAAGACGGTGCACACCGCTAGTGTGTGTGGTGGCAAACAGTGGGGGCTTCTTTGCGAGTTCACATGCCTCTTGTGTGTATAAAAGGTCAGGCACCGATCAGAGCGGCAGATGGGGAGAAAGAAGCTACTGGTTACAGGAACTGCACGGGGATTGCACTCGTGAATGTCAAGGATGCAAAGGCCTCCATCAAGCATCATAGCTAATTTTCGACTGTAGATATGGGGAGAAAGCACACCTGTCCAGCCTCGACAAAGCGCACAATTTTTTGGGGCTGATTAAGTTTGCCATCGCGCCGAAGGGCGCCAAGGTCCCTCGAGTGAGCTGTCCATCATAGTGGGTAAAGGGCGGGAAGACGGTGCACACGGCTAGTGCGTGGGGGGGGCAAACGGGAGGGCTTTTTTGTGGGATCACATGCCTCTTGTGTGTATAAAAGGCCAGGCACAGATCAGAGCAGCAGATGAGGAGAAAGAAGCTACTGGTTACAGGAACTGCACGGGGATTGCACTCGTGAAAGTCAAGGATGCAAAGGCCTCCATCAAGCATCATAGCTAATTTTCGACTGTAGATATGGGGAGAAAGCACAACTGCCCAGCCTCGACAAAGCGCATGATTTTTTGGGGCTGATTAAGTTTGCCATCGCGCCGAAGGGCGCCAGGGTCCCTCGAGTGAGCTGTCCATCATAGTGGGTAAAGGGCGGGAAGACGGTGTACACCGCTAGTGTGTGTGGGGAGGGCATCCGGGGGGGCTTCTTAGCGAGTTCACATGTCTCTTGTGTGTATAAAATGTCAGGCACCGATCAGAGCAGCAGATGGGAAGAAAGAAGCTGCTGGTTACAGGAACTGCACGGGGATTACATTCGTGAAAGTCAAGGATGCAAAGGCCTCCATCAAGCATCATAGCTAATTTTTGACTGTAGATATGGGGAGAAAGCACACCTGCCCAGCCTCGACAAGGCGCATGATTTTTGCGGGCTGATTAACTTTGCCATCACGCCGAAGGGCGCCGGGGTCCCTCGAGTGAGCTGTCCATCATAGTGTGTAAAGGGCGGGAAGACGGTGCACACTGCTAGTGTGTGGGGGGGCAAATAGGGGGGCTTCTTTGCGAGTTCACATGCCTCTTCTTGGGTGCATAAAAGGTCAGGCACAGATCAGAGCAGCAGATGAGGAGAAAGAAGCTACTGGTTACAGGAACTGCACCGGGATTGCACTTGTCAAAGTCAAGGATGCAAAGGCCTCCATTAAGCATCATAGCTAATTTTCGACTGTTGATATGGGGAGAAAGCACACCTGCCCAGCCTCGACAAAGCGCACAATTTTTTGGAGCTGATTAAGGAGTTACTGAATTTGACCTTCAACTCAGGCACCTGCTTTATCTATATCTGTAAGTGCTTCCTGTTCACGGAGCCTCGTTGTCTACTTATAACTATTCTCTGACCCTGCTTCGAGGGTCAGAGCAGGGTCAGAGAATAGTTGCAAGTAGGCAACAAGGGGAGGCGCCGCTCAGGAAGCACTTCCAGGGTTACAGCAGGTGGCCAAGTTGAAGTTAATTTCTTTGTAACCATTTTGTCAATGGTTACAAAGAAATTAGTTTCTACTTGGGCACCTGCTGTAACCCTGGAAGTGCTTCCTTAGCAAAATGCGTCCCGCTCGCGATTTGCGGATTTTTCAGCGATTTTGCACGATTTGCGGATCACAAAATTGCAGAAAATCCGTAAATTCCGCGAGCGGAACAAATTTTCCGCCCATACTTAGTCACAAAGAGTAACGATAAGTAAGCAACGTTACCGGCTTGCGTTTTTCAGTCTATTTTCCCCTTGTGATCATGTGCTGTGAAAATATATACATATAATTATTCTCACCGTCATGATCTCAGAGGAGTTTATGACCCGTCACCACGAAGATCAAACTTTTTCACCTCCCGGAGAAAAGAAGTTCAGTAAATAATTACCACTCAAAAGTATTTCATTATAGTTGTTCTGTTAAATACATAACTTTATTTTCCTTTTCTTTTTACTGTAACAATGGTATCAATCGTTATATTATAATAGATTTTCCTATTGCTACAGAAGAGGAATGGGAGATTTTTCAGCGCCACCTATAATATAACTTTCAAATATTAAAAAGCACTTGATCAGATATTTTTTTCAAGAACCATATTTTACAAAACAACAGAACAAAAAAATATAGCTATCATGCATACTTTGTTACTTTACATATTTAATACACCCTACATTTCTTAATGTTATTTTCTAATTTCTATTCTTATTTGTGGTTCCTACTCACCTTCTCCCTAAAGAATATATAGGACCTGTACTTTATATTATAAGAGTACCATCCTATATATTTTTAGTGAGTATGTGATTTATTAGCGGAACAGTCTGCAACCTCCAAGCACTACGACAGCACGTTCCTGAATTGTACAGAATACAAATTTGAAAAATAATAATGCATACATTTCTATGTAATATGACATTATTTGTATTTAACTGTTTTTTACTTGTTCTCATGATCTGAGATAATGTAGTGCGGGAGTGTTTTTTGTAGCACTTCTATTCTACTTTATCTAGAAGTAACTGATGCCCTCTTACATCATCAAGAATGTGGGGCAACACTTTTACAAACTAGTACAAAAAAGAAGTATATAGCCACGCTTAACTGATATTTTATGAAATCCCATTTTTAAATGTCACCCCTTTCATATATACAGCGACAGTTTCTGACGAAAGTTTATTTGTATTCACTTAATAATACAACTGTTTCAAACCTAGACTGATTTATTTGCTGCGCAACCACATCCTCCCCATCAGGAAAGTAAACACCACAGTATAAGTAAATAGTCCTCCTAAGAAGTATGTCACCTACAAACTTGATTAAAAAAAAACAGCGCAAGATACTGTCATTTTTCCTCCGTGATTATATACCACACATCAATTATATAAATGGCCTTTCAAACATATAAAAAAATTGTTTCCCTCATAATCCCTCTCCACCACCTTATGGACACTGTACAGAGTTAATAGTGTTCCTAACCTGCCCTCTACTACTTTCTTTTCCCATACTCCTTTGGAAAATGCATCACAATATCACTGACAACAGTGAACCGTCCCACCCAATAAGGAGCAAACTTGTGCTCGGAACACTTTAGCCAATAAAATGTCCACGTTGTTCCACAGACAAGTAAGGAATGACTGCCAAACCTTCTACTTTTAATACTTCACAGCCAATGAACATTAAGCTTCGTAAAGTCCTGCTTGGAGCACGTTACCCTAATACTCCCCGAACACGAAGGAATCGCTTACCAAACTTTTCCACAGACTTCTTCTACGACTAACGGTTTCTATGAAAAAAATATATAAATCTCCAGCACAGAAACTATTTCAATTAGCAACATATTGTGGTGAACATCTAACCTCTGTACTCACTCAAGTGATCCATGAACTGTTACTATGGTAACAGGCAGAAAGGTACTGGCTGTACAAAAAACTGTTATATTTACCCTGGATCCTCTACAAGACAGAAAGGATAGCAAAATACCACATTTACAACCCCCTTGCACAGTTGTTTTATAATAAAAAGAGGCTTGGGGGGGTCCCCGGAACTCCGGGTGGCCAAGAGCCCCCGCATACATATAGTTAAAGACCCACCCATCATGAAAAAAAATTGCCTCTGGATTTGGACGTACGGCACGAAAGATTCAAATTGTTCAAAAACATATATATATATATATATATATATATATATATATATATATATATATATATATATATATATATATATATATATATATATATATATATATATATATATATATATATATGTATTTAATGTACATATTAAGGCAAGACATTATCTGGGATAATCATGAAAATAGTTTTTTAAAACTTTAAATAAGCGTATATTACTTTTAAAAGCAATTATGGAAATGGCGGCCGTACCTCGTAAGAGCAAAGATGGTTTGAAGATTTATACATTTTATAAAATAATATAGTACTACACACTAAAGGAGAAAAGTCAGCACAATTATTGACCCCTCTCCCAACAGGCGATATGGTCATTGTCGGGGCGGGCGGCGGGCGGGAGGCTCAAGGCTGAAGGCGGGAGGAGGGAGGCGGGAGGCAGAGGTGGTATGGCCAATGTCGCCAATGTCGGGGCGGGAGGCGGGAGGGATGCGGTCTGGGCAAAGTCGGGGGGGTGCACAGAGGCTAAAAATGCTGCCCCCAGCCCCCTTCTGCCCCGGGCAAAGCCGGGCTGGGCTGCTAGTACTAATATAATAAAGAGAGAGCCCAAACCTTTGAAGCGGGTAATCTCAGGAACCACAGCACCAATCACAACACCCAATACAGCATTGGAAAGGGCAGTTGCAGCAGAAGGACATAGGCTATGCAGACGCCCACCATATATATTTAAAAGGTAAAAGAACCGTGCCAGCAAAGTAGTCCGTTGTGGGCGTGTCTGTGTTGTGCTGTGGGCGTGTGCTGGGGACATGACAAACGCTGGGGGCGTTTGGTATGTTTCGCCCTTCATGCCATGTCTCATATCGTGTGCTAATCCCACCCTGCTCCCTTTAAATACCCCTGCACCCCATAATCATAACCCACCCTTACTCCTAAAAATACCCCAACACCCTTAAACACTAACCCATCTTAACCCTATAAATATACCCTGTACCCCAAAACCCAAACCTATCCCTAAACCCTAAAAATACCCCTGTACCATAAAACTCAAACCTAGCCCTGAACCCTATAAATACCCCTGTACCTCAAAACCCAAACCTACCCCTGAACCCTAAAAATACCCTGTACCCCAAAACCCAAACCCAGCCCTGAACCCTAAAAATACCACTGTACCCCAAAACCCAAACCTATCCCTGAACCCTAAAATACCCCTGTACCCCAAAACCCAAACCTAGCCCTGAACCCTAAAACTACCCTTGCACCCCATAACCCAAAACTATAGCTGAACCCTTAAAATACCCAAACACCCCAAAACATATACCTCAGTACCCCAACACATATACCCCTATACCCATGCTTACCTTATCCAAACATTAAAAAAAAAAATGTTTTTACCATTCATGCATTTACAACGAATTTCGTTGTAAATGTATGCGTGGTAGAAGCATATAAAATGTAATGCCATGCATTATAATGGCATTGCGGAGTCATGGTACTTTCGTAATGTAAGTATGCGGAGTGATGGTATGCTGAAAGAAAGTTGCGGAATAATGGGTGTTTACCCTCCCCCGGTAAGTACATTGGTGGCACGGCGGCCCACATCTCCAGCAACATACTCATATTTTTCAGCATCCACTTGAAAAATGCACACGTTTCTCTCATTGATGGCCAGCACCGACGTACACTTTTAGACACACCTCCCGCCACAAGTTCTAGAATTGCGAACTTTAGAGCTGGGGAGCTACATTCGAATCTCGGCATCAGCTCAACATCCTGTGATTCCAGGCAAATCGCTTTGTCTCCCCGTGCCTACCACAAATGAATGTGTTCTTCTGTAATGTAAAGTGTGCTCATGCCATGTTGTCGAGTTCGCGCTATATAATATTGCAAGAAAAAATAAAGTAGGGAAACTCGAGTTCACACACTACTGAACGCGCACTCTTAAGTGCATCAGCAGTGCACTGTGAATCGGAGCATTTCACAGGCCTGTCACAGATAAGAAATGCTATCAAAACGAAATCCTACAAAACAATATACTACTGGCCGGCAGCAATTCATACCCGGACAACGTCGGGACGGGCTGCTAGTCTTGTATAAAAAGTAAAAACCCTGGGCCCTTAAACTTGTTAGATAGGCTGACAACATTCCAGGATAAGAAGGTAATGGTGTCACCCTTTTCTATATTCTTATTTATGTTAAGGATGCTTCTATTTTCCCCTAAATTTTCACGAGCCAGAAAGCATGAGCTGTGTTGTGAATTCAGTTCATTACCTGCCCTAGCTTTTTCTCTTTCCCTGCCCCAAGGAGATACCGGCAATTGGCAAGGAATACCTATATTATTCGAGGGGGGACAGGAATCGTTTGGCGTGTACATTTTATCATATACAGTGTCTGCATTTTCCCCTCCCATGCTAACACTAATGGAGCTATGTTCACTATGGTGTCTCTCATTGTCTCTTGCCTTATCTATGTTGGGAATCTTAGATGTAGTTGTCAGTTGGATAAGTCAGTCAACCATTTCAAGCGCATTATATCTATTACTCATTAGGGAACCATATTCCATCCCGAATCCCTCGTAATCGTGCGCTTTCAACTGGCCACTTGCCTTGAAGTTCACTTCCCAAGGGCTTCTCCCATGATTGTAATTTTTATTTTCCTTTGGCAGTTCAGGGGTATAAAAATAGGTTAAGCTTAGGGGTTGTATTTTAGTATTAGTATAAGTATGCCACTCAGCGCAAATGTGCTGTACCGCTTACCTGTCCTGGAAGTTTACAATAATACAATCTCCCTGGATATTTTTTCTAGATGTAACCCAATTTACTCTACGTACAAATAGGATCTTACTTTGAGCATAATGGGGTAGGGATCTGTGTACATTGAGCCAGTGTATAGTTTTATTTCTTCGCTCTAGAAAGGATTCATGGCTCTCTTTCCCTAGCTCTGGGACCCCTGTTAAGACTGCAACGTATGGGACAGATTCTGGGGGTAGATCAACGTTAGAAAGCAATGAACCTTGTACCACCTTTTCATTAAGTCCATTTCCAATACCCCCTTTCCTTTGTTCAAGCCACCCATCCCTACCACTTTTTGATCTGCAGTTCTATCTGGTAAATCATTTTTCCCCTGTGCACTAGGTGTGTTGTTTCTATACAGTCCAGTTTCCACGATGCTCCTGGGGGTCCCCTCTGTCAAATCAACAACAGAAGGCTTAGTTGCGGGTACTGACATGGGCCTCTGCACACTATTTAGAGTTGTGGAGGGAAGAGAGTTGGAATGTGTTGTACGTTTATCTTTTTTATAAAGTTCCATATTTGATAAAGTCTGTTGTTCAATTTTCTTCAACCGCTCTTCATTTACTTTTAATCTGTCTGTAATGGGTCGAATCGAAGAAGCAACAATACCACCAATTTTAGTCTAGAACCCTTCGTCAAAAGCCAGTGGGCCTCCAAATATAACGTTAGGGTCAATGTTATTTTCTCTGTGTGATTCAGGGTCCTGGTTAGATTGATCAGCCAATATTGGCACTGGGCAGATGGGGCTTTTGGCTTGCTTACCCTTTTTACCCTTTTTTGAGCCCCCTGCCCTCTTCTGTTTAGGTATTGCTCCTGACGTGGTATCCATTGGATGAACTACACCCCCTTTTTCAGCTAGTGTTTGTGCACGTGTTGAAACTCCGGGCAAGATTATAACTGGATCTTTGACATACGGCATCTGTGTTTTTGTGATTTCATTATTCTTGATACTAGTAAGATCATCAGTTATGTCGCTAATTAAGTTCATAGCCACTGAGTCATTAGTTGTATTGATATTAACACATTCCTCTGGACTATTGGGCAAAACAATGTTACCCAGAGAGGACCGTTTGTTAAATAATGGATCCAGAGAAAGTTAAATTGTTCAGTTAAATTAATTTTGCGAGCTAGAGCTGAAGTAGCACTGATGATGAAATTATCTAGGGTTCCAGTCACTGTACCCCCTCGCTTAACAGTATTCCCTCTTCCTGGGTGATCAGCCATGATGACATACAGTGAGCACAGAAAAAAGATGCAAGTTTAAAATAGGGCACTTACTGAATATATAGGTGGCCCAGCCCAGCCCCTCAGGCCTCGAACGGGCTCAAACGGGCCCGCCCTTGGCCCGGCAAAGCCTGCGCGCGGTACAGCGACGCAGGGGCTGAGCGATATTTGAAGCACCCCCGGGCACGCAGATGACAGTGGCGGCTTTGCCGCAAGGGAGCCTGGAAAGATGGAGTCCTTCTCTCGGCGACCACAAGAGTGGAGGGCTGCGGCGGCAGGAGGACAGGCTGGATAAGGGCGCCAATAACCGGGAGGTAGCAGGTAGGTTCAAGTGCTCCTGAAAGTTTGTGAGCAGCACTGACTAGGTGTAGCTTTTTAACTTTGGCTGGATTCTTAGGCCTTAACTTTAACACTTTTAATGCCCCAGGTCGAGGTTAAGCATCGAGGGCAGGAAGGTGCTGTACTATCACATTCCTGGACCCCCAATCCGCTCCTCTCGGCGCTGCTTTGCACTGCTTACACACCAGCACACACCTGTAGTCGGTTGTCAGTTGTTGATGGATTGTCTTCAAGTGTGTGACAAGTCTGCAAGTTGCAGTGTCCGAGCTGATGAGGGAACAGAAGGATAAACAAATGGAAAAAACAGCTCTGGGCAGCTCTCCTTCACCTTCACCTTCACCTACAGAGTGTTTTCCACTCTGTAGGCTCAGCTCACTGCTCACGGCGTTGTCCCTCGACTCTCGACTGCTCACAGCTGCATTTGACGCCCCCCTCTTCTCTCTGCTCAGTTGTGCTCTGCTCGCACCAGTCCCGGTTGATGAGCAACTTTGAGATCTCCCAGCCGCGAGGAGCGGCTTCCCCCACAGATGCAGGGAGCAGAGACTGGAGCAGAGAGTAGAGGACAGAAGGCTGGGAGCCTGGAGAAGGAGGTAGCAGTCGGAGCTCGGAGCTCGGTTTTCGGCGTTCTCACACAAGTCTCTCCCCACTAGCTCCAGCTCAGACTGCAGTTCGAACTGACGGCAGCGTGGAAAAGACGGACTGGACTCACTGATGACATCATCCATGTGATAATCTGATACATCTTATCATACCCTAGTATAACCTTTCAACACTCATTATAAAATATGGAGTACCATATTTGAAACCATTAACACACCAATACAAGTTTCTAAGAACCCACTCAGTGATTCCTACATCTACACACACATCTAAACACTTACCTATAGATTCACTCAGACATGCTAACAAAGATCAGTAGAACACTAATAAATATACTTATACACCTACATCAACATTACACACCAGCACACATCCTATTCACTTATGCAGTCACCCTACTCACTTATGCAAACAATTGATCATACTTAGATTTACTAAGCTATACACTTATACAAACACCACTTTATTTCTTCATATAGATAGTAACTCATACTTAGTGTGTTATAAAATCACTATTACAAATATACAGTTATCCATATGTCACTCATACAATCACTGAGTGTTATGTATACTTATTTATATACAACAACTGTCACATACACTGCCTTTTGTATTTCTAGTTTGTTGGACATGTATCATTGAGAAATATATTTACTCATCACCACACCCATAAAGAGATTCACTCACCCAAACAACTATTTCCACATACAGTCTTAACCTCATATACCTACTAAATCAACTATTTGCACATCTTTGGACAGTCACATACCTCCCACCCAACCACACACACATTCATTCACTATCCCAAACAAATACTCACTTAACTAAATAATACCGAATATAGACTTTCACATATCTAGTAAACAACTCATGTAGTAGTTTAGACAACAAGAGATAGAGTGATACAGGTATTCACACAGTTTAATCACTATCCCATATACTTAGTGAGACACTTTAAATTCGTCACTTATACAGTCAATCACATTGCTACTAAATCCTCCATTCAGACACTTATACATCCACTCAGTCTTCAAGGCAGATTGCTATATATATATAATACTTATTTAAATATCGAATTAAACCACATTCACTGGAAGATGTCATCGGTGATGTCATCAGTGATGTCATTTGAGATGTCATCTGTGATATCATCAGTGATGTCAATGACCATGCCGTGAATGATGTAATATGTGACATCATCAGCAGTGGATTTCAGGCATGTGAGTTATAGTTAGTACAACTAACTATAACGTGGGAATTTCAATGGTTTTGTATGAGTGAAATGTCCAACTAACTATAACACCACTAAAACCTATGTTTTTTTCAGTGAATTTCTAGGGTTTTTTACATGCTAATTCCTAACTATAACATGTCTGAAACCTTTGGTTTTCTCAGTGAATTTATATATTTATTTATTTATTTATTTATTTATTTATTTAGTGTACTTGTAGAGCGCGGTCCTGTCACCCAGAGGGCATCCTGGCGCTTTGAACTTCAGGCGGTTGCACTTTTACTGCTCAAGCAATTTTAGGAAAGAGATGCGTTTTTAGCGCTTTCCTGAACGGCAAGTAATCCCTGTGGTTTCTCAAAGAGAGAGGCAGGGAGTTCCAAAGTTTGGCCGCTGCAACACTGAATGAGCGGCCACCCATCCTAACTCTCTGAAACCTCGGAACTACAAGTAACTGTGCTGAAGAGGAGCGGAGGGGCCGCGATGCAGAGTACCAAGCAAACATATTCTGCAGGGGTACTGGGCCCTGTTGGTGTACTGCCTTAAACACCAAGCACGCGGCTTTGTACAGCACTCGCAGATGTACCGGGAGCCAATGTAGATCTCTTAGAGATAGAGTGGAAGAGCTAGACCTAGGGCGGGAAAGAGCCAACTTGGCGGCCATATTGTACATATATATATAATTCGCTGAAAAAAACATACGTATGAGGGATGTTATAGTTAGTTGGACATTTTACTCATACAAAACCAGAGAAATTCCGCTGTTATAATTAGTTCAGCTAACTATAACTTACGCCCCCGCAATGCACTGCTGATGATGTCACATATTGCATCATTCATGACATGGTCAGTGGCATCACTGATGACATGTCAAATGACATCACTGATGACATCATCCAGTGAATGCGTTTTTCTTTAAAGTTTAAATATGTATTATTTATATAGCAAGGTGTATTGAAGAATGAGTGGGTGTATCAGTGTCTGGATGGTGGATTTATTTGGTATGTGACTGACTGTTTAAATGAGTTATTTCAGGTGTCTTACTGAATGCATGGGTTAGTGACCAAACAGTGTGAATGTCTGTATTAGTCTCTCTGCTGTTGTATAAGCTACTGCATGGGTTGGTCAGTAGTTACATGAGTGTCTATATGGGTTATTGATTGGTTGCCAGTGTTTGTGTTGCTGAGTGGGAAGTGTGTGAGTCTGTGCATACATGTTTGAGTGGTTGATTCACTGGGTGTATGGGTTCATGAGTGTATGTGGAAACAGCTGTTTATGTGGGTTAGTGTGTGTATGAGCGTGTTAATGAGTGAATGGATGCCTTAGTGATACATGTCCAAGTAACTACATATATAAAAGGCAGTGTATGTGAGAGTATATAAATGACGATACGTGAAAGTCAGTGATTGTGAGAGTGTATCAATGATTGAATAAGAGAGTAAGTATGCATTTGTTTCTGTTTGAATAAGTTATGTGTTGTGTGCCTAACTGTATAGGGCAGTAAATGGAAGTGTGATTGATTCTTTGCTTGAGTGACTAGGTTTATGAATAGGTGTATGAGTGCATATGATAGTGTTGTATTGATGAGTGACTGAATGTATAATTGGTTGTATGGGTGAATGAGTGGATGTGTGTGTAGGAATCAGTTAGTGCATTTGTAGTAAATATATTGGTGTCTTGATGGTTTCGAAAATGGCAGTCTGTATTGTACAGTGGGTTTAGTAAACGTTATTTTAGACTGTGAGGAGGTGCATCAGATTTTCACGTGGATGATGTCATCAGTGATGTCTTAAGCGATGTCATTTGAGATGTCATCAGTGATGTCACTGACCATGTCATGAATGATGTAATATGTGACATCATCAGCAGTGCGTTGTGGAGGCGCGAGTTATAGTTAGCTGAACTAACTATAACGGCGGAATTTCTTTGGTTTTGTATGAGTAAAATGACCAACTAACTATAATGTCCCTGAATCCTATGTTTTTTCAGTGAATTTCAATGGTTTTTAAAAGCTAATTTCTAACTATAGCGTCCCTGAAACCTGTTTTTTTCAGTGAATTTCTAAGGTTTTTTTAAAAATGATAATTCCTAACTATAACGCCTGTAAAACCTATGTTTTTTTCAGTGAATTTTCTCCCTTTTTTGCTGTTATCAGATTCTACTTAACTTCACTATTCACAGTGATGTTAGTGTAGTATGATCATAAACAGCTGGGGGGAAAAACAATCATCTAGATTGTGAAGAAAAACAAATGACTAATTCTTGCAAGCACAATATGAAATTAACACAAATAACATATCCAATACTAATTCCAATTTTTAAATCTTACCATAAGTAGGTTCTGTTCTCATTTTTCCTCAAGGCCAAATAATGTGTCGAAATTTTTTTGTTATATCATCCTATATGAATTCCTTAAAGCATCTTCACATTTTCCCTCTAGGCCGAATAATATATCTGAAAGTTTTGTTTCAGAAAAATTAAATATGATTTGGGTAATTCATGAGGCAATCTCGGTTTTATTTCCAAGTGTGTATCATTGCAGTCACTCCAATTATCATTGTATTTTAAATATACAGTATAATGTCCACATGTGGTAGTAGCTCCAGCATGGAAAACTATAGCCAGTGTTGTGAAAGTTCTTCCAGAAGTAGATACTTGACTAGCAACAACATTTTTAATTTTCGTTTCCACTTTTGTTCTATTTGGTCTAAAGCGTTGTAGCATTAAAATTATATATTTTCCAAATCTTTGTAAGCATAATGTAGGTAACATTTCTGATTGACAATGAGAACATTTCATATCATGATTTGATTCTTTTACTATTTAGTCAGTCAGGTATTGTTAAATATAGAAACCCTTCTCTGTCATCTATAGTGCTTGAAGTTAATAAACACTGTTCACATTTATGATCCCATTTGTAACTGTGTCCAAATAAACTCTCAATCTGAATTCCTTAATCTTCTAATACTCTAAGCATAACCATCAGAAACTCTTGTGCATCTTCTTGTATATTAGGGCTGAACTGTAAAGATCCAGTACATGTATGCAAGAGTTAGCGAATACCAGAAGCAGTATGGATCCTACTTCTGTCAGTTCTCAATTGTTGAAATAAAGTATAAAGTGCAGAACATAATCTTTTTTCCTAACTTTCTATAATTTCAGTTGGTGTATAAAGTCTTCTTAAACGATTATATTCTCTTACACAATTTACCTTAGCATTAAACTTCTTTTCATCTAAATCAATGTAACACAAACCAGACAATGTTCTAACTTGAGATAATGCAGCATATGCCATTCCTTCTTTAAGCACAGTTCTTCCAACATTTACTAAAGCTTTATCTACACTTACACCTTGATATTTATGAATGGTTATTGCATATCCTAAACAGAAAGGAAACTACCAACAGACAAGTCTTTTACCAGCAAAAAATGTACAGAACAACGCCCAAACTGTCTTACCTCTGTAATCTGATCAAATTTAATTTTCAAGAATTCAATTGCATTTCTGTTTTGAAATTTTACAAATTCAGCAACTTTCCCCATTGCCCCATTCACTAAACCTTCTTCAATATTCAAATTACGCCTCAAAAGCCAGCAGTTTTTGATACAAACTTTTCTAAAGTATCCAATTTAGTATGTAGTTTATTTGAAAGAAGAATTGTTAATCCTTGATGCTCGATTTTATCAATAGCTTCAATGTGAACTATTTTTTGATTTTAACATTTCAGAAGCTCTTGATTAAATGTAGAAAATTCTGGCACTGTAGGTATTAAGCAAGCAATAGACTTTTTTCTGCAATTTTCTTGTACATTACTACTGCAGGTGTGTTTTCAGTCATAAACAAGTTCTGTAGTGGACGACTTTGTGAAGCTTGTGTACCATGTTTGCTTAGAATGCCAATTCTTACATCTTTCACAATACTTCCATAATCTTCATCACGCGCTTGTCGCATATTCTTTCTGAGTGAGTTCTTTATATTCAAAATTTAACCAGAGATTCACATTTCCAATACTTCCCAAAGATTTCCTAGTGTCTTCATATATGAGAGTTTTATTGACTGGTTTTCCTTTTACAGGAGTTAGTTGTAGCAGATCTCGAAATACTAATAAATGTTTTCCTCCAAAGAGAACGTCGTAATCTGTTTTTAATACCTGTTGCATTCCTAAATGAACGAAAGCAAGCATTAAGTTTGAGACCATGCTCACCTCATCAATATTTAAAAGTTTAATCTTCTTCAGCACTCTTGACACTTCATAAGAAGCTTCTCGAGACAACTTCTGATATTCTAATTTATTATCATGCTCAACTGGTAACATCAGTAATCTATGCAAAGTAATTTCTTTAACAGTGTGGGCACCTAATCCAGTTGGAGCTGTTACCACACAAGATGAATGTGAACCAGTAGTTTTTTGAAGATACCTGGTCAAAACTTTAATTTAAAAACTTTTACCCGTTCCAGCTTGACCACTGATGTATATCAAAATAGGTTTAAATGATGAATATATACATTCTGTTCTTTCATGTAACAATCCATGTTCTATCTGTTCTCTCACATGTAAATATATTTTTTTCTGTTCAATATTTACTTGTTCTTCTAACTTTTCTAATGTAGTATTCTCCTCTTGCACTTGTTGCATTGCAATTTCGACTTCATGCATAGCAATCGCTGCTTCATTTTCCACTATTGGTTGTCCAAGTGGATCTTGACTACATGGACCAGAACTTTGACTATCTTGAGAACTTTCAATAGCAACCTTAGCTGTAATAGTCTTCTCCTGTGCAACTTCATCATTCAACATTTTTAAATATGTAGGGAAAATTGAACAAGCAATGCTATCTTTACATGCATTAAAAGTATCTTTGTAGCAGTCAAAATCTCCAAGTAATTCACTTTCGCTATGCCATGGTTTGAAGAGTTTGAGAAGTGCTAACTAGTGAAATTCTTGCTTTTTTGGAGTTTCACAACTGAGTTTCTTGTGGTTGATGAGGTTACCTTTGTGTGTTTTACTAAACATCCATGATATCAAACTACTGCATATTTTCCTTCTTTTAAATTCTGTTTAATATTTCTTTTAAAGCTATAATGTTGAAGTACTTTATACAGAGATTGCTGTTCCATATGTTGACTCCTTTTAGGATAGTATGTCCAACATATTCGTTTTAAGAATGTGTGTACTGTCTGGTACATTTGCTGCTAAGTATTCAATTTCTTCAAATGATTTTAACACTCTATTTCATGAGCAGGCAAGACCTGAACGTACCCAAATGATCCCTCATGATTTTGAATATAAACTTGAAGAGCACAAGCGGTCTCAACATTCATATTCATTTTCTCTGTGGGAAAGCATTTTCAAAGTAAAGCTGTACAATTTTTTGCTAAGGCTCATTTCTTGTGCAATTTCTTCCCACATTTGTTTCATCTCGTTTTTTTCTGATTTCGCTATATACGATGTAACGTAGCATGCAAAAGCAATTGAGTTGTCTGCAACATACTTGATGTCCATGTTTGCTTTCACATTTTTAAAATAACCGGATTGTAGTCATCAATATACTTTGACAATTCTGTTCTTTTTAAGTTGTAGGTATTCTTTGGAGATTTGCGAGTTATTGTGTGCCTTACAGAAGAAAAAAAAGAATTTACTCTTCCTTTAGAAATTACTGGATGTGGAAATCCACATCAACACTTGGTATACAATTTTCCTTTAGACTTGTATTTTCGGTGGCAGTACTTTCCACAACGGTGACGTTAGAAACGTTAAACTTGATGTCTCAAGTTTCTATCTCCTCCTTCTCTTGGAGTCTCACATGTCACATACTGTTCAATGAAAGACAATCCTATTTCATCTGAATCAGTTCCAAATTTAGGTGCATCCGCGATCCATAATAGCATATGTATATGAGGAGCACCTCTCGCTTGGTTTCTCCAAAAGAAATCATGTCACATATTTACAGGATCCAAAGAACACAGTCCTCTAGGTGTCTTCATTTCAACATTATTTATATTAGAATTTGCTTCTGGTAGAAATTCAAGCAAATCTTCCCATGCATACTCCACACAGCTAAGTGTCACAAACCATGTTGGTGTACCTAAGTTCCGTAACATACACTTCAGTTCTCCATGACCACGATACCAATACTCATTTGTTCCTCATTGACATGCCATCAAGGTAATTAACTGTGCTTCTAAATTTTCATCTGTTTGTTGAACTTTTTCCACAAATTCTTTTGCTGAAAGAGCTGATTGATGAACTCCAGTTTTCAGTATGTGGTTCACGGCATAGGACAGAGAAGACAGATCACTTTCAAACAAAAGGTGAAATATATATGGAATACACTGTCACAATCTAGGATCTTCAGAGTATAATCTTGTTGAGTGATAGTCTGAAACTGGAATTCACACAGGACGGTCATCATATCGTCCACCTTCTCCAGTAGGAAACTGCTGTGGAAAACAACACGCTTAAAGCTTTTTTCCCATACACTCATTGGAGTTCCCTTTGCTTTTTTCATTTGAAACAACTGAATGTTGTTTCCAATTACTTCTTTTGAATGTAGAGAACATTGTGTAATGTTCATAAATCTCTTCACTCCTTGACTTGTCCACTTTCTCTATTTGACCACTTGAAATTTCACATTCATCTTCCAAAGTTATTACCTGCTCTTTCACATTTACACTATATAATAAATATATGGCTGAGATACCCGCCACCCCCTCTCAACACAATCCCCAAGAATGGGAATACGGAAACAGTTCTGAACTTTTGGAAGGCGGGAGGGAGTTACCCTCCCGGCCGTATTTATTAAAATATGAAACAAAATTAAAACATTAAAATAACAGTTTCATATCATGTACAATTTCATTTCCACATTACGATGTTTTGGCTGACCTTAACACATTTCTAATACAAAGGTTCTCCTAGCCGATACTAACATCCTACAAATGCATTTTCAAATTGAAATTGTACATCCTAACGTTAAGGGCCAACGGCAAGGTCGTAACCGGTGTCAGATCCCTAAACCAAAACTCCCCCCTCACTTGTGAGGGGCGGCCGCACAGAGGACTGCACCTCATGTGCACATACCAATTTCCCTTGTCTTGACGGGGGCCCCAATTAACTCGACGCCATCTTACTGGTCGTCCGAGGACTCGTGTGAGGTGTCTAGAAGGTAGCGTAGACCCCCCTCCCCACCCCACACAACTTACCACATCTGCCGTCGCAGATGTCCTGGCCCCGGGAAATTCCCAGGAGGGGCCCGTAGCCCCTCCTATCCAGGGAGGGGCCTTGACCGCCTTCCCTTTCCTTTCGGCGTCCCATCCTTAGAAGGGACCGCCTCCCCGTTGAGGGGCCAATGGCCACCTCCCCCCGGGCGCTCCCATCCGTAATGGTTGACGCCCCCCCTAGGGATCTTCCAATTACTGCTCACCGATCATGACCTTACCGCCCGACCAAATAATAAATACGACAAACTAAAAAAGAGGCTAATTACTAAAGAGAAGAAAGACAAAAGATATTTAAAGTATGAACTGTCTAAAACATCACTGATCAACTCTGGTGCGAATACTTTTATTCAATAAAGCATACCGTAAAGAATTATCCATTTTATTGCATACTGAATCACAACTTTATTCAGAACAACCTGTAAGAAAAAATTAATTACCACGTCAAATGACTTTATTTCAAAAACAACTTGCTGTCCTCAGGGGCTGGTGGGTGGGTCAAAAATGGCTCTTCGTTCCGTCTCGAGCTCACGTGCAGCGGGGAGGTGCAGCTTCAGAGCACAGGAACAAGAGGATGCTTCCTTGGCTTGTTGCTCCTTTTATCCTTCTTCGGGCGGGCGTAAACCCGCCTCCACCCACCTCCGGGGGCGTGGCTGGCGGCTTCAGTGTCTAGGACAACCCACTCTTGGGCGGGAAAAATCGCGCCCCGGCTACGCCGCTTTGGGCATACCAGCCGAGACTCGCCTCCCGCCCAAGATGGCTTCCCGGGGGGATCGGGGCACTCCACCATACGTTCGGGGGGACCGAGTGGTCGCCCCTTTCCATATGGCTGAGATACCCGCCACCCCCTCTCAACACAATCCCCAAGAATGGGAATACGGAAACAGTTCTGAACTTTTGGAAGGCGGGAGGGACTTACCCTCCCGGCCTTATTTATTAAAATATGAAACAAAATTAAAACATTAAAATAACAGTTTCATATCATGTACAATTTCATTTCCACATTACGATGTTTTGGCTGACCTTAACACATTTCTAATACAAAGGTTCTCCTAGCCGATACTAACATCCTACAAATGCATTTTCAAATTGAAATTGTACATCCTAACGTTAAGGGCCAACGGCAAGGTCGTAACCGGTGTCAGATCCCTAAACCAAAACTCCCCCCTCACTTGTGAGGGGCGGCCGCACAGAGGACTGCACCTCATGTGCACATACCAATTTCCCTTGTCTTGACGGGGGCCCCAATTAACTCAACGCCATCTTACTGGTCGTCCGAGGACTCGTGTGAGGTGTCTAGAAGGTAGCGTAGACCCCCCTCCCCACCCCACACAACTTACCACATCTGCCGTCGCAGATGTCCTGGCCCCGGGAAATTCCCAGGAGGGGCCCGTAGCCCCTCCTATCCAGGGAGGGGCCTTGACCGCCTTCCCTTTCCTTTCGGCATCCCATCCTTAGAAGGGACCGCCTCCCCGTTGAGGGGCCAATGGCCACCTCCCCCCGGGCGCTCCCATCCGTAATGGGTGACGCCCCCCCCTAGGGGTCTTCCAATTACTGCTCACCGATCATGACCTTACCGCCACAGGCCGGATAGTTGACCGGCTATCCGGACCCCCCACAAAACTCCTACCTAAAGGTCATGCTGTAAACTCTTTAACCAAGCTACGAGGTCTCCTATGAGTAAAGAATTCCCCACCCGGGACAAATGGACCCCATCTTCCAGATACATATGGTCCCCCCTGATACACCCATGAGGAATCGAATGCAATGTACTTGTACGGAACAGTCTACCCAGTTTGTAATTTACCTTCTTCATAGAATGATTTATAGCAGACACTGAATTAGCCCCCCGCCACACCTTTCGTGGAATCATATGGGACCATGCAATCGTGCACCCTGGAACCCTTCTCGCCAACCAACTTACTGTGGATAGTATCGCCTCGAGAAGTAGTCGTCTACCAGTGGTCACCAAATCATTGCCCCCAAGATGCACTATGATTATAGATGGCGGTGACCTTGTCCGCCCTAACAAACCCTCGAAAAAAGTTTGAAACTGGTCAATACAGAGCCCGCCCCTTCCGTAGAAGGTCACCCTGTACCCGTATTCCCCAGCCATGTGAATCATGTCACCTGCTTTGAATACGTCCGCGGCACGCCTCACGTATGAGTGGCCCACGACCCACACCACTTTTTCCTCAGCCGGTGATCTTTGACTGCTGGTTCCCAGGTGTCGGGTCGACTGCACAGTCCGCCCCGCCTCGTAAGCTTGCGAAACTGTAAACCAAACAAAAACAAGAAGCGTGAGTACATGATATCAGCTTCACAACATGTGCAACCGCACATACCTTTTGTAACAATTCGAGGACCAACGCCCCAACTGTTTCACCTTTTCCACACTCAGACCCCTGGCTGTAGCCTCTGTAGCAGCCCCTATCCGGAAGGAATGGGTCCCAAACTCGCCCGGGTTCAAGCCCGCGGCCGAAATTGCCATTGCAAGCACCCGCTGGAACTGAAACCTCGTCAGTGGGGTGGCATCAGCGTGTCTCAGCAAGGTCCCCCCCCATGATGCCGCCCTCTGCGCCAAATATTCCTCAACGCATATGACAGGGCACATGGGAGATCCGGGAATCCGATGGACTACTACACTGTCCCCGATCGCACCCTGATCGGTCTTGGACCTGGCAAACGAGACAATCATCGTCTCCCCCTTAACTTGAATGTGCTCTCGGCACAGTCCCCCCCCTGTATCCTGCTTGTTCTTTGCCACCAGTTCGCTTACCCGCATAGCCCCATGGAATGCTAATGCAAAAGCGGCCCGGAATAACACTGTTTCTGACTGGGATGAACATGTCGCAGGGAGTACGGACAGTAACAGGGCCAACCTTTCCAGACCTATCGGGTGCCTTTCATCTACTCTGCGACCCTCAAGGCGTTGCCACCCACGCAGCGCTTTCTGTACCACAAAAGACGCTGTAGGGTCCTGGATACCATGAGCCCGTGCCATGAAGGAAATGGCGGCCCAATGCCTCTGGGCCGTGGCTACCGATTTGCCTGCCTGATGTAATGACAGCAAAAACTTTACGACAAACTCTTCCTGGCCCCAAAGCTCCCTCCTAGCAGAACCCAAAAAGGACCAATAGGAACGGAACGCCCCTTCATATGCCTTCCTTGTCCTGGGTGCTAAACTCTCTCCCACGAGGTTTTGTAGTTCGGGGCACCGAGAGACCAGAGAGCTTCGGGAAATGGTGCCGCCACCGGGTCCGCTGTGGGCAGAAAACCCCAGAAGGCCTGCATACGGAAACGAGAAAGCGCATCAGCAGCCTGATTCAGCACCCCTGGCACATGTCTCGCCCTAAAGAGCACGTTCAATTGCATACATAGTAAGACAATTTCCTTGAGCAATCTCAGAATCCATTTGCATCGTGCAGCTTGACTATTGATACACTCAACCACGGTCATGTTATCAGACCAGAACACCACAGAGTGATCCCGAAACCCCTCAGGCCATGTTTTCAAGGCCACCAGAATAGGGAACAGTTCGAGAAAAGCAATGTTACTTGTAAGCCCACCCTCGTGCCACCATGACGGCCACGTTTGAGCCGACCAGTGATTACCAAATATGGCGCCAAAGCCTATACTCCCCGCCGAATCTGTCCACAGCCCCAACTCCTCAGAGGACACCGACGGCTTGTTCCAGACAACCCGACCATTGAAATCCGCCAGGAATGCCAACCAAATGCGCATGTCCTGGCGAATCTCTGCCGAGAGCCTCGTGCATTGGTGCCCCTCTTTAAGACCGACCATGGCTTGTGCAATCGAGCGGGAAAAAGGGCGGGCCATTGGCATCACTCTAAGGGCAAAATTCAACTGACCCACAGTCTGCTGCAATTGATGTAAATTCACCTTAGTCTCCTTAATACATGTTTCAAGCGAGGCCCTGAATTTCCTCACCTTTTCTTTGGGCAACCGGAAGCAACCCTCTTCGGAATCGAGCTCTATTCCAAGAAACTCGAGCGAAGTAGATGGCCCCACAGTCTTACCTGGCGCCAATGGCACACCAAACTGACTCATCAGACCACAACATTCTTTTAAAGCCTGTGCACATTCTGGGTCCCCGGCTGCCCCCAGGAACAGAAAATTGTCAAGATAATGCATAACATGCTGAAACCCCGTCATTCTTGTGAATGCCCATTGCAGAAAACAACTGAATTTCTCAAAATAAGCACAAGATATGGAGCATCCCATTGGCATACATTTATCCATGTAGTAGCGCCCCTGAAACATGAAACCAAGGAGACGCTGATCGTCTGAGTGTACCGGGAGCAACCGGAACGCTGACTCGATGTCTGATTTGGCCATCAGCGCTCCGGGCCCCAGGCGATTCAACATGGCGACGGCATCATCGAAAGATGCGTACCGCACCGAACAAACCTCCGGGTCTATCGCATCGTTCACCGAAAGACCTCTCGGGGCTGACAAGTTATGTATCAATCTAAACTCACCCGGGTCCTTCTTGGGGACCACTCCCAAGGGTGAACAAACAAAATTAGCAACTGGTGGCATGTCGAATGGTCCAGCAACCCGACCCCGGGTCACCTCCTTCCCAATCTTCGCTTGTACCACCGCCGTATTCTGCAGGACCGACAGTTGGTTCCTACAATGTGCTTTACCCTGAAAATTCCCCACTGGGATGCGGAAACCATACGAAAAACCGTCTCGCAACACCCCAGCGGAGACATGATCCGGGTATTCATTGAGCCAAGGAATCATTGCCATGGTATCAACCGGGGTAGGTAAAAGCGCCCCTCGGACTATTTCAGACCTGTTTGGCGCTTCCCCTACTTCCGTTATCACCCGTTTTGGCTCTGCACATGGTCTCGGGATGCGAGGACTGGCCACACCCCCCACAGTCGTGCCTAAACTTGCATGACCCCTGGGGCCTTGTACACTTTCCCCTGTTAAAATTCCAGCAGACCCCTTTTTTACCTGTATTGCCATTCGACCTTGAATGATGCTCGTTACTTGAAACCGCCCGAAAGGGCGCCCCAGATGAATGGCGGGAAAACTCGCCCCCGTTTCCCCCCAACAATGGCGCCTTTGTCATGCCTGATTTCTCCATTTTTTGCCAGGAAATGGAGTCGTAACAATCCCACGTCAGAGATGTGTCGAACTCCTTGGCCTTACGAAAAATATTATCGTAACAAAACCACTGATTGCCCTCATATGTCTGAGAATACTCCATAATACGTGTCTGGTACACGGGTAACTCGGCCAACAGTTCAGGCCTCCGTTCCCCCATAATTGCAGTGAATATGCCAAATGCTCTGCCCCAATTACCTATCGTCTCATCGACTCTGAAAGCGGCCATCTTGGCGCGCCAAACACTCGGGTGCATAAACTGTTTTTGAACTTTCACGTGCTCAATCTCATAATGATCAGTTAATAAAGAAAACATGTTTATATATTTCTCAGCCCATATCCTCTCCTTGATTTCCATCGGAATATGCTGAGCCACTTTCTCCCTTCTCGAGGGTACTGACCCCTCCCCCGCAATCGGCAGTAGCTGCTTACCTGAACCGGAAGCTGTAACCGTAGTCGCTGCCGAACTCATGCCCGCTGCGGGTTGTCCCACTGGAGCCTGCGGGGGAACAAAAGGACATGGAGCCTTTGCAGCCTCTCTTGATTGCCGCAACTGCCTCATTACTGCCCTGGCGTCATCTGCCGTAGCCCCCTCACTCTCTTTCCCCAACCATGCTGCCAGCTGTGCAGCCAACTCGGGAGGCATATCCTCCCCATTCACAGGGGTGACTACAACGGGAATTGGTTGCCCCTCCTTCGGGCCCGGGATCGGCGCCTCAGTCGGTGTATCTGGGTGCGCCGGCGGCGCCTCGGGAACCGGGGCCTCTTCCCCAGTTGCTCCCTTCTTGGCCCTTCTACCTCTCCCGTTAGGGACTACACCCGGCAATGCTGGTCCGACGACTCGCTTAGGGCCCCCTACACCGTTCATTGCCGCCATCTGTTTCTTCATTTCGGCCATGTCTTTTACGAGCATGCGGAGCATCTGATCGGTTCCGACCCGCTTTCCGGCCTTCTTGCCCGGCATTGTCCAACGCTGATTCTCTGAAAGGATAAAGACAAGAATTAAAACGCTCAAAAATGGCTCTTCGTTCCGTCTCGAGCTCACGTGCAGCGGGGAGGTGCATCTTCAGAGCACAGGAACAAGAGGATGCTTCCTTGGCTTGTCGCTCCTTTTATCCTTCTTCGGGCGGGCGTAAACCCGCCTCCACCCGCCTCCGGGGGCGTGGCTGGCGGCTTCAGTGTCTAGGACAACCCACTCTTGGGCGGGAAAAAGCGCGCCCCGGCTACGCCGCTTTGGGCATACCAGCCGAGACTCGCCTCCCGCCCAGGATGGCTTCCCGGGGGGATCGGGGCACTCCACCATACGTTCGGGGGGACCGAGTGGTCGCCCCTTTCCATTATTCTCCATAAGATATAACGTAGCCTTTTGAACTTTTTTAACATCAGAAAATTCTTGCCATATTTTCTGACTCTTTGTTGGTACTCCATTAACTAAAATGACTTCTGCTTCATTTTCCTCTTTGTCTCCACCAACAATTTCTGTGAAAGTCTGTTGGTGGCAGTTTACCTGTTTAGGCTCCATGTACATTATAGTTTGAAATGGATGAAATGATTGAATTAGAACTGACTCATATGTATTCAAATCTGCCAGTTCCTCCGGAATAACTACTAATTCTAACTTATTATGTATTGCTCTAGCGGGCATTTTGTTATCTTCTAATTTGTTATAACAATATTTACAAACATGTTGATCACTGCCTAACTCAAATTGACCTTTCACTAACAAGTAAGTTACAAATTCCTTCCATTTATCATTATTCTCCTTTTCAGATTTAAAATATAAATCAACATTCCTAGTTTGAGTTTTATAATTAGTACATCAACAAGAAACACAAACATAGAGGTTGATTACGATGGCGGACGGAAACGGGTCCGACCACCATGGTCGCGGCAAATATACTCCCGCAGGTACGATTAGGATTTTTCCGCCAGCACACACTGACCGCGGCGGACAGATCCCACAAAAGACCGCGGCACGTGGACGGTACCACAGAAAAAACGTCTGCCGCGGACGCAACGCCTGCGGAAACAAGCCCAACCTCCGCTAGGCCTGTGGAGGGACCGCCCACACGAATAGGATGACCCCCCATCCCCACGGAACTCACCACCGTCCACGACTGCCGCAGAAAAAAAGCATCGACAAATGGAACTTGGCTGCGGAAGGACCAAAAGAACATCACCCCTGCTGTCAAACCGAAACAAAAATGGCAGACGGAAGTAAATAGAAAACCAAAAAAAGGACACCCACCTACCTTAAATACCCACCCACAACAACTACACGCCATAATGACACACCCCCCAGCACAAATAAGAGCATCGAAGTCTCCACACCCACAGAACACCTGACTGTAAAAAACTTTTGGACACATCCACCACACAGAGTATAAAAGGAATCCCTCACAATATCACAATCATTTGCATCACAGCACAGCTGCAAGAAAGAGGCACACATCACACACAACAGACACACACAAACACACATACAACCTGCACACCAACACACCCACCACATCTACCCCCACAACTCCATCCCTACATACCACACACCTGCACACCCAACACCCCCAAAACCTTGCACATCACACACCATGGCCCCCAAGAAAAACCCCAAGTTCACAGAGAGTGAGTTGAAGGTCATGGTGGATGAAATCATCCTTCTAGAACCACATCTGTTCGGTACCCTAGTCCAGCAGATCACCTTGGCAAATAAAACCACAATGTGGGACAGGATAGTGACCAGAGTGAATGCTTCAGGGACCGTGCCACGCACCAAACACGATATCCAGAAGCAGTGGCACGACCTCAAGGAAAGGGTGAAAGGTATCAGGGCCAAGAACCACCTGCAGGCACACCACACTGACGGTGGCCCTCCCATGGATCCAATACCATACACCCAATGGGAGGAGAAGATGCTAGCCACACTGCACCCCGAGAGCCTGGAAGGAATAGATGAGGGAGTGGAGGCTGGTAAGTACAAACCAATGACCTCCATCACACTGTTATGTCCTGCCTTGCACAACTGCTAAGACACATCTCCCAGGCTACAATCCATGCATGTGGACCACACAGTCACTCACATGTGAAACCCAGGGCTCAAATGCACCCACCATGATCATCCACAAATGTAGCCTCCTACGTTCCCAGGCCTGCATGTGGTCAAGCAGCTAACACCACAACTCCCAACAGGCCCCCATGTCTAAAGGGAGAGTGGGTGTGGGTGAGAGGCCAGCACTTCAACTTCCTACATGCCCACATGTCTACAGGGAGGGTGGGTGTGAGTGAGAGGCCAGCACAACAACTCCCAACAGGTCCCCATGTCTACAGGGAAGGTGAGTGTGGGTGAGAGGCCAGCACAACAACTCCCAACAGGCTCCCATGTCTACAGGGAGGGTGGGTGTGGGTGAGAGGCCAGCACAACAACTCCCAACAGGCCCCCATGTCTAAAGGGAGGGTGGGTGTGGGTGAGAGGCCAGCACTTCAACTTCCTACAGGCCCACATGTCTACAGGGAGGGTGGGTGTGAGTGAGAGGCCAGCACAACAACTCCCAACAGGTCCCCATGTCTACAGGGAGGGTGGGTGTGGGTGAGAGGCCAGCACAACAACTCCCAACAGGCCCCCATGTCTACAGGGAGGGTGGGTGTGGGTGAGAGGCCAGCACAACAACTCCCAACAGGCCCCCATGTCTACAGGGAGGGTGGGTGTGGGTGAGAGGCCAGCACTTCAACTTCCTACAGGCCCACATGTCTACAGGGAGGGTGGGTGTGAGTGAGAGGCCAGCACAACAACTCCCAACAGGTCCCCATGTCTACAGGGAGGGTGGGTGTGGGTGAGAGGCCAGCACAACAACTCCCAACAGGCCCCCATGTCTACAGGGAGGGTGGGTGTGGGTGAGAGGCCAGTACAACGACTCCCAACAGGCCCCCATGTCTACAGGGAGGGTGGGTGTGGGTGAAAGGCCAGCACAACAACTCCCAACAGGCCCCCATGTCTACAGGGAGGGTGGGTGTGAGTGAGAGGCCAGCACTACAACTCCCAACAGGCCCCCATGTCTACAGGGAGGGTGGGTGTGGGTGAGAGGCCAGCACAACAACTCCCAACAGGCCCCCATGTCTACAGGGAGGGTGGGTGTGGGTGAGAGGCCAGCACAACAACTCCCAACAGGCACCCATGTCTACAGGGAGGGTGGGTGTGGGTGAGAGGCCAGCACAACAACTCCCAACAGGCACCCATGTCTACAGGAAGGGTGGGTGTGGGTGAGAGGCCAGCACAACAACTCCCAACAGGCCCCCATGTCTACATGGAGGGTGGGTGTAGGTGAGAGGCCAGCACTACCACTCCCAACAGGCCCCCATGTCTACAGGGAGGGTGGGTGTGGATGAGAGGCCAGCACAACAACTCCCAACAGGCCCCCATGTCTACAGGGAGGGTGGGTGTGGGTGAGAGGCCAGCACTACAACTCCCAACAGGCCTCCTTGTCCCACCCCAGAGCAAGATTGAGTCCCCCCACCATGTGCTGACCAGTGCATCTACCTCTTCAAACTTACAGATAGGTAGCCATCTTCACAGGGAGGGGTGGGTGTGAGGGGGAAGTCTGTACTCCAAATTCCAATGTGCACCCTCCCCCCTCATGATTGCAGCGAGAAGCAACACAACACTTGGCTTCGTAGTAACTCCATGGTTAAAATGTGAAATTAAACATGGGACAGGTGAGTACTAAGCATGGGCGAATTTTGCGAATTCGCGGTTTGCGAATTTGCGTATTCACGAACTTGCATCCCGCAAATCCACGAATTTTTGCGAATTTGCGAATTTGCTGTTTTTGCCAGTTCGCGGGGGTTTTGTACAAGTTCGGGAACGCAAACTTACTTGTGTGGTCACAACGGTCGCAACCATGTTGTTTCTACGTGTCCAGCCTGTTTGCGACCCTGTGGTTCATCGCGGCCACCCTCCGGTTCATCACTGCCACCCTCTGGTTCACCAATGCCACCCTCTGGATCATCACTGTCCCCCTCTGGTTTATCACAGCACCCTCTGGTTCATCACTGTCCCCCTCTGGTTTATCACAGCACCCTCTGGTTCATCACTGCCACCCTCTGGTTAATCACTGCCACCCTCTGGTTCATCCCTGCCACCATCTGGATCATCACTGCCACCCTCTGGTTCATCACTGCCACCCTCTGGTACACCAATGCCACCCTCTGGTTCATCACTGTCACCCTCTGGTTCATCACTGCCACCTTCTGGTTAATTACAGCACCCTCTTGTTCACCACTGCTACCCTCTGGTTCGCCACTGCCACCCTCTGGTTCACCACGGCCACCCTCTGGTTCATCACTGCCACCCTCTGGTTCACCACTGCTACCCTCTGGTTCATCACTGTCACCCTGTGATTCATCACTGCCACCCTCTGGTTCACCACTGCCACCCTCTGGTTCACCACTGCCACCCTCTGGTTCATCACAGCACCCTCTGGTTCACAACTGCACCTTCTGGTTCATCACAGCACCCTCTGGTTCACCACTGTAGATTATGGGGAGAAAGCACAGCTGCCCAGCCTCAACCGGGGGCTGGTTAATGTGTTACTGAATTTGAGCTTCAAGTCCGGCACTTGCTTCCTTACCTGTAAGTGCTTCCTGTTGTGGTTTAATTTTTGTGACAGCCTGGAGCATTGTGCCATACTTTTAACTATTCTCTGACCCTGCTTTGAGGGTCAGAGCAGGGTCAGAGAATAGTTGCAAGTAGGCAACAACTCGGGAGGCGCCGCTCAGGAAGCACTTACAGGGTTACAGCAGGTGCCCTAGTTGAAGTTAATTTCTTTGTAACCATTTTGTAAATGGTTACAAAGTAATTAGCTTCAACTTGGGCACCTGCTGTAACCCTTTAAGTGCTTCATGTACTTCAGTTTTTGAAAATCCATCCCGCACGCGATTTTGCAGATTTCTCTGCAATTACGCAAGATTCGCGGACCGCGAAATTGCGGAAAACCTGCAAATTTTGCGAACGGATTTTTCGCCCATGCTTATTACTAATGCACTCCTTCAATCACCCAGACATTACCCCTGCACTCATACAATCACCCAGACACTACTTATGCACTCATGGAATAAACCAGGTAAACTCCTCAAGTCACCCTGGCACTATCCATGCACTCCTCCAATCAGCCGGCCACTACCTAGGCACTTATAAAATCACCAAGACACTACCTATACACTCATATAATTACTCAGGCACTGCCCATGCACTCCTCCATTCACCCAGACATTACCCCTGCATTCATACAATAACCCAGGCATTACCCATGCACTCCTTCAATCACTCAAGCACTACCCCTGCAGTCATGCAATCGCACAGGCACTACGTACGCTCTCATGGAATAACCCAGGCACTACCCTTCCACTCCTCTAGTCATCCAGGCACTGTACATTCACTAATGCAATAAGTTAGGCACTACCTATACACTCATGCAATCACTCATTCATTTCCTCAAACACTATCCATGCACTCATTCAATGACTCAGGCAATACTGCTGCACTCATTCATTCATTCACTAAGACAGTACTTATTCACTCATACAATGACTCAGACATTAAAATAAAAGTCATTCATAGAACACATACAAATTTGTCTATTCTTAACCAATTATGCGATTCTAAAAATAACCATTTTTTTCTTTGTTTTCGGTTTTACCTTTTTTGTATTTTTTAACCCTTTTTTGAATTTTTGGGGTGTTTTTATAAAAAATAAACAGAAGCAACAGTGAACATGTTGAAAAAATTATGCAATTAGAAACCAATTGCATAGAAAAAAAAATACCAGTGGTGGTTCCTAATAGCAAGCAGGATATACAATGCTGCCCAACTCTAGCAAAGTCAGGTAAGATGTTGGCTGTGCTAGATGATGTGTAAGCACTTGATGTGCTAAGTCCAGCAGCGTTGTTGTCACTTCCTTGCCTCTCTTGTTCCCGTCTAAGCTGTTCCTTAGATAGACGTTGAGGATGCATTGTTTGTATGACGACGTCCCACAGGAATATTTTTTCTCAGAACCTCATGAGAAGACTTTGTCACAAATAGTGCACTTAACTTTCTGGCCATTTACCTTTTTTTCTCCTGGTTAAATAGAGAAAAATGCCCATACAATACTTTCACAACTTTTCTTTACAGGTTTCTCTAGGTCTTCTTCCTCTTCAGGGGGAAGCTGTACAGGTGCATCACCAGCTGCCATTTTCAGTTATGTACAAAAACACCAAAAAAAGGCTAGCAAGAGGAGCAGAAGACAACAGGTGTGTCAACTAAGATGCTATTGAAGGAATGAAAAAAAATGGGTGGGGTCCTTCAAGTTATAGAATCAAAAAGGTTCTTAACCAATGAAATGCTTTCTTTTGAAGTCACATGGGTTTGCGCACCCGGCACACAACTAGCGCGTACCTGGCGTGATTCCGTAAAAATATATTTTACTATAATAATATTTATTCCAGTTACAAATATATGACATTTACAATTCTCTTAAATAATGTGTTGGTATAATATATATAATAAAGTTATATACATATACTTTTAAAACTTAAAGATTTGCGATGGATTCGAGCACCCGGTGCGACTACCAGAAATATATATGTGACGTTACGCGGGGCCGAGATCAGCGCACCGGTCACATACCAAACGCTCATCATAGACGACTTAACCAATATGGCGGCAAAAGTATTAGAATTGCGCACCCACTGAGATTGGCACACGATCACTATGCGAATCCATTTTTTTTTTAAAAAAAGGTAAAAGCATATTTTAGACAGGAGAAAACTTTACATTATTTTTATAACATTTTAAAATTTTGAAAAAGGTTTTTTGGGACTTTACAATTAGAAAGCATCTATTAAAAAACCTTACAAATTCACTGAAAAAAACATACGTTTCAGGGATGTTATAGTTACAAACGACCATTTAAAAAACCTTTGAAATTCACTGAACAACATAGATAATAAATAAATGAGGGCTGGGAGCAAGCTCCTAGGAAGCCACCCCGGAATGTATTCAATTGCATGCTGGCCTTCTGGAATCAGACAGCCTACTTCAAGGAACTCGCCCAGGAGATTCTGCAAACTAGTCAGGAGGACAAGAAACACTGGTAGGACCAGAATAGCACTCTGGTTGAGTTTCAGCCTGGCCAAAAAGTGTGGGTGATGGCACCTGTAGAGCCCCGTGCTGTACTAGACTGCTGGTCTGGCTATTTGAGGTGAAGGGGCGCAAGTGTGATGTCACCTACCTGGTGGACATGCAGACCACTAGGAACCCTTTGATGGGCCTACACATGAACTGACTCAAACCACATTTGGAGAGGTCTGCTTTGACCATGCTCTTGGTGAGAGACAATGGGGTGGAAGAGGAGAGTGAACCTCTCCCTGACCTCCTGTTCTTCCAAAGAACAGGATGGGTCAGTAGAGGGTATGATCCTCTCCCCTACTCTGACCCTAGACCAGAAAGAGAAGCGACTGTCACCAAGTGCTGGGACAGTTTGCCTCTCCGTTCACACTGATTCCTGGAGTCACTCAATGGTGCACCCATGACATTGACACTGGGGATAGTCTACCTGTTAAGCTCAGGTTGTCTGATAGAGTAGGAAACAGCATCAAGGAAGAGATCCCCAGGAAGCTGGAGTGAGGGGTAGTGGAGCCCTCCAACAGTCCTTGGTCCAGTCCAGTGATTTTGATCCCCAAGGCTGCCCCACCCGGTGTCGCACCTAAACTGCGGTTATGTGTTCACTACTGTGGGCTCAATCTCATCAACAAGACTGACATACACTCCGTTCCCTGAGCGGATGAGCTCATTGACCAGCATTGAGATGCCAAGTTCCTCAGCAAGTACGATCTGACGTCTGGGTATTGGCAGATTGCCTTGACCACGAGGTTCCAAGGAGGGCAACGTTCTCAACCCCAGGACAATGTCAGTCGTGTGTCATGCCTTTTGGATTTAAAAATGCCCTGGACACGTTACAGCTGTTGGCTAACCAGGTCCTGGTTGGGTTGGAGAACTTCAGTGCCACCGACGTTGTCAACATTCAAACTCCAGCTGGGAGGACCATTTGTAACCTCTTCAAGAGGTCTTGAAGGGCCTCCAGAGCGTATGCCTCACTATTAAGTACCAGATAGTACAGGGGTCTATGGAGTACTTGGGATACCAGGTAGGGGGCGGCAAGGTCCAGCCCCTTTAGCCAAGGATTGATATCATTCAGGCTTGGGCACCCCCAAGACCCAGCTGACTTCCAAGAAGCAGCCTTGTCAGGTGGTCTGAACTGAGGCGTGCCATACCACTTTTGACACCTTATAGAAGGCCATTCGCATGGTGCCCGTGCACTTGATATCTCCAAGGAATTCATGGTACAGATAGATGCATCGGAGCATGGTGTGGGAGCCGTGCTTTCACAGCTATGTAGAGAGGGCCTAGATCAACCTATTGCCTTTCCCAGGAAACAGAGGTGGAGCGCAATAGAAAGGGAAGCTTTGGGTGTAGTCTGGGAGTTAAAGAAGCTAAGACCCTACTTGTTTGGGACTCACTTCAAGGTTCAGATATACCTCAGATTGTTGATGCAGATGAGGGGTGAGAATCCTAAATTTTGTAGGTGGTCCTTCTCCCTACAGTGAATGGACTTTATGGTGGAACACTGCCCTGGAACAGAACAACACTGATGGTCTTTCCAGATTCTTCAGCCTTAGTGATGAGAACTCCCAAGAGGTTAGTCAGTCCTCCTGACTTTCAACTGGTGGGGACACGTGTCAGACAAGGCATTTTTAGGCATGGTTTTCCCTGTATTTTTTCCCACTGACCTCCTGTTTTTGACTGTGTGCTGCAACTGTGTACTGCATTTCATTTTTGCCACTGTTAGGGCTCTGGGAACTTTACCACTGCTGACTGGTGCTAAAGTGCAAGTGTTCTATGTCTAAAATGTAAAGTAATTGGTTTCTTCATGATTGGCATGTTTGATTTACTAATCAAATCAAATGCTGCTAGTGGGCCTGCAGCACTGATTGCGCTACCCACAAGTAGCCTTGCAAACATCCCTCAGACCTGCCACTGCAGTGTCTGTTTGTGCAGTTTTTAACTACCCTTACGACCTGGCAAGTGCACCCGCTTGCCAGGCCCAACCCTTCTCTTTTATGACATGTAAAACACATCTAAGAAAGTCTCTGGGTAGCCCCATGGGCAGGACACAGTGTATTTAAAATGTACGACGTACTGTTATGTTTTACATGTCCTGGTAGTGAATACTTCTTATTTTGTTTTTCACTACAGCAAGGCCTATCTCTCCCATAGGTTAGCACTGAAGCTACCTTGTAACATATTACAAGTATATCTGTCAATTGGAAGCTTATAGAAAATTGAAGTTTGGTGTCTCTGGAATCACAATTTAAAACTACATCTTTTTGTGAAGTTGGTTTTTCATTGGCATGTCTGAAAATGCCACTTTTAGAAGGTTTCAAAGAAGGGGGGTTCGCGTCCATTACGGAGGCCTGGTAGGACATAATTAAGGGGGTCATTAGGATCGCGGACGGACTTGCGTCCGTCCGTGACCCCAGAGCAGGAGGGAACCTCCGCATGGCATGCGGAGTTCCCTCCTGTGCAATTAGGATGTGACCGCAAGGGTTGCGGTCACATCCTCTATTTTTAACATTGCGGCGGGTGGAGCTTCAAGCTGCACCCGCCGCAATGTTAAAAATGCACACATTGCATTTGCATGCAGTAAGAGGCAGGCACCGCGCGGTGCCTGCCGCTTTCTGCATGCAAATGCAGGGGGGTACCATAGGTACCCCCCATGTGCACCCCCCACCCCCCCTTCACCTAGGGGGCCCGCAACGGGCCCCCGCAGTGAAGTTCCGTATGCTTTTCCACGGCGGAAAACCCGCCGCGGAAAAGCATCATTTACAGGCCATCCTAATATGGTGGACGGTGTCTGGAAGACACCGTCACCATATTAGAGCTTTTCCGCCGCGGTTGTAAGCCGACCGCGGCGGAAAAGCTGCGGACGGAAACCAGGACCCACCAGCCATCCTAATGTGGCGGTGGGTCTTTGGTCAGTCCGCTGCGGTTTTTCCGCATCCTCTGGGCCGGTGGTGCCTTCCGCCGGCCCCGAGGATGCGGAAAAACCGCGATCCTAATGACCCCCTAAGTTTACAAAAAAGGGTACCTGACCACCAATTTACAATACTGCTTATTTATTTCAGAATGTTAAGGTGCAACGCATTCAGTCACTGTACCTTACTTCGGCACTTGGAATGACTTCAAAATATTTTTTTTAAACATTTTGCTTTTCAATAGAGGATTCAAACGGTACATACTTCATCTTACAGAATAAACTTGTGATAAACATGTGAACAAAACTGCAACATCCAAAAAAATCAACATTACAAATCATGTACATTTCACTTTACAGACAATTACACCAGTCAATATTAGTGATACACAAGCTGCCTCTAACCAAAGGCCTTTTAATCTTAACATGAAACTGTTTTACAAAACGTTTAAACAAAATGTCTGAGCTAAATCAAGCAATTAATTAAAAAAAGGATTGACTACAAGTCCCACAACACCATTTACTTCCTGTTTTCGAGTCTTATTTATAAAATAGCAGAGACAGCACAATCACACTTATTTGACCGCATGAACCCCTGACTGAGCCACCCCAAACTGTTGTCACCCATAAAGACACGTGCATTTTGGGAACAGTTATCTGTTGTTGTACTCAATTTATTTCCTCAAAGTACCTTCACATTTTTATCGATTCATCACCATATCACTCTGGGAGATTTTCCATTTTATTACAGGTAAACTTCTTTTCAAACAAGTCTCTAAATGCTTAATCAGATATAATTGGTAACCTACAACATGAATCAAACATAGTATCTGTCTCCATGTATCTTATTTTCACATCATTTTTTTTGTATTACCAGAATTAGTACCACTCATTTGTAATATAATATCATCACAAATATCTTGCCGTTTCCATGGTTACTACTTCCTGACAATTTAATATTCCTACAACAAATCATATAATGCCCATTCTTACCAGTCTTGTGCCTTCTAAAGCGGGACACTCTTTAGAATTGACCATGTGTCCGATTTGACCACATTGGTAACCCTGACCTCTGAACCCTGTATTGCTTGTACCTTTGGAAGAAGGCTCTGAGATGTTTCTATCTTCAAATTGTTTTCTTTCATTCCATTAACCATATCTTTGGTTCCTATATTGTTTTGACTTTTTCTACGTACAGCAAAATTTGTTTGATTTGTTTCACTACTGGGAGAACTTCATTGAAAGGTGTCTCATCTTGCAACCACAACTCCTCTTTTGCTTTCTCAATGTTACATGGAAGTAACAAGCATTTACAATGCAATGGTCTCGGCATTGTTAAAGTTAGAGCTATTGGCATTGCTCATGACATTATTTTTATTTATGTTTTTGTTTTTAAAACATAAATAAATGGCATTGTCATTTACAATGCCAATAGCTTAATCTCTCGCAAATGCGAGACTATTGCATTTGCACCCACACACAGAGCCACACACACAAAGCCACCCACACACACATACAGAGCCACCCACACAGAGCCACCCACACAGAGCCACCCACACAGAGTCATTCACATAGAGCCACCCACACACACACACACAGCCACCTGGACAAACACAGAGCCACCCTCGCACAGACCCACCTACAAAAAAAGCTACCCATATAGAGCCAAACACACAGAGCCCAGCACACACACAGAGCCCAACACACACACAGAGCCTAACAAACACACAACAGACAGAGCCACACACACACACACACACACAGAGCCACACACACACAGAGACAGAGCCACACACACACACAGACTGAGCCACACACACACACAGACAGAGCCACACACACACAGACAGAGCCACACACACAGACAGAGCCACACACACACACACAGACAGAGCCACACACACACACACAGACAGAGCCACACACACACACACAGACAGAGCCACACACACACAGACAGAGCCACACACACACACAGACAGAGCCACACACACACACAGACAGAGCCACACACACATACAGACAGAGCCACACACACACACACACACACACAGACAGAGCCACACACACAGACAGAGCCACATACACACACACAGAGAGCCACACACACACCCACACAGACAGAGCCACACACACAGACAGAGCCACACACAGCCACACAGAGCCACACACACACACAGCCCCACACACACAGAGCCACACAGACACACAGAGCCACACACACACACACAGAGCCACACACAGACACACACACACAGACACACACACACACACACACACACACAGAGCCACACACACACACACACAGACATGCCTCAGGCTAGGTCAGCCACACGCCCATCTGTGCCCAGTAACGACCCAGGGAACAGAGGCAAGAAAAAACGCTCACAAGCAGGAAACAGAGGCACTAAAAAAAACGTTCACAAGCAGGGAACAGAGGCACTAAAAAAACGATACAATACATATAAAGAGCCAGGGGGTCTTATCAAAAAGCCAAATGTACTAAACTATAAGGCAGGCGCAACTGTTATCAATCCAGTGAAGGATATAGAATTCCTATGAAGCCTTTATATGAGAAACGCAACAGTGAACCATAATCAGAGACACAAGTGATTGTTATTAAGACTCAAAGAATAAAACTAAATGAAGAATGGATTCCCATCAAATGTCAAATAATGATCTTATTTTCTCATTTGGTCATCCACTCTATTTTGCTTCACCACTTTCTCATTTTCCATATTTTTGCACTGCACAGATTCCCATATGACCTTATCTTCCTCATGGTCAGCACAGTGTTTGTGGGCTTGGACTCATTGAATATCCTATAGATTGGGCGTGAAAACGGTCTCAATGATCTAGGGACAGGTCACCCCAATATCCTGGATGACCAAATGAGTCTTACTAACAATCACTTGTGTGTCTGATTATGGTTCACTGTTGCGTTTCTCATATAAAGGCTTCATAGGAATTCTATATCCTTCACTGGATTGATAACAGTTGCGCAGAGCAACACACACACACAGAGCCACACACACACAGAGAGTCACACACACACACACACACACACGCACACACACACACCCACACACAAACACACACACACACACAGACACACACACACACACACACACAGAGACACACACAAACACACACACAGAGACACACACAGAGACACACACACACACAGACACACACACAATCGAGCACAGCCAGGGAACAGAGGCAAGAAAACACGAGCACAGCCAGGGAACAGAGGCAAGAAAACTTACCGGCTCGGGGGGGGGGGGGATCTCTGTCTGTTGAACGTCCGGTCTCCCTTCCTCGCTGGTCGTCTCCCTCTTCAGAAGCGGCGGGGGCAGGCACCGGCAGTGTGCCTCGCTCCCCCTCTGCAGCAATAGGCAGCGCCTACCTGGAGCTGAAGAGACAAGCGGGGAGATAAGGTGGTGCTCCCGAGGCCTTTTGCCGCCTGACGGCTTCCGACGGTAGTGAAGCCCATCCCTTGCTGAGGCCCATAGAGGTGATGGTCTCATCTGCTGCCTGAGGACTCCTGTGACCCCTGTAGCGGGCGGAGCGGCATCGGCGGACCCAGAAGGTTAGCTGGGCACAAGATCTGTGGTGGGGCCGCCGCACCGCCCTGACAATTGGGTGCATGTAATTATCACGGTGGCTGGGCCCGCGATAGGCGGAACACGCATCATAGTAAAGAGGCTGCGGAGTTCTGCATAGAGGGTGTTTTCTGAAAGTGGTGCTTGCTGCGCTCGGACACATCCAGCCATATTCCTTGCTGTCCCTGTGCCCTCGCCAGCCTCTGAAAGCCGCCCTTGTTTGCTTGGGGTGGGTGGGGGCCCCACTTTGCCCCTTCCTGACCAGCGTGGTGAATATCACTCTTGTGCGTGGTGACCCCTCTGCGGGCCAGCACACAGCCGGTATCATGGCGGTGGCAGCCCGCAGGAGGCACGCGAGGAGAATACCCAACAAGCCACAGTGCTGTCACATGCTCGGCTTTTCTCTATTGGGGAGGGGGCAAGGCCGGGGAATCCGTCACACGTCTGTTTGATGTCTTTGCAGGGACGTGGGGACTAGGGAATGTGTCCTGCTTTTCTCCATAGGGACGTGGGGCTGGGACAGTCGGTCAAGCATCGGGCAGGTTCTGCAGAGACATGGTCAAAATTCTCCTTTTCGGCACGATTGTTGTCCGTTTTGTGCTCCCTCGTCCTGCATGTGCACAGTGCTCGAACGCTGTGTATCCAAAAGAGCTGTCAACTAGGCATTGTTGCTGATTGTTATAGAAAGCGTCCTGTTGGAGGACCTCCCCTATGGGTGCAGATGGCACCTCCATCTTGCCGTGGTGTGTTTTTAGGTTACCGGAAGCTATAGTGTTATGTGTTGGACGTGCCGCACACCCCGAGCATGTTTTAGACAAACTGGATAGTTCCTGTGATCAGTTTTTGTGATCCTAGCATTCGTGAAAATCATTCACGTGGTCTGCAGCATTCTAAGTGGAGTGTGGCGTGATGCATCTTTAACTAGTGGGATATCTGCCAGCAGGGATATGCGTCCCGAAAACGAAAAATAAAAACAATTGCTCGCCATTTTTTTTCTCTAAGCCCCGTCCTTTTGCGATTGGGGGGCGTGTTTTTTACTGGAAACGTCACTGAGATAAAGAAACGAAAAAAACACGCCCCTCAATCCGAAACGGACGGGGCTTAGAGTGACGGACAAAGATCTTCTCCAATGGCTGGCCGCCGTTTAGGAAACCAGCCAATGGAGAAGAGCTAGCTCGTTTACCTCCCTACTCAAGAAAACATAACATCTTGGCAGCGAGACTGCGCAAGCGCAGCCTACTCTAGCTGAGACCTAAAAATGGACCTCTCGCATGACTTGTAGCGCCAGACTTGCATAATAAAGCTAGATTTGGCAAACAAGAAACACACTCTTCCTCTAATTCCCCTTCCTTCTGGGACTTTTTTTGTGAAGTGCAGTGGAGTGGCATGCAGCGGAACTGTGTGGAGTGGAATTGAGAGGCGTTGAGTGGAATTCTGTGGAGTGTCATTGTGTGGAATGGAGTGGAATTGTGTGGAGCAGGGTGTAACTGTGTGGCAAAAAAGTGTATGGATTGGAATTGAGTGGAGTAGAATTGTGTGGCATGGATTGCAGTTCCAATGTTAAGAAAGGCAAGAACAGTATAATCAAATACGTAATGTTTTGTACGTGTTTTATTTAAATATTGTGATTGCTCACTGACTGCAAGAATTCTATGCAAAGCATTGGTGTGAACCAAACAAACATATACAACCAGATGTGTGGGAACACTGCATGTGCTACTAGGGTATGTAATTGAGCTATTTAGTACATAGCATCCCCAAATGTAAAATAAACATATAGGAAAAACAAACAGTAAAGAGATAACGGACAGAGATGGGACAACAAAATAAACCATGAAGCGAAATATCTACAAGCGCTTGTTTGTAAAACATAATATAGTGCAAACCTTTGCATTGTTTCTATAACTGGTGTACACTTTGTTTCTCTTTATAGTCCTTTTCCAGTGGAAACTTTACAATTATAGTATAGAGTGTGCAATGCTCCTTGGTTAAAAATGTGCACTTTTTGGGGTAAATTAGGATGGCGGACGGACAAAGTATGTCCGCTATCCTGTCGGAGGATGGGACCGTCCCCCACAGGGGCGAAGGTCCCGTGCCTTGAATTAGGATGCACCCGCAACAGTGGCGGGTGCATCCCTTATTTTTAACATTGCGGCAGGCGTGGCTGAAAGTGTAATGTGTTCAGTGCTTCTTTGAAATAATGTGTACATTTTATTCCTGTGTGCTGTCCGTGATCTTTCTCTGGGTCGCATGAATGTCATTTAGGTTGTCAGGGGTCACAGTTGCGACCCCTAGATTGCCCCTTGTGACCTCTGGCACGTCCTCTGCAACCCCGGGTTTCAGAGGCTGCAAGGAAAGCAACGAGAATCGAAGAAATAGGCATTTGCATTCATCTCTCTTTACACCAGTAGCTTTTGAAGCAGCTGGGCCCAGAGAAAAATGTTAACATTTAAATGTTTTAACTTTTGAAACGGCCAATTTGCTTAGTAAAACCTTCTGAGACTTCGGGCCTCCACCAAGCACGAGTCTGTTTCGCCTACGGCTGCGGATTTTGGTGTGCCTCTGGACTGATCTGTCCTCTTTCCCAATGTGACCTTCACTTTTGCAGAAAGAAGTGTTTTTGCAACCTGTCAGGAATCGCAGCATGGCAGTCCCAGCAAGTAGTTTCATTTTACTTTGTTTTTTTTTCATATTTGCATATCAATGTGTGATTATACTCCTCCTACAGCATTAGATATCTGCCAGGCAGGGCGGGACTGGAAACCCAAAAGAAGCCTTGGCAAATTTTGTCAGACCAGCCTTGGTACGGTGCATAGCGAGTAATCCTGACCACTACAAGTGGGTTTTTGGAGGTTCTCCACCAAGATAATTCGGGAACAAATGGCAAAAATGGAGCATTTTACAGCACATTGTTCAGTATATGTTCAATTGCAATAGCTTTTAAAACATAGTAAATGATGACTTACAGTGCACCAGGATACAATCATTTTTGGGGGGCTCTTCAATGATTCCCAAACCATCACCCTCCAAAAGTGCCTATCATCTCTCAGCCTCTTTCTCACAAGTATTTCATTTGTTTTATAGCGCCTCTCATGCCACTGTAGAGATTCGGAGCACTTTACATCACACACACACTGACAATGAATCATATGAGTATAGGTCAGTGTATAGAAAATGTTACATAACAGAAAGGGGACTACAAGGGTTAGGATTCAAATGTCATCAGTACTGGTAGGCATTTTGTAGGAGTGGTTGGTCGTCGAGAACCACAGACTCAGTATTCAGAACGTAACACAGTGGTTTGGGTTGGCCTTACTAATATTGGTTTCTACTCAAATATACCCTATTAGCAATATTAGGATAGTGAAAGACTGGGAATAAACATAACTTTCTTGCCTGTGTCACACAGTTTGCATGCAGCTCTTTGAAGGCAGTTCATAGCTCACTGTGCTAGATTACAATGGTAATTTACGCGCTGCACAGTAACAAAGGGATCTCTTTGTCAAAAACAGTAAGCCGCTGTGCTAGGCAAATAAAATACTGTTCTGTGAAATGCATGGTACATGTCCCTTCCTGCCTCCCAAGGAAGTGCCCTGTAGAGCCAGTCCGGCCTTGGTGCCAAGTGATCTGTTAGCTTAATTGTGTATTTGTGTGACATTTCGATGCCTTATTAATGACCCTTTAGCCCCAACTCTGAGTTGGTTGGTACAGTTAGGACACAAACCCTGCACCCGTAAATTCCGGTATCCTGAGTTAACACATCACCAGAACATACAATTCTGAGTTAAACCCCTTGGAAGGGAGAATAATTGTGCACAACCGGAATTATGGGGCAGAATTCTGCACAGTATTTCCTATTCCTGGAGGTGTAAACACACATTTAACACCTGTTCTGAGCAGCTGGTAAACATATGCCGATGTGGGGCGATAAGGTGATGGGAAGGGTGAGAGGGGAAAAGGAAGATGTTGGCTTGTGGGAGACCAATACATGCTTCCTCCACATTTTGCTTAAGAGTGAGGATTGCTGGGAAATAGGCCAAAATTGCAATGCTGTCCTTTCTCTAATGCTATTTTACCAGCAGGATTTTCCATCCAGTAAAATACGGTCTGATGTCCCAGCATGTAGTATTCCCAGGTGTAGGAACAACAGCCTACTCATGATTGAGTGGATGGAATTCAATACATGAAATCTGTTCAGCTCAACCCATAATCAGGGCCTTTTAGTGGCAATTAATCACCAAGCTGTGAGAAGCGGCAAGGAGGCTTGAAAACCTTTTTTTTTCAAACTTGTGTGGATCACTTCATGAATTAAAAACCTGGTAAGGAATTTTTAAAGACTAAAGAGTGGAGGAAAAACGGAACCTCCACAACAGCGTGGGACTTTCTCATGGCCTACATGGCAGCCTGCAGTCCTCAGTCGCCAATCACTCCTGAATGAGTTAGCAAAATGTTTATATAGCACAAAATGTATGCCTTAAGACTTTATGATGGCAAAACAATGCTCCTGTTGTCCTGCAACTTGAAATCCCACACTTGAGGGACAGCCCGTTTGGTGACCGGGAATACTGATTGAGCTACATTTGAGCAGGATTTCCTTTAACCTCATAGGGGTTGATTTAATTTTTAGCATTTAATTGGTAGTCCAAAAGAGAGATGCCCAAACAATATGGGAGACTACTGTGTGGTCAGGAAGACTTTCCATGAATGAGATCCCTTGAGATGTAAAAGTAGTGTCAAGAACAGAAAGAAGACAAAAAGAACAAATGAAGGACTGAATGCTTAGCAATGCAAACATTCACCTCTAGTCAGAAGGATCTGCGTTAATCCATAGTTTTTTTGCTCACCATGCCACCCCAGTTTGGACCAAACCATATGCAAATCAATCTTGACCTTGCTCCTCATGGGAACAGTCTAGCCCGAACTGCCACGCCAAGTCCTCCCTGAATTGGAAAGAAAAAGCATCCTGGGACTGCTTTTGGGTATCACCCCTCATCAGCCAGGCTACCTTGAATCTAGTGGCACAGTGAGGATGTGACCCACGTCTAGGCATACCCTTCCCACTTAGGGGGACAAAGTAAAAAAGAACAAGAGATGCAAACATTCACCCCAGTCAGAAGATCTGGGTCTAATCCATCATTTATTTGCTCACTACGCCACCCCAGTTTTGATCCAGCTTATGCAAATCAGTTTTGACCCTGTGGGAACAGTCCAGACTGAACTGCCAATCCAGGTCCTCCCTGAACCGGAAACAAGCATTCTGGGACCAGTTTCAGGGTATCACCCCATATGAGCCAGGCTAGCTTGAATTTAGTGGCAAAGTGAGCACGGAACCCATGCCTGGGCATACCCTTCCCACTTAAGGCGACAAAGGCAAAATGAAAAAATTATGAACTGAATGCTGAACAATGCAAACATCCACCCCCAGGCACAAGGATCAGGGTTTAGTCATTCGTGTTTTTGCTTACCACGCTACCCCAATTTGGACCCAGCTATATGTAAACCAGTCTTGACCGTGCTCCTCATGGGAACAGTCCAGCCTGAACTGCCAAGCCAGGTCCTCCCTAAACCTGAAACAAGCATCATGTGACCAGTTTCAGTAAACAGAAAGAAAGCAGGAGCAAATGAGTCCTAGAGATGAGCGGGAGTTATTGAATAAGAGGCCTGACAGGGGAATATGGAAGATTGATGTCTGAGAAGGGAAACAGCCTTTACAATGCGGGCACTACAACGTAATGCATTTACCATGCATCCATTACCACTCAATCCCTTTACCACGCATTGCCTTTACAAGCATTGCATGGTAATGGATGCATGGTAAAGACACATTGTAAATGTATGTATTGTTAGGTCATACAACCAGCAAAGAATGTTTGAGGTAGGTGGGATGAAGGCGAGGTATAGCAAATGATTAGAGAAAGGGTGAATCAAGAGATAGCTACAATTAGTTGTCAATGATAAAAGTAAATATTGTATGGGAGCTAACTGAGAGAACTCAAGACAACTGGTCTAACAGTGTACGGAATGGCGGTGATAATGAGAGAGGTGAAGTTGGGAGGGAATATGGGAAAGATATAGATAAGGGGGAAATATGGAGAGAGAAATCTGACAAAATTAAAGTGATGAAGTTGAAAGTAAGAGGCAAATTCTGAACCCAAGTTACAGCAAATGGTTTGCAGAGAGAACCTGTCTGATACAGAGATGAGAGAATAATAGGGATATATGATGGGAAATATGTAAACATTAGTAATAAGAATTGGTTGTGGGAGGAAACAGGTAATAAACCTCTAAGAATAAGAGAGAGAGAATGGTTCATAAATGTTTGGTTAAGAGGTGAACAAGGAGAGGAGAACACATCACATGGAGATGTAGATAAACTATTAATGAGTATGACATAAAATGTTGAAGGTTTGAGGAAGATGGGGACTGTTAGATTTGGGGGTCTCTAGTTAGCACAGGTAGGTACTTGTGACAAATAGGGACCCTCTCCTCTAGTCAGTACAAGGAGGATTACATTCAGAAAATAACCCTTGCTCACCCTCTAGGCTGCGTGGGATGAGCAGTCAAGGCTTATTTCAGAGGCGTTGTAAGTTAAGCAGTTGTGACCACATACAGTAACCCAGTGACAACACTACAAATGGACACCACACAGGTTTTATATAAAAAATAAGTAGACTTTATATAGAGTTACCACAAGACCATAAACAACAAAAATACACACTATGAATAATTTAAGATGGTAGATTTAAGCTTAGTTCAGTTCAGTTCTTAGATGCGACACTCTGCGTCAATGTACCTTAGGTTGCGTTGCGCTTCCAAGACAAGCAATGTCGCAGTGATGGGTAATGAGGCAAAGTTCAGATACAAAGAAATAAAGATGTGAAGATTTTCCAGATGCGGCACGCTTCTCGGGGATGTGAGAAGTCCTCGGTTCGATGCGTGGACTGCAGCGGTGACACCCTTACGATGCGACGGCAACAGCTCCAGCAGCGACGCTCTTCTCCACAATGCGTGAAGCTTCCGCTCAACGCGACAACTACAGCGGCGACATCCAAAGTGCGACGGCAGCAGCTCCGACTGCGGCGCGCTTCTCGGGATGCGAGGTACTTTTGGTCGATGCGGTGCAGTGCGACAGTTCCAGCGGCGACACCCTCCTGCTTCAGAGTTGCAACAGAACGCACAGCGACGGCGACACACTCCAACCTCGTTGCGAGATTCTTCTCCTGATGCGGTGCAGTGCAACAGCTCCAGCAGCGACACCCTCCTTCTTCGGAGTTGCGATAGCAGCAGCAGCGACGGTGACAAGCTTCCTCTTCATTGCGGCGCGCTTCTCTCCGATGCTGTGCAATGCGACAGTTCCAGCGGTGACACCCTCCTTCGGAGTTGCGACGGCAGGCACAGCGACGGTGACACGCTTCTTCTCGTTGAGTCGCCCTTCCAGCTTCTTGCGACACCCATTTCCTCAGAAGGTCCAAAAAAGCAGCAGGCAGTTCCACAAGAACTCTGGGGAGCTGGGGGTTGAAGTCTGTTGTCCCTGAGACTTCAGCAGGAGGCAAGCTCTTTTCCAAGCCCTTGGAGATCCTTCACAAGTTGAAAGCAAAGTACACAAAGTTCCTTTCTCCTTCCTTTGGTAGTAAGGCAGCCACTTCAGGCCAATCCCCCAAGCAGCACTTCAGCTTTGGAATAGTCTCTCCTCAGTTTCGTCAGGTTCCTCTCCTCAGTAAAAGTTTCTTCTTGTAGTCCAAAAAGTGATCTAATTTCATGGGATCAGGGTCCCAATATTTATAAACCAAAATCCTTTGCATTGTGCTGCATCAAATGGAGAGAGCAGAAATATGCCATATTTACCTAGATATGGTGCATTCCTGCTCTCTCTTTGTGCTGGTGTACTGTGTGCAGCCTAGCGCCAATGCAGGCATCCTTGCACCATGGTGTAAGGGTGCCTGTGTTAAAGGCAGGATTATGTTTGTTTGCAGGAAGGGACACCTTACAGCACAAAAACAATTCCAGAGGACTTTTTCTCTTTTTATGCGCGCTTCAGAATGCAGCACATGTTGGAAGAGCAAATAAGAGAAATAAACATGTATCTTCTTCATACCTCTGTTGGAATGGCGTAGCATTTAGCACTAGTAAATCTGGAATGCAGTCAAATCCATGGGTGGATGCGTGGGAACATCTAAACTCCACCCACAAATGTCTTCCCAATGCAGGAGAACGCAAGGCAAGGATGTGCGCTGCTTTGCATTACTATGGCAATACTAAGCCATGCAACACATGGTGGATTTGTTTAGCTTAGTAAACTTCACTTAAGCCCTTCTTGTGTCACCTTGCATGACACAATGGCAATGCAAGGGCTTAGTGAATCTGGGCCCTAGTCCTGAAAGGATTGATTCCGACTTGTTAAGCCCCGCAAGACATCCTTACTCCATCAGCTTCGAAGGATAGGCTTGGTGGTATTTCTTCTCCCTGGTCAAAGGTACAGGTTTCACTGGGATCATTGTGAGTCTTACAGAGGTTAAATGAAAACCTCAGATGCTTTCATGATCCTAAAAAAATCATGCCTTGTCTCTCTGCTGAGCAGATAAATGGATGAAGGAATCAAGTCAATATACTGAGCCATACATCCACAAAAGCATACTTACAAATGGATAGCAATTGCACATATGGACTTCAAAATATTTTTTTTCACTTACAATGACTGAGGCAGCCAGTGGATGCACATATAAAATCCTTGCTGCACACTCCCCTTTTACATTTTAACCCTGCTCACTAGTTTTTCACAGACCGAGTTAAGTTTCTGTCTCTTTCAACCATTCCACAAGGCCGTCCTTTCATTTTCTCTCTTCCCTATATCCCCATCCCCACATCTCTAATACTTGCCCCCTGTTTCTGTGGCCTTAACAATACATTATCTGTACCTGCTGCCTCTTCAATACTCACCTTCTGTTATTAGCTTGCCAGGCTTGCCCACTCCATCGCTTACACTACTCCTATATAGACTTAACCTTAATATCTATACCCTTATTAGGGAAACAGTCGGAACAATGAGAGAAGAGCCATATGTGTTCCAACTTTGCAAGCGCTACCACGCTTGCCTTAACCACGCATATGCCTTAACCACACATATGCCTTAATCACACATATACGTGGTTAAGGCAGTGCTTGGTCTAGTTGCTGCTGCAGCTCGGAGGAAGCTGGAGGATGTCAGGAAGGGAGGACGTGGTGAGGCAAATGGGGCTGGACCTGGGTTTTGGGGAGGTAGTTTGTATGGGTTGGGGAGGTCGGGTCGTTTTCAGGGCTGGAGGGTTGGGTTCATTTTTAGGGCTGGGGGCTCAGGGGTCGTTTTCAGTGCTGTGGGGTCGAGGTTGTTTTCATGGCTCGGGAGGGGTGTCGGGGTAGTTTTCAGGGCTAGGTGGTCAGGTCGTTTTCAGGGCTGGGGGTTTGTGGTCGTTTTCAGGGCTGGCAGGACCGGGTGTAGTTTTCAGGGCTGGAAGGGTCAGGGTCGTTTTTTTAAATTAGGGATTAGGGGATAAGGGGATTAAGGGATTAGGGGATTAGGTCTATGGGAAGGGGTTGTGGACAGAGCGGAGGTGGGAGGGGGTCGGTGTAGTGTATGATTAGGGACAGGGTTTTTGGGCTTTGGCAGGGGGAGGGGAATCGGTAGTCAGGTTCGTTTTTATGGCCTAGGGGAGGGCAAGGTAGTTTTATTAAGGCTCAGGGGAGTGGAGTTCAGGGTCGTTTTTTAAAATAGGGTTAGCCTTTTAGGCCTAATGGCAGTGGAAGGGGTTGTGGTAGTTTTAGGGACAGTGCGGGGTGGAAGGCTGTCGGGTAGTGTATATGAACAATAGTTACTTACCTGTAATCTGTGGTTCTCCAGTATTGGTGTCTTTCATAGATTCACATGCCTGAATCATTCCCCGTCGTCGGAGTGGGAGCCCACGGTACATAAAAAAGTAGTAAAATATACCCTTAGTACATAATAAATAACAATATACCCAACCAGGAAGTAAAGTAGCCCCAGCTACAGTAAATAAAACTTCCACATTAGAACCTATCCAGGTCATTATGTATGGACCAAACTGCAGCCAATCAGGCCACAGCTCCCACCAGAATGCTCTCCCCAGAGACCCAGGCTCTCAGATTTTGTAGCACCGGAGTGTACCGGAGTAAAGTATAGATAAAACAGCCTGAGTGAGCCTCTGAGGGGAGGCGGGTGGGTGCATGTGAATCTATGAAAGACACCAATACTGGAGAACCACAGATTACAGGTAAGTAACTATTGTTCTTCTCCAGTATTAGGGGTGTCTTTCATAGATTCACATGCCTGAATCAGAGTAGTGAGCAGTAATAGCAATAACATATACATAGCTCTTGGACGCCAAGGCACATAGCAGTAATGCAAGAAAAACACAATGCAAAGCAATAACACAATAGGCGTCAAAAGAGCAAGAGGAGGTGGGAGAGAAATAGCAGAGGCTCACCTTATTGGAAAAGATTACGCAGGACTGCTCTTCCCACCGAGGCATCGGTATCGCTTGAAGAATCCAGACAGTAATGCCTCGTGAATGTGTGCCTGCTGGACCAAGTTGCAGCTCTGCAGATATGCAGGAGAGGCACACCAGCAAACAAAGCAGTCGAAGAAGCAACTGCTCTCGTAGAATGTGCTCTGGGCAAGGTCTGTAAGGGTTTACCTGCCTGTTGATGGCAGAGCCCTATCGCTGAAGAGACCCATCTAGCGATAGTTTGTTTTGTCACTGCACTGCCTTGTCGTGGTTTGCCATGTGCAACAAATAGTTGATCAGTCTTCCTGATTGCCGCTGTCCTGGAGAGATAGAATTTAAGACACCGTTTGATATCCAGCGAGTGTAGAGTTCGTTCCGCTGGTGTCTGCGGATTTGGAAAAAACGTTTTAAGTATGACTGGCTCATTCAGGTGGAAATCCGATGGTACTTTGGGCATGTACTTCGGGTTGGTGCGCAGTATCACCGAATCATTTGTGAATTGCAAGAAAGGTGGTTTAGATGTAAACGCCTGTATGTCACTGACCCTTCTGGCAGATGTCAATGCCAGTAGTAAAGCAACTTTCCAGGTGATGAATTTTAGATCAACTTTATGAATTGGCTCAAAAGGATGGCGCATGAGTTGAGCTAACACAATATTCAAGTGCCAGGATGGAGGTGGCCTACGTACTGGTGGAAACATGCGGAATAAACCTTTAAAGAATTGCTGGATAATTCTTGAGGAATATAGTGAATTCTTACCGTCCTGTCGGTATCTGGATATTGCCGCTAAAAACACTTTGAGTGTAGAGTGTGCCAAGCCCGATTTAGCAAGATGTAAAAAGAAGGGCAAAATTTTGTCTGGTTCAGCATGTATAGGATGTAAACCCATAGTCTTGCACCAAGCACAAAAACGCTTCCATTTAAGCCTGTAAGTTCTGTTCGTAGAAGGTGCCCTAGCATTGTTCAGGACTTCCTGACAGTCCTGAGGAATGTTCAAATGTGCGAACTCATGGTGTTGAGGAGCCAAGCTGACAATTTTAGAGAATGAGGGTCTGGATGATATATTTTGCCGTCCTGAATTGTCAGAAGATCCGGAATTTGAGGCAGCTGAACTGGTTCGCACTCTGAGAGGAGAAGAAGCTGTGTGAACCAGTATTGTCTGGGCCACCGTGGAGCAATTAGAATCAGACGACACGGTTGTCTCCTCATTTTTTTGATGACCTTGGGAATTAGAGGAATCGGAGGGAAGGCGTAGGCAAAGATTTGTTCCCAGTTCATTGAGAGAGCGTCCCCGCAAGATTCCTTGTGGGGAATCCAGCTCGCGAAATGGATGCATTTCTTGTTGTGGTTGGTCGCGAATAGATCTAGATCGGGGCGACCCCATCTCTGGAAAATTTGATCTAGTGCCGGCTGATGCAGTTCCCACTCGTGAGTGCTGCATTTGGATCTGCTTAGGGAATCTGCTAGTACATTGGCTACTCCCGGGACATGCACTGCTGCTAAGTTGATGTTGTGTGCCAGGGCCCAATTCCAGATTTCTTGAGCTTGCTGAGACAAACGGGCTGATCTTGTGCCCCCCTGTTTGTTCAGGTAATGCATGCTCGTCGTGTTGTCTGTTCGGATCAACACGGACGAGTTTGACAGAGTCGCTTGAAATGATTTGAGTGCGAGGAAAATGGCCCTCAACTCCAATAAATTGATGTGCCATGTCTTTTGCTGTGTGTTCCATTTGCCACTGATTGTCATCCCTTGAAGGTGAGCGCCCCACCCTTCCAGCGAGGCATCCATGGTTACGATGAAACTGGGGACTTCTGCTAGAAAGGCGCAGCCTACTTGCAGGTTGCGTTCTTGAGTCCACCACAGAATTGCTTGTTTCATTCGAGGCGTTAAGACGATGACATCTTCGAAGGAACCGGATATTTGCACCCATTGATGGCCGAGTTCTTCTTGGAGTGGTCTCATCCTCAGACGACAGTTCGGGGATAGGAGGATGCACGATGACAACATCCCTAGGAAAGACTTGAATCTTCGAACTGAAACGCACTTTTTTCTGAGGAGTGCCCTCGCCAGTTCCTGGATCTTTGCTTGTCTTTCGTTTGAAATGAAGACTTGAGCTTTTTTGGAATCCAGAGTCGCTCCCAGGAAAGACGTCCTCTGAGACGGTGTTAGGTCCGATTTCTTGAAGTTTATTGAGAAACCTAACTTTTGAAACAGGCAAAGGCATGTCTGGATATGACTGCTTGCGGTGGCATAGGAATTGGCCTTGATAAGGCAGTCGTCCAGATATGGGTAAATCTGGACACCCTGCAACCGTAAGTGGGCCGCCACCGGTGCCAACATCTTTGTGAATACCCTCGGGGCTGAACGTAGCCCGAAGGGAAGGACCTTGAACTGAAAGTCCCTGCCAGCCACTCTGAATCTTAGGAACTTCCTGTGCCTGGGGAAGATGGGTACGTGAAAGTAAGCATCCTGAAGGTCCAGGGTTGCCATGTGGTCGCCTTCTGTCAGAAACTGGAGGATCTCTTGGAGTGACAACATTCTGAAAGTCAACTTCTTGATAAATTTGTTGAGGGCACGCAAATCGAGGATGGGGCGCCATTCCCCCGATTTCTTGCGTATCAAGAAAAAACGAGAGTAAAATCCTTTTCCTCTCTGATGTTGTGGTACTTTCTCGATTGCCCCTTTCCGAATCATTGCATTGATTTGGACGAACAGCTCCCTGAGATGTGCTGGGGGTGGTCCTTTTGGGGGTGAATTTGGAGGGGTCTTTACAAATTCCAATATGTGACCTTTTGAGATTACATCCAAGACCCATCTGTCTGTTGTAATATTGGACCATTGAGAGTAATGCAGGGATATTCTTCCTCCAATTTGTGGCTGGCGTAGGCAAAGTGGCGGCAGGACGCTTTTCTCACTTCTTGTTGGCGTTGTCTCTACCCCGATAGGTAGTTTTACCTCGGGACTGTGTATAATTACTCCGTCTTTGGCCATAAGGTTGTTGCTTGTAAGGCTGGTATCTTTGGTTGCTTTGGTTGTTCGAATATGGGCGTTGCTGGTAATAACCTCCTCTGCTGGAGAAGTTACCCCTTCCTTTTGCACCACGAAAGGAAGATTTACGGTACTGCAGAGTACCTAATGAACGTGCGGTTCCCGTATCCTTCTTAATGGACTGTAAGGCTTCGTCCACATGTGTGCCAAAAAGGAATTCGCCGTCATAAGCCATATTTAAAACCTTGGCTTGTACCTCTTGTCTAAAGGACGTAGATTTTAACCATCCCTCTCTTCTGAGCACTGCAGCTCCTGCTAATTGTCTAAATCCTGTGGCCGCCACGTCCACTGCTGCGTCGATAATTTCAGACGAAGCACATTCGCCTTCTTGTAAAATCTTGGTGGCCTCAGAGCGGTCTGGCTCAGGCAGTTTCTGGATGTATGGCGATATGTCAGACCACATTTGTCTGTCATATCTACCGAGAATTGCTAACGAATTAGCAGCTCTAACAGTGGTGGCCGCAATAGTAGATACCTTTTTACCAATGGTATCGAGGCGTCTTCCGTCTCTGTCTGTTGGAATGGAGATCTGAGTTGAGGGGTTCCTAGCCCTCTTTTGAGCTGCCTGCGCAATGACTGAGTCCGTTTTTGCCTGGCCAATGAGACAAGCAGGTGAAGAGGCGGGCGCCCTATATTTCTTGTCTACTCGCGGCAATACCGCAGGAGAAGAGTTTGGCGTGGCCATTATCTTAAGCCCCTCCTTCCAGATAAAGTCTATAATGGGAATAGACCAACTTTGCTTCTGAGATAAAGTTTTAAAATCGTACAGAAAGCATTCATCTTGCTTTGCTTCCATTGAAATTAGAAATCTTTTAGTAGCCTTGTCCATAATTCTATGGAAGTTCGCTATATCCACCGGTGGTGACTCAGCCTTTGGTTGTTCATCTGGGGATGGCGTATCTGCCTGATAGTCTTCATACTCCGACGAGTCCGATTTATTCAATTCCTCATGGGTGTCCTCATCAGAATTGTCATCCTCCTGTTGGTGGTGGGATAATGGTGTGGTAGGTCGGGTATTCTGTGCCTCTTCTGATCTACCAGCCCTTGCACCTTGACTCATTTGAGGCTGTGGGGAGGTAATATGAGATTCGCCCGACTCCGAAGGTGGGAAGCGGCGATAATAATCACTCAGCATATATTGCAGATTCTCAAAAAGTTCCATTGGCATCTGCATCCCTGGCGTAGGTGTGTTCACCAATGTAGGTGCCTGAATTTGCTGTTCCTCTTCCTCTTGATCTTTAACCTGTATCAGTAAGTCAGAAGGACTCTTAGCCGCTTGGAACATGTCATCACCAGATTCTTCCTCAGAATCTAATAGCCTGTCTGGCATTTGGAGTGGCGACAATGGCGTGGATTGAGATGACCTTTTTTGCAATAAAGCTGCAGTTGTGGCTGGAGATGGAAGAGGTATGGCAGTGCTTCTTGCTGACCATACTTGCAGGTCTGTACAAGACGACAATTTTGGTGTGGGTGGATTGTCTTGTAATTGTGGTAAATCCGAGCCCTGTGTCGTCGCCTTGGACGTTGAAGACAATGGCTCTTTCAATTTCAGAGGCGGTGTTATTTTCGTCGACGTGGTGGATTTCGTCGTCGACGAGGGAACCGTCGACGGAGCAGTCTTCATCGTCGACGGGGCCGTCGACGGGGCCGTCGACGAGACAATCTTCACCTTCGTCGACGACGCTCTCGTCGACGCGTCCGTCGACGGGGTCTTTTTCGTCGTCGATGGGTCCGTCGACGATATCTTCGTCGACGATGGCGTCGACGACGGCAAGGTCTTCTTCGTCGACGGAGCAGCCGTCGACGACAACGAGGGTTTCTTCGTCGACTGTTTCATTTTCGTCGATGTCTGATCGTCGACGAGAGGTGTGATAATCTTCGTCGACGAGATGGGACGAATCTGAACATGAACAAAAGTTGGAGAGGAGGCTGAGGACATCACCATAGTCGATTTTGGTGAGGAGAAAGTCAAAGTAGAAGTCATGGCAGAGGCAGCCTGACTGGAAATCGGCAGCGTTGTTGGTGCCTTAGTTACAGGTCTCACAGGAGACACCAAAGACTCCGTTCTTTTTAAGCATGGAAGCTTAACAGACTTCTCTGAGGATTTCTGAGCCTTAGAAGTTGAAGGCTCCCCAGCCTGTGGGGCGATCTGGTGTTTCGCCACCTTAGCTTTAGGAGTAGGCACAGCACTCTCAGCCCTCCTTTTCTTTGACCCCTTAGTAGACTCTGAGGCGAAACTTCCTACCTCATCCTTGTCTTTTATCCGCTGCAGCCACAGCAGCAGGCGACCCTCTCTGTCCCTGAGGGTTTTAGGAGGAAATTTGCGACAAATTTTACACTCCTTAGCCTGATGGTCAGGGTACAAACAGTAGATGCAGCGAGTGTGTGGATCTTCTTTAAACAGTCTCGCTTTTCCACACGAGTCACAGGCCCTGAACAGGGACTTAGAAGTAGACATTGTAGAAGAAAGAAACTTGACCAAAGAGAAGAAATGAGCAGAGCTCAGAGGGACTCCCTATCACACGACGTGCGGTAAAAAATCTGAGAGCCTGGGTCTCTGGGGAGAGCATTCTGGTGGGAGCTGTGGCCTGATTGGCTGCAGTTTGGTCCATACATAATGACCTGGATAGGTTCTAATGTGGAAGTTTTATTTACTGTAGCTGGGGCTACTTTACTTCCTGGTTGGGTATATTGTTATTTATTATGTACTAAGGGTATATTTTACTACTTTTTTATGTACCGTGGGCTCCCACTCCGACGACGGGGAATGATTCAGGCATGTGAATCTATGAAAGACACCCCTAATACTGGAGAATATTTGTTAGGGACATCATGGGGATAGGTGGAGGATGGTGTATTTGGAACTCAGGGTAGGGGGGCAGGTAGGGGGTTTGTATGTTGGGGTAGGAGAGGGGGGTACAGACTTAGCCAGGCCTAACCCTTTACCATTCAGGCCTTTACCATGAAATTCCATGGTAAAGGCATGCATGTTAAAGGAATGCATGGTTGAGATGCATTTTTGGTTCAGGCAGCGTGGAAGAGGCACCCATTTCCTCTGCATCCATCCACTCACATTCTTTCTCATTATTGCACAGCATGTGTCCGTTTTTAACACTCTAGATTTTCTGTGTACATTTACCCACTTTGTGTGCGTATCTCTTCAAGCCTTTCTATTCCTCTATATGTTCTTGATATACAGCATGCATCATCTAAGAAGCACACTGATTTGCTGTGTAAATAATGTGGGGTGAGTGCCTGTTCATTTCTCCCTAACACTTTTGGGCCAGAAATATCCCTTCCTGGCATAAAGGATTGTACCGCTATCCTGAATGCCTGATAGCATGTGAAACTGACATCCTGACATTCTAGCCCTGTCATTACAATCATCTATTGTGTGTTTAGAGAATTAGGCCGGGCCCTGGTGATGTGAGGTCCAGAATATATTGTGTGACTAGGAAGGGGACCCAAGTATACCCTCATAGGGCACTGGACTACTGACCACGCCTGGTATATTTCATATAAATTGATTGTGGGCGAACAGTCACAAGAAATGGTGTGAATTTGGGACACTGGCCCCTGGATACTGAAAGAGAGAATTACATCTTTGCTAAGGAGCCAATTTAGGCAATCTACAAATTTGACCTGGATATGCTATATGTTTTGGAATGCTACTTTAGAACATACATAAATGCTGAAGGAAATCAGGATTTAAAACATTTGATTTGTGGTGTTTCTTGGCCCTGTCAAAGCAATTTGATATTGTGAGTTTATCAGTTAAAAATAATAAATAAGGACTGAACCAAATATCAATATTTGAAAAAAATGTAAACGATGACATCACCATTTGAACATTTTAAAAATAGTGTACTATTTCCACTCATTAAAGGTTTATAGTGTGTGCTACATGATGTATATTTGACAGCGCAGACCTTTATATGCAGAAGGTGCCTAACGGAAAACTGTGACTCTTTTTTGTATTACCATAACTGTGTTTGCCTAAAAGGGTGTTTGGCAGATGTTCTTTTTAATCATTAGTGTGTCCAGACCTTTTTCTCTGTATCATGAAAAGGTTGGCCTACTGCCCTCTTTAATAAGTTCTGATGTTATTTGAGACCCAGACCTTATGCTGACATTCTGTGTGCTTGTTGAGTGCATCTATGTGTAGTGAGTGTATAGCACAATTATGATAGAGGGACTCTGCGTGTGTTGAGAGTCATGAGTACTGGGTCAGTGGCATTTTGGGATGCCCCTTGTTTGTGATGGCACAAGATGAAGAGTGTATACAACCTCCCTAGAAAGTGAAGTGTATTGACTGTAATACTGTGGCAGGAGGGTAGAGATCCAGACACTGAAGTGAGGGAGGATGGGTTCAGGATAATCCTTTGAAATTCATGAAGGCTTTGTTAGCAAAGTACTGTTCAATAGTTCTTCTTGAGAATTGCCATTTGGTTGGTGATATGGGAGAGGGCTGGATTGTAGTTTCTTTTGTTCAAGATGAGGGTATTTCTAGGCAGAGGCTGTCCTTCTGTCTGTCCATGATTACTATTTGAGGACAATGATGACAGCCACATGCAGACATCTCACACTTCATTGTGCCCTTGATTTGGCTGCTCATGTTAGGAGTCTGAATCTGAATGCTGTGACAGTTTTACCTTGCAGAAATGCTGCTTCTGAAAAGCACTCAGAAAATGACATTTGAAAGAGAACCAACACGACATGAAAATGTCTGATACTTTAGACAGGGGGCCCACATGCCCTGTCAGGAAAATTAGTATAAAAGTGAGATCCAGTTGGAATTAATTTTAGAATGACCTCTACTTTCTGCCACCCTTACTTGTTCCGTATTGTATTACGTGCACTGTACTGTATAGTGTTATGTTTTCAAAAGGAAAAACTTAATAAAAATTGTTTAAAATTGTATTATAAATAAGTGAGGTTCAATGCACTGCAGTTTGTTTCAGTCCAATATTTTCATGACCAAGGAAGAAAATGCCATGATGGATACACAAAGAACTGCTGTGTGATAAGGTCTGAATGACACCTAGGGTCCCATTAGGATGGCGGGTGGATCGCCCCCACTGGGCCGTCGGTAGTCACCACCTGGCCGGCGGGGGCGATCCACCTGCCATCCATGCAGCTAAGACCCCCGCCATATTACGATGGCTGGGGGGACCGCAGCGGGGGGAAAGACCGTCCGCCACTTTTCGACCGGGCGGAAAAGGGTTCAATATGGTGGCGGTGTCTGTTAGACACCGCCAGCCATATTACAATGGGGGCGGAAACATGCCTTTCCTTGGCGGCATTGCCATGGGTGCACATGGGGGAACCTATGGTACCCCACTGCATTTCAATGTACACGAAGGCAGGCACCGCACGGAGCCTGTCATGTTGTGCAATGGAAAGCACAACTTGCCTTTGTGGCATTGCGGCGGGCGGTGCTGAAAGCAGCGCCCGTCACAATGTTGCAAATGCACGATGCGCCCGCCGTTGTGGCGGGCGCATCCTAATTGAGGGTGCGGGACCGCCCCAAGAATTGCGGGAGGTCCCGATTCCCAGGCCGCCCACCATACTAACGACCATCCTAGTCTTCCAGACGTGAGAGGACATTTCTCTAGTCTGCAATTCCTGCTGGAAGAGATGATGGGCTGTCAACAGCCTCTAAGTCTTATTGTCTGCAGAGAAAAGAAAGAAATGTGTCTAGCCCTGCAGGAGGAGAGACTATCCAGGAGAAGAAGCACAACAGGTCCCTAATATGTGGAACAACCAGGGTAAGCAGACTAGAGGTGAATGAAGCCAGGAGCAAAAGTGTGAAGAGGTTCCCCAATCTCTCCGAAGGGTTCTTACTGTGAACTGGACCAAATGTTTAAATTACCAGGCATTGTTGGATTATCAGGAACCTGCTCTGCACCTGAGAGACTGTCGCTGCTGCTGCTGATACTAAGAATTTCTCACTACTGTAGATACAGAAAAGGAATTGTCCAGTGGCCCCTGGCTGCAGGAAACACCCTTTCGTTGGTGATCATCCTGAAGGCCACATCTGCCCATCCAAGAGCCCCTCTGCATTTTACCTGGGCGGCCATTACTATCACAGACAAGTGCAGCAATGCAAGCCTGCCACACTGATCTCACCTAGCCTTTAAATTCTGAGTGGGGTCACCCCTATGGCTCCCACAGTACAAGACCTGTTGCAGCAGGACCACTGAATGCACCCATCCCACATCCATAGAGCTGCAACTACTCTAATGCAGGTAACTGGGGTCCTAACTGTTAGTGGAACAAGCAACTAAGAAGGCAGAGGAATTCTGCCAAACCAAGAGTTTTATCAGGTGTACTTGAATTGACTAAAAGAAACTGAACTGCTGTGCACAACTGAGCATTGGGGTATTTCTGAGTGAAACACACCTGTGCTTAAAACATAGCTTAGAGCCAAGCTACATACTACGGTGTGTAAATGGTAACAATGTCCAATAGTGGAGGTGAGGCCTGTGGTTCCATGGTTCCGAATTGGGTTCGATAGTCTCGAAACCCGATTTATAAAGATCGTCGGAAATGGACGATTTTGGTCTCTACAGACCGCAAATGGCGAGTGTAACGTGTCTGGGTGTTTTTCGTATGAATCAATATAGGGGAACACTCTGCATTTGAGGATTTAGTTTGAACCCTTGGTTTCCATTTTGTATGTGGCAGGCATCTTGTGTGGTTGCCCTAACATAGGCCCGATTATTGTGGCCGAATGAGTCCTTGACACGTACGCCTTAGTTGACTTCTGGTTGACCTGGCCGAACTGACTCCTCGCCTGGGGCGAATCCCGCTGAGCCAGTTCCTTGTTCAGCAGCTGGCCTGATAAAGATCAAAGAGCAGGACGTGTCCGATTTTATGGCACACCGTTCCCACTCCTCTATCTCCTTTCCATCTGTTTCTGCCTTTCCTTTACGACATGTTCATCGATCTGGGTTGAAGGTTTTATGATGGGTTTGTCCGGCCTGATCGAACAGGAAACCAAGCATGTGTGCGATCGTTTTTGTGGGCTGGACAACGGAAAGTGGGATTAACTTTGACTATCGTCATTCGTTACTTTTTGAAATACTACTTGTTCATTGGTCAGTTTGTATGCACCAAATGTAAATTGTGATGTTGCCAGAGGCGTAATTTTCGGCATAAAAGACCGAGTTTTGTTCATTGATGTGGTGCAGTCTCTGTCGAACTACCCGTGTGTACTTCGTAGACCTCTGTCCCTGGTTGCAGCCAATAAACTTTGGTCTTTGACGTCATCGAGAAGTATCCCGTGTCTCTGTTTGCCAAGACAGGGGAATCCGGGGTCTTTGGGTGTTGCCCTGACACCGCTGGGTTATTGTAATAATATTGGTTCCGAAAAACCCAGTACCTCAGGCCACACAAGAAGTGTAGTGCCTCAATGAAAACTGTGAACTGGATTACAACCCCGTAACTCAGAACCCTGATTATGCTTCCCCTATCTGCTTTTTGGACCACCAAAACTGTCACTGAAACATATCATTAGAACAAGTTCCCGTTTGAAACAGCATATGAACATCTGTACCTTCTAACATATACTTCTCTTACCTGTGGTCTTAATATGCAGTTCGTGTCTCCACACATCTGTGAGAAATACATCTAACGTGATGCACTGATTCACTTTATTTTGAACTTCATTACACTACTTTTGATCTTGGCTTTTTTGATCTAGACTTGGAACATGGGTCCTGCATTTTTGCACCAAACCCTCATATGTTCGATGACTTTTAAAATGTGATCTTAAGTGTAAGAAAGCTCATGACTTTATTCGAAATAATGGGAAAACGTTACAGTGGAATGTAAATATTGCTCCCAGAGCATTCCTCATTGTCACAGCTACAGTGTGAAATGGCAATCTTTACTGATCAAAGTGATTTAAATGTTTTAGAAGAGACGTGTCTGTACCCTTTGCTGTTAAGCCACAGTGTAATAACTCTTGAGAGAGCTATATATTTAGCTAATGTGAGAATGAATCAAATGTTGTGTGCCAACCACATGGACAGTGTGGAAGGTTTCAGGTTGCGTTGTTGGTGTTGTATTTTAATTAAGGTAGCAAACAAGGAACAAGGGGCTAAGGACTTGCACCAATTTCAGAACACAAGAGGGCCCTACATTTCTGACGCAAATGTATTTTTGATTTTGAAAACTTCAATCCAAAGGGAATTTTTGATTAAATATGAAGTTGTTTCTTGCTCAAAGCCTTTAATGTAAATTACAAAAAAATGCTGCTTCTGTGGGTTGATCCAGGCTCCTTTGTGTCCTCTGGTGTGGGGTAATTTATTTTTAAAGGAAGGACAGTAATCACCTTATAGGTATACAAACTCTGCCATCATAAGGGACCACTTGGCAACACTAGGTCAGATTACTATGAACTGTCTGACAGGAAAAGAGGGACCATTCCCAGTATCCCCTTCCAGTCAATGTTTGAACAGTAAATAAAACATCGGCACATAGATATCACCACACATCTCCTGCAGGCATTTATTGTGTAGTCTGACTTAAAATATTAGTGACAGCGTGTCAGGGAGGTTCACCATTGGTTTGTTGATGGGTTTGAAATGTAAAACAGACACATGGCCACATTCTCCTCCTTAATTACAAGTCATGTGACACAACTTAGGACACAATTGGAAACCTTCTAAGCAGCCTTAGATTGCGGTGGTGCCAAGTGTGTTAAGAAGAATGGTGACTCTAGGTATTTTCAAGACGATAACTAGGCTTGAAAACAAAAGTAGACCTGGCAGAAATATTCAAACCAGTCCCACACTACAGGAGGATGAGATTAGAAAGGCCAAATTGGGACTTTCATATTTAGGTCATGGCAGCCACCAGCTCTAATGCACTGCACAGTCTCTAGCCCATTAGAAAATGGCAGAGTGGCAAAGTTGTCATCAGGCTCTGATCAAACCGATATTCGAGGTCTTTTGGGAGACTGTCCGGGATACTTCTTGATTTCAGAGATTCTTCAGATTTAGCTTTCATTAAGATGACCGAAGGACACTGAAACGCTATACAGACTATACATCATCCACGACCTGCTCCTGCTGGAGTGATATAGTCTACATGAAACCATTCATCTTTGAACTGACTAGGAAGATCTCACCGAGTTAGTTCAGCAGTCACATATTTAGCATTCACCTCTAGAGATACCCTCTCCTTTCTGGAGGTTTTCTTTACCACAAGCCATCTTTTCCTCTGTGTGCTAAGTATACAGTCCTTTCGTCATCACTAATCAACTATTGCTGTCTGCTGAATATATATTGTGTACCCCTTCTCACCTCTCTACCACCCTGCCTCTGTGGGCTTTAATGCACATTATCTGCCATTTGACACCTTAGTAATCTCCTACCATTGTCACATTAGTGCCCGCCCCTTCTCATCTCTTCAACACTCTCCTTCGGTGTTCTTAATAGTCAGCAACTGCCTTTTCATGCCTCTGTCAACAGTTCTGATGGTTGTATGTCAGGATATTGTGCAAAAAGAACAATTGATGGACAGAATGCAGAACAATGTCATACTTTCACCCCAGTACAGAGATCTGGGGATAAACTCATTGTTTTTTTGCTCACCATGCCATTCCAGTTTGAACTCAGCCATATGCAAATCAGTTTTGACCCTGTGCCCAATGGGAACAGTCCATACCGAACTGCCAGGCCAAGTCCTCCTGTGTGCATTGTGATTCAGATTATCTATTTTACAAAGTAATCATTTTTTAAGTTTGTTGGACTGTATAATAAATTAAAATGTTCCGGCCGGGTGGTGCACTGGAAAGTAAACAGGACTAATTTGCGCTCGATTTCTTTCTGTTTCCCAAAACCAGTCTCAGGATGCTTGTTTCCGGTCATGGGAGGACCTGGCTGGGCAATTAGGCTGGACTGTTCCCATGAGGCACAGGGTCAACACTGATTTATATATGGCTTGGTCCAAACTGGGGTGGCATAGTGAGCAAAAGAACGATGGATTAAACCCAGATCTTTGTGACTGGGGGTGAATGTTTGTATTGTTCAGCATTTTGTCCATCATTTGTTCCTTTTGCCAGGATATTGTGACCAGAAATAAGTTCTGACCTAAATATTGTGTATTAAATATCATTTACAAAACTATTCTCCAACTAGATTTACTATAGCTCCAATGGAGAGGTGTGGTGCAGCAGTCAGGGTGGCTGACAACCCTGAGTTCCGAGCTCATGGTTCGATCCCAAGTGCTGGCGGCAGATCAGCGCAGCATCATGTGACTCTGGGCAATAGCTCACTTAATCTCTCTGACGGCCCCCAGCGCCTTGAGATCCTTACAGGTGATTAGTTTGTGCTTTACAAATACAGGATTATTATTTATATTTTTATAGGCAATATTTGGGACACAATATTTACATCAGATGATATTCAGATAGTTATATTCTAGTAACCCACCTGTGGAGATCTATCCTCCCATCCTCAAAAAGCGTTTTCTTCTTTGTATAAAGCCCCACCTCTCTAACACTTTATCTCCATGACCTTATTATACACTGCTGTCTGTAGGCAGGATTTAGAGTTTGGCAGATGGGATACTTAGTCACAAACGTGGCGAATAACCCGTCCCCCGAACACTGCTGCCTCATAGCCAACAGCACTTTTAATAAAATGCATGGAATATTCATCATGGTTGTGACAGAGTATCCCATCTGATACACAAAATCAGGCCTTGTGTCAGAAATCTCAATATCAGAGCGAGAAGGGACCGACCATCGATGCTGCTGGGAGATGGTAGTAGTGACAGAGTGTACACTATGTGACTGCATCTGATGAACATAACAGAACAATACATAAAAATGCAAACAGTACCTGTCACTTCCCATCCAACTCCATCTCTCTGTGCCCTTACTATACAGAATCTGTCCCTTCTTGCCTCTCTACCCCTGTAACTCTGTGTCATTAATACATATTATGTGCCAATTCGTCTGTCTACCCCTGCGCACTAGTGTCTGACACCTATTTCTTACCTAACACTCGCCCCTTTTTATGCGCACTATTCAGTTACAACTCTTTTCCACTTCTATTATAATCCTATCGTGATATTGCTTTTATGGCTCTTTTCCTTGCCGCCCTACGGCCAGTTTCAGATCCTTTTAGGCCCACACCCTCCATCTATAGACTGCAGAACATGAATTATAAATTGCATAAAACACGAATAACGTTGCATAGAGTCAGGCCACAAGAGAATTTGCTGAAAATGAATATATATTTATTTGGCACCAGTCCAGCAATAACATTACAGCACAAGTACAGAATTAAAGACAGCCCAAATCCAGATCTGTACCCAACCACTAAGCCACATCCACGAGGGGAAGACGGTACAGCAATAACAGATTGACAGAATACAATAGCAAATCCAGGACACTGTGTATGTGACAGAGACTAAGGCCTTGATTAAATGGCCCATGCAAATCATAGGTGGGGATTGTGCACCAGCTAAATGCTGCTACTCTGGGTTGTGGTAATTAGTGGTGCACAATTTGCACCTGATAGTTTGGTGCACTCCCCAGAATGGAAAATATTGTGCAATTTTGTTCATTTTCATGCAACAGGAGCTGTGCATACCTGAATTGTGTGCAACTTGTACCCATAACTGTAAGTTACTGCAATAAACTCTCACCAAGTGACACATGCGTGTGACTGGTAACCCCATTTCAGTTGATAACAGGAGCATGAGTCCAAAAACGGAGTTGCCGCCATTTTATAATCACAGCCTCAGTTGCCACACTGAGTAACGCTAAAAGCAGGCCCACATTACGTTTATTCTCAGTTTTACCACTGCATCGATCAAGAGTGGGATTCATGAATTGTGATCACTTGTCGTATGTAATACCCAAAAAACGTTTTACTTTTTTTTTTTACCAACAGTAAAGCAGGTGCCAAAAAGCAGACATCACTTATAATGTGAGTAATTTGGGCGTGTACTGTGTGTGCCTGCATGTAACACAAGCATCTAAAGGAGACATTAAAATGCTACTATGAGCCACTCTCCCCTTAGTCAAATATTGTCACAGGCTGAGATAACCCTGAAGTGTTTCTGAGTGTACCGGACCAATTCATTTCCTGTGTTTAGTGTCAACGTAGACACTGGCAGAATTCCTGAGACAGGCAGTGATATGCTCTGAAATGTGTCAATGGCAGACACGGAAGCTGACCTTTCCAACCTTATAAGGATTGCTGCAGCTCCTCCACAGACTTCGACAAAGCCTGGCACAGGATGTGTGGAGTCCTGACACATTATCTTACAAATCCTGGGAAGTGAAATAGACGCAGACTGGGACAAACACTAACGTGTATCAATCCTTGATTCAGAGTGACAGCCCATGAATTGTTTGCCCTCCTTTGCCTGAGCTGCTGCTTCACTGGTGACCCTGCAGTTTGACTCGCCTCTCTCCTGGTACCCACCACCTTCAGTCCCAGGATTGAGCCAGTCCACTCATCTCTACCTCATCATTCTCATCTTCAGCTGGTCATGTTCTATCGTTGCCTTCTTTCTGTACCATATCAACAGATCTCTCACTCTGCATTATACTTATTGACTCACAGTTAACGCAAAGCATAGTTCTATCAGTTAACCGCTCTTCACCCTCAGGGGACATGTACATCATGTGGAACAAGATCCGGCAGAATAGCGCATTTAAGACTGTAAAGTTCTGGCTACTTTTTTACAGTACCCCACCCCTACCCCCAAAATGACGAAACAGGTTCAATGCCAAGTGGATGAGTCAAGACATTTCATTGGGTCACCACATCAGTCGAACACTCAGCAGCGCGAACAGGGAGCTCACCAGCACAGTCCAGGAGACAACTGGAAGGAAAGGGAGAGTGAAGTATTCTCATCAATAAATCCAAGATAGAATATGGTTCACAAAATGAAGTTTAATCCAGGAATAAAAGATCCCATCCACGTACAATGCCAGCAGACATCAACTGGCTGAAATTAGAACTTTCCCATGTCAACATAACGTGACATAGCTAATGACATCCTTAAAATTCTATTAAAGATGCAGTGTTAATTATTACACATCTCCTTCCCTCCAAAAAATAAATAAAAAAACAAGCAAAAATAAGTTATGCAAATTACACAATATTATCAAGATAACAAACTATACAAAATCAGTAAGATAACTAGGCCTTCTGGACACACGTGTAGAAGACCTAATATTTCCAAAATCAATTCCTTTACTATTCTCCAATTCCACCTTTATCTTTTCCTTGGAATCAAAATGTTCTCCTCCTTGCAATTTCCTTCTAACAATCACAACTCTATTTAAATTCCAAATGTGATGATCTTGAGTCTGTATTGCATTGTTAAAAATTTTGATCACTTTGATAGGCTTCATGAACTTTGTTTCTGAACAACCCACCATGCCAGGTCGTCTGACCATGGCCATATCGCCAACACAGACAACAGTTTTTTTGACACCTTTTTTAACATCAAAATATGCTTTTCTACGCTCAGCTTTATCCTTCTCATTTTTAACAACTTCATCTTTGTTGCACACACATTCTTTACCCTTCAACACTTCATACTTATTAACCCAAAAAGGTTCAACATGTGTATTGGGAATTCTCCCACGAAACAACAAAAACTGAGTCTTCCCAGTTGTAGTATGAGGAGTATATCGGTATTCTTCTATTTTTGCCAAAACACATTTTTTCCAATAAGATGACAAGTTTTTAGCTAAACTAATAGTGTCCTTGATTACTTTATTAAATCTCTCGACCATACCATTGGCCTCAGGGTGGTAAAGAGAACAAGTCTTATGTGTAATACCCTTAGAGGATAAATAATGTTCCATTTCCTTGGAAACAAATTGAACACCATTATCTGACAAAATGGTTGCAGGAAAACCTTCTTTAGAAAACAACTCACCCAAACATTGAATAATTTTACCCGAATCAATTCCTGACAAAAAAAACACTTCTGGCCATCTTGAGAACATATCAATGACCACCAGTATAAAAACCTGAGAATCTCTGTGTTGTATGGGACCCACTAAATCCAGAGCTATGTCCTGCCTAGAACCATTAGGTCTTCTTCTTAAAAACATTGGTTGCGTATGCGTACTATAAGACTTGTGTTGGACAGGCCACATGACGGGCCGCTCTCCCCCGGCTCGACCAGGCCCGAGCCCAGTCATACAAGCACCACACACCACCATTGTACGTCCTACGTCCCCTCAGGGACACCTGCCCTCGAACATGATCACCTCATGGACATTGCAGTGGACACAATCTCTAATTACCCTTTCAACCATTTTATCCATGCCCGGCCACCAATATGACATGCGAAGCCTCTCCTTACTTTTGAATAAACCTGAATGAGTAACATGAACCAAATCTATCAAATCTTTCCTGAGACTTGATGGAGGAATCAACCTTGTCCCACGAAACAACAAATCATTATCAACAGATAATTCACTGCGTACCGTCCAAAAAGGCTTAGTCAAAGCAGAACCATCTTTGCTTTTGATCCAACCATTTTTCATCAAAGACATAACTTCACGTAAAGTATCATCATTTCCCAATTCTTCAGACCATTTCTTTTCAGATAGAAATTCGTAATCCACAGCACAAACCAATTCATCATCTCATTCAAAATGATCATCCTCCAAATCTCTATTAGAAACCAAACGTGAGAGAACATCCGCTACACCATTATCAACACCCGGAATGTATTGAACACCAAAGCAATATTCTTGTAGGCCAATAACCCATTTTGATATCCTCCCAGATACAAGATCCAAATCTTTCTTACTAAAAATTTCCACTAAGGGTTTATGATCAGTATGGACATCAAAGACCAGACCCCAAAGAAATTTCTTTAGCTTTCTCACCGCCCAAAACACTGCCAAAGCTTCCCTCTCTATGACGGAATAACGAGTTTCAGCATCTCTCAAACTTCTAGACAGAAACATTATGGTTTGCATGCCTTCTGGACCATTTTGCTTCAATACAGCACCTAACCCTTTCTCACTTGCATCAGTAAGTAGAATGGACTTGATCTTGGGGTTGAAGCTTTTTAACGCAGGAGCACTGTTCAACCTTTGTTTAATTTCATTAAACTCATACTCACATAGATCAGACCAAAGAAATTCCACACCTTTCCTCAACAAACACCTCATGTTTACTGTTAAATTGGCAAAGCCTTTGACAAATTTTGCATAATATTCTATCATGCCTAAAAGCTTCATAAGTTCAGTTTTATTTTCAGGTGCCACCATCTTGTTTATTGTGTCCACCAATTCAGATTTCGGTCTCACTCCATCACCTGAAATGTTATGACCTAAGTAATTTATAGAATCAGATCTGAATCTACATTTGCTTGCTTTTATGGTGAAATTGTGTTTGCTGAATCTTTCCAAAACCATATTCAATCTTACATCATGATCAGATACATCATTTGCAAAGATTAATACATCATCCTGGGATATACAAACACCAGGAACATCTTTTAAGACTTTTTCCATTACCCGCTGAAACACAGAGGAAGCAGATACTAAACCAAATGGCATCCTCTTGAATCTATACGTGCCAAAAGGTGTAATAAAGGACGTAAAATCTCTGCAAGACTCCTCTAATTCAATCTGGTGATACGCAGAGGTAAGATCTATTGTACTAAAAACCTTAGCATTTCCTAGCAATACCAACAACTCTGCAATATTTGGTAGAGGATATCTGTCAGCAATTACACATTTATTGAGTTGCCTGAGGTCAATGCATAAGCGCAGATCGCCGTTAGGTTTTCGCGCTGCGACGACCACAGCCATCCATTCACAACCCTCTATTTCTTCAATTATCCCATTTTCAATGAGTTTTTCAATTTCTTTTTTCATATCTTCTTTCACTGCTAAAGGTACACCACGGACTTTACAACTCACAGGAATAGAATCATTCTTTACCCGTATTTTATGTTGGTAACCTTTAAGACAACCTAGAGTTTCCTTAAACACATTAGGAAATTTCTTTTTAAATTCACATGAAAATTCGTCTTCTATTGATTTCCCTTCAATTAAATTTCCTTTCTCATTTACAACACTAAGAATTTTATCTCTCAATTGTATGCAAGGATTGGCATTAGGGTCAAAATATACACCCAAATCACCTTGATGTATCCAGCTCATAATGCTGTCTCCCTTCTTTGAAACGTACACTTTACCAGACACAAATCTAGATTTGTACTCTATAAGACCTATGAAATAACCATGTAGTTTTATAGGTTTCTTATCATACCCCAATGGAATGATGTCAGGTTTTAGAAGAGATACTTTACCTTTTAATTTGCTAGTGAAAAACTCATCAGAAATGATTGTGATTCTGGCACCAGAGTCAAATAATACTTTGGTTTTTTCGCCATCAACTAATATTTCATCAATAGGATCAGGTCTTTTATGCGGGTTTTCCCACCATCCCCAATAGCTTGAACCACCTCAATATCACAATCAGATCCTGAAGAAGTTCTCTCAAAAATGTATACTTCTTTTACCTTAGATCTAATTTTTGTTTTACACAATGCCGTGACATGACCTTTCAACTTACACTTAGAACAGGTTTGTTTGAGAGCAGGACATTTTTTGTCATTAGCAAGATGACCTGGTTTGCCACATCTGAAACATTTAAGTTCGGATCCAGCCTTTTTATAATCTGGCTTGGTGGCATCCTTAACATATTTATCACTTTTACTCTTTACTGTTTGGACCTTGTTCTCCTTTTCAGTACTTTTTTGATTATAGCCACATATTTAAGAGAATGCTCAATACTCTTAGCAACAGACAGTACCTCATCAAGTGAAGGCTCATCTTTGAACCATAACTCATCTCGAACTTTTTCTATTCCACAACCAAACATAAATTGATCACGAATACGTTCATCAATTAGAGCTCCAAATTTGCATGAAGATGCAAGTATCCTTAAACGAGTTACATAAGATTCAATGGTCTCTTCATCATTTTGCATAAATTTTGTGACCTGGTACCTTTCAAGAATAGTACTAACCTTGGGTAAAAAATGTAAATCTAATTTCCTTATACTAATTTCATATTCATTTAAGCCATTTGCCTCTGAAGAAGGCAAATCAGGTAAATCATCAAAAATATCTTGGCCTTCAGATCCTAAACAATGAAGTAATAAAGAACATTTTCTTTCAGCACTGAGAGAAGGCCCACATACATTGGCATGCCGTTCAAAAACTACTTTCCATTTTTTCCATCTGATTGGAGGTTCACCAGGACTGGATAAAAAAAATGGTGCAGCTGTAACATTTTGCATTTTGTTAATTTCTAAAATGACACTATAGTATTGAATAAGTAGCTAAAATGATGTTGACTACCATAGACTTGTTTTTACGAACAATTGCCCTTGTGTCTGAAAAATATACAGGAAATGCAGTAACCAATCAGAATACACATACAAAAGAAAACAAGGAAATTGTGTAAAGACCAATCAAAATGCTTCTTAAATAACTGCAGTTGACTGAAGACACGAAGGAAGAAGAGGTGATATTCAAAATCCCTTAAATCCAGCTTAAAGTCTGTTTATGTGAAAATTCATCGTTTCCGTGTTTAACTGCACTCGTTTCCATGTTTAACTGCAGGCACTCGTTTCCGTGTTTAACTGAAGGGAATCATTAGTGTTCACGATGATTACCATTTAATCAGGCACACTAGAAGACTGCACGCAGCAAGGATTTGTTTACGTTCAATTATGCTCCTCACGAGATTCAAGCTTGACTGCTCGCGCTTACACGTTTCACGTTTAATTTCAATTGGGCTCACGAGCTGATATCTTTAAGCCTGGCTGCTCGCGCCTACACGTTCCAATAACATGTTTATTTTCAATTATAGTTAGCGCGATAGCAGATCCTTCAAGCTTGGCTGCTCGCGTCTGGCTGCTTGAAATAAGTTTGTTTATTTCAATTAGGCCACACGGTGGCAGCGGATAACAGTTCATCTATATCCATCATGTTATTTTCCAATTAGGTTCAAAGGATGGGAGCTTGCAATAGCGTACAATGACAATTCAAAGATGAATATTAGCAAGTAGATAGCCACATAGAAAACGTAACATGGATTGAATTAATGACAGATATCCTTGCGCTCCAGCACACGATGACAATCCATGAAATATGCAGCTGATAAAACGTGATAAAACATAATGAGCTTAAAAATATGTTTAAATACCAGCGCAGAGCAAAATCAGCTTAAAGAAAACAGTGAAGAGTCAAACAGATATTACTCACAAATTGATTGATGTCAATAGTAACAGCTCCTAGCCAGTTAAGTGAGGGTTGGCCTTTTTTCTTGCCAAGAAAGAATAAAGTTGATTCTTTTCCCCACAAAGACTTATGTTGGGATCTTCACATGAAAGTTAATTCTCCTGTTAATTCCAAAGAGTTCCAATGCCGACTACGCCAGTGAAGTATTCTCATCAATAAATCCAAGATAGAATATGGTTCACAAAATGAAGTTTAATCCAGGAATAAAAGATCCCATCCACGTACAATGCCAGCAGACATCAACTGGCTGAAATTAGAACTTTCCCATGTCAACATAACGTGACATAGCTAATGACATCCTTAAAATTCTATTAAAGATGCAGTGTTAATTATTACAGAGAGGAATTAATTCTTCCAAGTAGCTGCTCATCATCATCAAACCTCAAAGGTCCTTGCAGCATAATACCTACAACACTGCATGCAACCAAACAGTGTCCCTTCTGTAGAAAATTAGGTTAGGGAGAAATTAAAATCTTAAATCCTCAGAGTTGATGCCCTAACTATTATGCATATGTGCAGTGTTGCATACAGATGGTGAAGCCCTTGAAGAATGTTTGAGTGCAAACGAGGGAATCAAGGCTTCTGCAAATTAATGAGGCATAAGCTATCAAGACAAATGTCATACTTTGCCCAGCAAATGGACGCTAAATAGGTACCAGTGTTTAGAAACTAAGGTGTAAATCTTTCTCCTCAAAGCTGTAAGACCTTTGGTAGCACACATAGGGCAATGTTCCACCCACACTGAAAGCCCAATCCACAGCGTCAGTGATGCACACAGTGATTGGCTGACTGCAAATAGTGAGTGGGCGTGATTGACTGGTGGTACAAGGAATAGAGCCAAGGAAGTTACAGACACCTTATGCCACGCTTTTTTGCTAAATCTGGAAGCCTAGCAGACTCGAAAGTTTAGACTATCTTAACATCAAATTCAAAGGTGTGGACTGTCTGTGTCACTTACTGACCAGGAGTCTGAGCACTTGATCTGAGACAAAAAGCTAGACTTTGAAAGTCTCATGGATAGTTTGGTCAAGCAGCCAAAGCCAGCTTATGGCACTGGGACTGGTGACAGAGCTGACATGGCTGGAGGATAACACATTTGAAATGATTTACACACACAAAATGAATATCAGTCTCCAGCACGTCTTATTAAATTAAAAATAGAAATGTCTTTAACAAATAGCTTACAATTAAATTACAGTAAAAACAAAGAAAGAATGATGAAAGTCCATCTCTTATCGTTGTAGAGATAATGAGGGACAATCGTTCTCACTAGGACCATGTTTAGCAGTCACTCACTCGCAGGCTGGTTTTAAGTCGTTCAACAGTTTGTCCCATCCAAACTAATTTACATAGACTATATAGGGCAAATGGCAATGCATGAGAATGCAGTGCCATGAATAGACCAAGAGATGTGCCTAGTGCTAAATGCTTTAAAAATGGGAGAGCACAATCCCAGAGAAAAACAATGAGGATTGTTGGCCTTTCATAAAATCTTGACAACATGGCATCTCTCAAGCTTGCAAACCAGACCCAAATGTTGACCTGCATGCCATGTTGTGTCTTCCCCACTTAATGCCTTGAAACCCTGTTGGGACATATGTGCCTAACAATAAATATGTAACAGAATATAGCATAATAGATGGGCAAAAGAGTTCCCTGGGGGCAAATTCCCTTATTCAAGGACAACCAGGTGGTGTATCTCAGAATATCATTGCCACACATATTGCCTGAAAGTAATAGTTTGCCTTCAATATCATTTACAGATATGATAACGTTCCATTGGGTGTAGAATTACGAAGATGGTATTTTTTTCTAAACAACATTTAGGGCACAATATTTCTGGCAGACAATAATTTGGTTACAGTATTTGGTACAATAACCCTAAGGCTTACTCATCAACTATTAGACTGAGGCTCAAGTAGTGCATTGCCCATTGAAGCTACATGTGCGATTAATATGACGTTAGGTTATGAGTCAGCCTACTTTGCAACAGGAGAGCTGGCATTAGCAGATTTGTTATGTTGAACACTAGCCAAAGTGAGTGCCATTTGAGTCAGGAATGCCTGATACGAGAGAGGGGATCAGTGACCCTGTGATGTACTATTGGTCAGTGGAATTGGAGGGTAGGTTGTTGAGTGGTATATTATACATACAATATATTGGCAGTATGGCGGTCATGATTATAGTACCTCATATCAAGCATTATATTACTTGACAAAAATATTGCATCTACCACGCCCATCTGGCCACTGTATCGCAAAGTAAGTCTAGGTAATTAGATATGGCGGCAATAATAATATTAATAATAATAATGATGTCATTATCTTGAAGATGTAGTGGTAAGCAATGCAGTGGATGCAATAATATTGTGGATCGATAGCACTGACCTTGATATAGTGTGATAAAACCCTCATGACGACTACTGGAAATGGCGCAGTGGTCCAGTGCTATATAGATTTGCGAAGCATTGATGAGGGTGTCTAGAGAGTGAGCCAGGGTCTGGGCATATGGTACTACAGCAAGCTGTATTTGCAAATCGTTTAGGGGCTCTAATGCAAACTTGTGAGTTTCATTTGTGAATATTTTTCCAACATAATGTCACGAAATTGTACTATCATGTGCTTCATAATTCAATTGTACTATGGAATATTGAGGCTAGGAATATTGTGATTAAGGGTGGGCGGGCGGCTACGCTCCGTGCACGGAGTGTGCATAGTGCCGGCTTCTACGCATTTTGCGTAGCAGGCGTAGAATCCGGCACTACGCACGCTCCGCAGACGGAGCGTAGCTGGCCGCCACCCGCCTCCCTCCCGCCCTCCCTAAATACTTGAAATTAAAAGTGTAAAAGAATTTAAAAGGCACTTACCTTGCCCGCCGCTGCCCGCCGCGTCCCCGGGGCTCGCTATCTTCATTCTGCCGTCTTGTGTACTAATGCGCATGCGCGGGCGGCCGCGCATGCACATTTCTCACGAAAAAATGCGCATGCGCGGCCGCCCGCGCATGCGCATTAGTACACAAGACGGCAGCAATGAAGATAGCGAGCCCCGGGGACGCAGCGGGCAGCGGCGGGCAGCGGCGGGCAAGGTAAGTGCCTTTTAATTCTTTTACACTTTTAATTTCAAGTATTTAGGGAGGGCGGGAGGGAGGCCTGCGGTGCGTAGTGGGGCTACGCGGAGTGCGGAGGTGGGCGTAGTTTCTCGCCCACTTCACGTAGCTCCGCGAAGCCCCACTACGCCCACTACGCCCAGGGTTAATTGTGATGTACTACTATCATGGACAGAATGTTGAGGGACACACTGTTGAAAGGTAAGTGCATATCGAGGAAGAATAGATTTACTATTCTTAACTCTATATGTATGCACTTTGACTATATATATATAAACTGTTTAAACTGCTCTGTAACCTGTCTTTCACCTTCACCACTAGCCTATATCATCACAGCTCAATGGTAATACCTTATTACAGTTGAAGAACTACATCATTTCCCTATTACAGGTGACTGGACACATCACAACTAGACTGTAACAAGAAAATTAAAGATGGTCTTTTATTCAGGGATCGTAACGTCCCATATAGTATACATTGATATACTCCATGTATGGCTCAGAGGGTCCCACTATAACTCATCTATGGCGTATGGTCTTGGCTCCATAGTTGAATGGGATTTGGAAGAACGACAGAATGGGATGTGCAAGCGGTCCATTGTAAAATCTCGGAGGGATCTTCTAGCTGAAGAGTAGAAAGCCACTGTGAAACCCACAGAAAGCCACTTTGAAAATACATCTCCACTTTTAAGACTTTACAAGCTGAGGTCATAGTGCAGACTTTCTTCTTAAAGAACACGAGGTCTTGGTAGCCCTGGGTCTAGGGAGAATACTCAGTAACTCCAAGCCGAGCCTATTGGTGAAGAAAAAGGGACAAAGCCACTGCCCCCACCCCTAACCAGCCAAAGAGAAACTTTGCCCATTTTATACGACAATAAAAAAATGTGTATATTACCTGTTTGTGGAGCGATGTTTATGATGTAACTCATTCATTCAATTTTATTTATTATGTTTTGGCTCTCAAAAGAGGGCCACATAAAATACATAAATACAAATACACAAATGGAAATAGGATAAGATACATAGAAAACCAAAAGACAGTATACAACAATTAACATCAGACAAGATAATCAGCAGCAAACAAACAAACAGCAAAATATTACCTGTTTGTGGAGCGAAATTGAATGCAGGTATTTCTGTAAAAGAGAAGGTGAGACATGCATGATTAAGGTTTGTTGGGCTTTCCTTAACTTGGCACAATACATGAGACAAATACAGTGCTTAATTTGAGCGGGTGATTTCTGGTGTTGGGCACTTCACTTAATTGTCAGCACCGGCTCTAATGACAACACACCACATGATGGCACTGTCTGCCTATTTTTGAGATGAGCACAACAACAGTGTTTAATAAGTCAATATACATTATTAAAGAATAATACCTGGTGCTTATGCCATTCTTATAGCGTTGGGAGACCTTGAGTGGTCAGAATTGTCACACTAGTATGAGAGGATGGTTAGTAGTTGTGGTGGTACTATCATTGGCAGTGCTGGCAGGGGCAATGGGTGGTGCAGGCTGCAGTGGCCTCTGAGAAAGGTCCTGGCATTTTTACAACTGAAACACTGGACAAACATCCAAAATATTTCAAGGTTTCACATCACTTTTTCCATCCCTTTCCATTCTCCTCTATTTCAGCCCTTGTTTTTTTTCTGCTCTTGTTACCAGAATAGTAGTTTTATGTTTTGTTAAGGTTTTGTAGAATGTGAACATAGCCAAAGCGGCAACATACAGACCTGTCCAAGTACATACAGATTCTATAGTATATATAAATATAGTGGCAAGAGAATATCCTCAATGAGTAACATGCTTTCAAAACATGAGCTAAAGTTAGTGATGTCTCACTCTCAGACAGAGGAAAGAAAAGGCTTGAGTTGGTGTGTCTAAGCAGCGTTTGGAAATGTAGGCATATTTGTTAAGGATAGAGCTTAAGACTCATTCTGGGGGGATAGCAAGACTACTAGACCTTCGGTTGTAGATATTTGTCCTTGCATACAGTTGCCTCATCTCTGATTGTTTTGTTTGGTCCCACTGGATCTATTGCAGCAATGGATTGTATATTGAATCAGGACAGAACCAACTTCACGGCAAGTGATGGCTGAGACAATGACATCAGTTAAAACCATCCGGGTAACTCTTTGTTTGGAGCGTGAGTCTCTGCTCTTGAATTGGCCCTGAGCCATGTGCAGTGAGATTCTGTTCCATCACTAATTTGAGCTGGGCCTGTTCAGTGAGATTCTGTTCCATAACTGGTTTGAGCTGGGCCTGTTCAGTGAGATTCTGTTCCATCACTGATTTGAGCTGGGCATGTGCAGTGAGATTCTGTTCCATCACTGGTTTGAGCTGGGCATGTGCAGTGAGATTCTGTTCCATCACTGGTTTGAGCTGGGCATGTGCAGTAAGATTCTGTTCCATCACTGGTTTGAGTCGGGCCTGTCCCAGGTAGTGAGGTTCCATCCTGTGGCAGATCCAGACCAGGGCCTGTTTTTAGTGGTGATATTCTAAGCTGTGACATCTGGGTCTGTGTTGTACAGTCTGATTCTGATTCATGACTGGGACATAAGTAAATCCAGAAATGTTTTAACTATCTTTAATCTCTTCAGCTGTGGAGTTACTGTTAGGTGGCGGCTGCCACCAGTCTAAAGTGGTACGGTGGCGTGGGGGAGGAATAAAAATAAAATAAAGTGACTTAATGGCAGCTGTGCCGTTTCTCAACCCGGCTGTAGAATACAGCTGAGTTGGAGAAGCCTAAGTGGGCATGTCTGTTTGACTGGCCTAAGATGCCGGCCAAACCGACATGCGCACTTACAGCGCCCCCCACTACCTCTTCTCTCCACCATGACCCAGTCCGGCCCCAGACTCATCGGCTTTGCGGCTCAGAGTACAGTAATAAATAAAATATGTCAACATTGTATTATTATCATTTTATTTATCTGCTGTCTCTGAGCAGTGGGGCGACGCTCCTTCTCCATTATGGAGGATCTGTGCCTGTTGCTTTCGTTTTCGTCAAGAGGAGACGGAATCTATCAGATTGGTTTTGACTGTGTCTTTTGTGATGGGGCCAATTCTGATCTGCATATGATTGGTCTCTAAGGGCATAGAGAGCAACATTAAAATTCTAATGATGTGGTTCCATGAGTAATGTTCAGTGACACTGTGCCACTTGACTGGCTCTGAAGTGGGTCTGTAAGAAGTGTTTCCCTTGTTTCAGAAGTAGGTCTTGAGCTAAACCTCTGATACAAATGCAATAGGCATATATCTACTATATCCATGGGCACTGAAATACTACAAATATGAGGCTGTGGTTGATTCTGTATAAATATGCACTTGCCACATAATCAACTGTTGCATAACTTGTAGATTTTAACAAGAAAAACTGTTCCCAGCTCAAACAAATCAAAAGTTACTAAGCATGATATCGCGTGCTGCTGCGAGGCGGAAGACCTTTTGCTGGTCACCTCTGAGCTGCTAATTGCTGTAGTTATATGTTAAACTGTCGTCAATGATGTGAAACTTTTCACAGTGTTAAACCGTTAAAATCATGAAGTAATATGGCCTCAAAACATGGCGCCTTATGCTGCATAATTTGCCTTTTTTTAGAGCATAATTTAGTCAACCCTACATCACAATTTGGACCTCCCATGCCTTATAATTCCAGTGGCCATGACTATAGTTTCATTTTATAACGCATGTTACCTGATATTGTGTATGGACCAACACCAATAGTTCCTGAACTTTCAGCGCTTCTTCCTGCAATGTTGCCACACTATAAGAAAAAGAAAGAGACGATTACCTTATTTATACTGTCACAGAAAGTAAAAAGAGCAAAGAGGGCACAGATACCTCTCTATTTACTGACAGAAGAATGCAAGGAAGTGCCCTTCCATCCCCTCTGATACTGACATCATAACATCTGTTTACAACATGTACGTTTACACCTAGTAGGAGAATTTTACTGCTGAACAGCAGATATTCATTGACATCCAGCTCAACTGCACTTATTCTCTCGACCTTGGATGGGTGGAAGGCTGAGAGAGCCCACCACAAGTCGAAACTGTGACCTTGAGGTCAAACACAGACTTCTGGGATGGATGCAGTGGATGCAGTGGTCCACTGAGCCACCAGAGACGGCTGCACAGAGGAAAGGCAGCAATCAGAATAATAAAACCTTATCTTTTCATTACTGGCACAGAATTAAAGGGAACAAAGAATAGAGAAACGTGGGGCATGTCTTGCCGAGCTGCAGGATGGCTGCCTTCTGAAGGGGCTTAGCAGGCCAGGTCTAAATATCCTCTAAAATCACTGCTTTAGCGTGGAATCGATCGCCACCGATGAGGGCTACTACACTCTAGCCTTTTCTGCTCTGAACGAGGGGCGTTGCAGAGGCGGTAACGAAATACCAACAAAGCTACAGAGCCTACTTCATTGCGGCCTGTATGCTCTGCGAAGGGGTGTTTGGGGGGCAGCCGTGCACCGAGAGGTCTGCCCCACAGGGCAGATTGGGAGGGGGTGGGGGCGAAACGGGAGCAGCCATTTTTTGGCTTTGGGCTGCCTTGGGAGTAGCCCAAAGGCAGCCCAATTTTGAAAAATAGCCCAAGGCTATTTGGGGGTGTGTAGCGCTTGCCCAGCCACCATTTTAGGTTCTGGTGACCTGGTGGATGAGAGCGCTGTAGGTCAGGCTTTTTAGTCAGTTGGCTGAGGTGTTTTTGCTGCTGTCTGCGTAGGGTGTCAGGAGTTGTTTAGGATTTAACAGCTTGCTGCAGTCTTGTTGAGAGGGATTATAATTTCTACGGAGGATTTTCGGGTGCTTGAAGCCATTCGCCTGCTGAGCGAGGCAGGCCGAATGGACTTGCTGGTGGGTCCCCAAGGTGGGCAGCGCCCCATGAGGTGGGCATCTGCAGGCGTGGCGACGGCTGTGTTCGCCTGCTCGCCACCACGCAAGTTGGCGCAGTACCAAGTGAGCACACATGGCTGTGCTGGGGCACGGGGAGCGGCCCTGGGCGAAGGCGGTTTGGGTGTGGGAGGAAGGGGGGTGCGGGCCACAGGCAGGAAGAAGTCTGGGCGGGGAAGCGCGGTGAGCGTCTCCCGGCTGCCCGTGCTGATCATGTCTGACCGCCCCGGTGCACTGGGGGCGGTCACGGTGCGACGGAAGGAGGAGGCGAGGCCAGAGGAGTTCTCCCCACCGCCCGCGCTGAGCATTTGTGACCGCCCCGGTACTTCAGCGGTGGTCGGGGGGCGGCGGGAGGAGGAGAAGGGGCATGGTGAGGTAGAGCGGGCTCATGACGGGAGCGTGGGGGGGCCCGGAGTTGCAGAGGGGAGCCAGCGCAGGGGAGGCGCGGGGAGTGCCTACCTGCCCCGAGTGCTGGAAGGGCCTGATCGTTCCTTGGGTAGGGGGAGGGGGCTTCACAGGGGGTGGGGAGGCCTGGGCACTCGATTTTGGCCAGAGTCAGGAGGAGAGCAGTAGCAGGCAGGGGAGGCGGGCGGAGAGTCCCTCCCCAGTTGGGGCCCATTCAGGCAGGGGCCAGTCAAGAGTAAGGAAGGGGAGTCAGGGGAAGGTGTTGGGGGGGGTCAGGGGTAGGCGCACAAGGGTACAGGTGGATGAGGGCATTGGAGGGGGTTACCCCTGGTAGGGCCATAGGGGGGCCGCAGGAGGATGAGAGGGGAAGCGAGGCGGCGGTGGGGCCGGAAGAGAGGGAGGGGCAGGAGGAATCAGGGGATTGGTCCCCGCTGCTCTTGTGAGAAGGCAGCGACAGGGATTGGGAGGGAGGGCCTGGACATTTTCGAATCTTGGGCGGAAGGGGTACGGGAGGCGCAGGGGATGGGCAGGGGTGGGGTGCACCGGGGTGCGGGGTCCCTGAAGCAGGGGGAGAGGGGGAGGTTTGGGGGAGATGCGAGTGGGGAGGTGATGGGCATGGAGGGCTGGGATGATGGGGGGCTATGTCGGATGAATGGGGGCGGGGTCGGAGGGTTGTCGTGGAGCGATGATGAGGAGGATGGGAGGGGGGTGGATCTCAGCGCGGTTGGCAGGGCGTGGGTGGCAGGCGCGCGTGGGGCAGCATAGGGGGGCATGCGGGGTACAGAGAGAGGGAACTAGTACACCAGTCCGGCCATTTCTTTTGCAGGAGGAGACGTGTTGCGGGGCTCCAGACTTGGCAGGGCCAGGGACGGCCCATCTGCGCCAAGTCAAAGGGAGGGCTGAGCCTCCCGCGGTGTGCCCGGCACTGGCAGGGGATCCCGTTGCGACCGGCAGAAGAAGGCCAATGGCGGGCTCTCCGACCCCTACACCAACAGGGCCATTAGGCTTGGGGAGCAACCCCGGTAGAGGAGCGACGCACATGTGTTTTTTAATGTTTCTGGAAGGGTGCAGGCGGCGCCCCCGGCCGGAAGGGTTTATGTTGCTAGAGATGTGCAGTTAATTGAGGACGAGGATAGTATGGAGAAAGGAGAGCTGAGAGATGGTGAGGGTGGGGGGGGCAGAGTAATCATGTTGATAGTGTGTTGCAGGTGTACGGGGCCAGATGGAGCGGACGGCCCGGGCACTGCGAGGGGAGGCAAGAACGGTGTCCCTTGATCGGAGAAGTGGAGAGCGGCGAGCGGCTTCCTTGGTGCCAGGTAAACGTGCAGTGATGGCAGCGGCGTGCATGGTCTCGGTGGGGGAGGTAGGGGAAGGGGAGGGCTGGTTATGGAGGGGAAAGTATGTGTTTGACAAAGGGGTTGGCCCAGACGAGGAGATGGCGGAGCCCCTGGGGAAGGAGCCGGGGGACAACAAAGATGCGGGTGTGGGGCCCTACGGGTCAAGGGCTGATGGGTCTAAAGGAAGCGGGGCAGCAGTGGGCGCGAGTGGGGCTGGCGCAGTGGGTGCTGGCATGACCGGGGAGGATGTGGTAAAACAAGAGAGTAAGGAATTGAAAATCAAATGGCTGCCGTATATGGGGGTTCGTTGGGAGCCCATTTGATGTTGACTACTAAGGAGCGCATCTGGAAGGGGGAGTATGTGGAGATATTAAAACTCCTACACTGGAAAGTGCGGGCGAAGGAGGGCTCTAAGGAGGAAGAGTATGAACTCCAGAAGAGGTCGAAGGTGCCTCTTACGATAGAAAATTGGACCGCGGCATTCTTAATATTCGCCAGCATGTATTGCGAGAAGTTTCCTGAGCGGTCGGTGTCCATGTTTAAATACATGCATGTCATCAGGAAGGCCCAGATTACGGGGGAGGCTACGCGTGGGCCCAGTACGACGAGGAGTTCAGAGCCCATATGGCATGGGACCCCGAGGCAAAATGGGCAGAGCTGGATACCGATTTGTGCAGCACAAGATGGGGCAGGCTGGGTCGAGAAAGATCATATTCACTGTGAGTGGGCTGCCTATTATCGACCAGCCCTTTCAGGACCACCCCACCCGAGGAGGGGTGGGGCAGGGGCCAAGGGCCAATAGGGTTCCCCAGGAACATGTTGGGATTACAATAAAGGAGCATGCGCTAGGGAACATTGCCGGTTTAGACATGACTGTTCGGGCTGCGGGAAGTATGGTCATCCCCTGGTCAGGTGCGGGGGGGCTACGGGGCAGCAGCAGGGGGGACAACAGGGACAGGCAGAGGGGTTCGGTCAGGTACACTACAGCATGCGGGGGTGGTAGAGGGGCCAAGGGGCCTGGGCCCAAGGGCTCGTACTCCAGTTAGGGTAGATCGTCTGGTCGCAGCTCTACAGGACAATCCTGATAAAGGGGCTGCTGATCGTTTGCGGACGGGGTTTCTAGAGGGGTTTAGGCTGGGCTATGAGGGGCCATGAGTTCAGAGGTGGGCTGACAATTTGAGGTCTGCCAAGGAGCACCCGGAGGTGGTGCAGGGCAAACTGGAGAAGGAGGTGAGGGAGAGCCCCATGGTCGGACCCTTTGAAGACTAGCCGTTGGTGGATGTGATTGTGTCTCCCATTGGGGTAGTGCCAAAGAAGGAAGAGGGGCAGTTTTGCCTCATTCAACATTTGTCGTGGCCCGAAGGTGGCTCTGTAAATGATTACATTGATGAGCGAGAGACGACAGTGTCTTATTCCTCTGTTGACACAGCCATGTCCTTGGTGGTGACCGCGGGCGCAACAGCGAGGATGGCAACGTGTGACATCAAGTTGGCTTTCCAGCTGCTTCCAGTCCACCCAGACGATTGGGGCTTACTGGGGATCCAGTTTAACGGCCGCTGGCACCTGGACAAAGCATTGCCGATGGGTTGCTCGATGTCTTGTGCACTGTTTGAATGTTTCAGTACTTTCCTACAATGGTTGTTCATGGAACGGATGGGTCACCAAGAAGTAACGCACTACCGGGATGACTTCTTCTTGGTCGGCACCCCAGGCTCCATGGACTGCCAGGTTGCGCCTGACAGGTTTCAGGAGATCATGGGGGAATCGGGTGTGCCATTGGCGCCGGAGAAGACAGTGGGGGGAGGGGGAGGACGGTGCTGTAATTTTTGGGATTTGAGCTGGACTCTGGGGCAATGGAGGCCCGTTTACCAGCAGAAAAGAAGAAGAAAATGTTGGAGCTGCTGGAGGTTATGTTGGCACGACACAAAGTCACAGTTTTGGTAATACAGGTGCTCCTCAATTTTGCTTGCAGAGTGGTGCAAGTGGGGCGGACTTTCTGTAGGAGATTGGGCAGGGCCTTAGCTGGGCGGAGGTCGCCGCATCATCACATGTGGCTTTCTGCGGGTATTCGCAAGGACCTCAGGATGTGGCAGTTCTTTCTGCAGGATTTCAACGGGATCCCCAAGCAGAGGGGGGAATGACCTGGTCTGGGATGTCAAATCTTTTCAGACGTGGTGGGGAGTGACGGATTCGGACTGTCCTGGCAGGGGAGGTGGTGTGTGGAGAAGTGGCCCCCAGAGTGGGCAGGGGGTGGTAGAAGCATTGCGTTTCTGGAGCTCTTCCCTTTGGTGGTGGCGATCTCGCTTTGGGGGGAGTTGTTGCCCACAGACGAGTGACGTTTCATGTGGATAACATGGCTGTGGTGGAGGTGGTGAATCGGCAGTCGGCCAGGGATGCACAGGTGCTGAAGCTGCTGCGAGTGTTTGTGCTGGGCTGTTTGCGCAATGATATTGCTTTTTGCGTGGTGCACATGCCTGGGGTCGACAATGACATAACAGATGCTTTGACTTGTTCGCAGTGGGGGAGATTCCGTGCGTTAGCCAAGGACGCGGATCAGGACCCGACTGGCATGCCGCCGCAACTGTGGTACATAGGCAACCCAGGATGTTGCAGCGGGTTTTACAGTCCTTGGCGGAATTGACGAAGGTGACTTATATGACAGCATGGGAGGAGTTCGTGGTGTCCGGGCGAGATGGTGGGTTTCGGGCGGGGGAGGCAGGAGGACATATACAGCTTATCCTGTCGCTAATTGAGAAGGGGCTCACGCGGAGCACGATAGCGGGGAAGCTGGCAGGGATTGATTTTATGGGTAAACTCCTGTGGGGTTACGCGCCATCGGCATGGGAGCTCGGCTCTTGGATGCTCGAGGGTTGGGCCCGGGAGTGTGGGAAAGTGTGCCGGGTCAGGCAACCATTACCTTTGGACCTGCTGGAACGGGTGTTGGGGGCCTTGTCTCGGGTTTGCAAGGACGCGGTGCAACACTGCCTGTTTGCCACATTAATATCGTGGATGTTCACAGGGGCTTTTTGGGTGTCTGAGTTGTTGGGGGCCAGGGAAGGTGCTGGAATTTCGTGGTCTGATGTCTCTTTTAGAGGAACCGAGGTAAGCCTTTGGCTACAAAAGTCTAAGACGGACCAGAGGGGCCTGGGTGGGTGGGTATCTTTGCCGACGGCAGAGTCAGCCGGGTTATGCCCTGTGCGGTGGGGGTTGAGACTGAGGGCTGAGTCGCCGGAAGAAGGGGTAGTTTTCAGGCATGCGGATGGGCGGACGGCTACAGGCTCACAACTGCTGGTGATACTGGGGAAGGCTTTAGCCGTGCTGGGTTTGGATGGGAGGAGCTATGGCATGCATTCCTTTTGGTCTAGGAATGGCATTGGAAGCACATAGCCGAGGCTGGGGGTGAGGGGACATCATGCGCTTGGGCAGGTGGTCGTCCGACTGCTACAGGCGCTACATGTGTGGCGTGTCTAGCCAATGATAGCGCAGTTGTGTATGTTGCTCCTGTACTTACTCTTGTTTTTCGTTTCAGGTTCGGTGGCGGGTCCCCTCGCCAGGGATGTGTCAGTGTGGATCGTGGGCCATTCATTTGTTAAAAGGGCCCAGCTGCAGGCCCGGTCCAGTTATTTTGGAGAGAACCTGGAGTTTAATCCTAATGTTTTTAATGTGTGTTGGAAAGGGAAAGGGGGTATGCTTTGGAGGGATTTGTTGGCAACGCTTAACGGGCTGTTGATGGCAGGTAGGTGTCCGGATATTTTGTCCTCCATTTGACATGGTTAGAGAGACGGGATTGGTGTTGATGAGGGCCATGAAGAAGGATTTGGAGGAGATTAGGAGGCAGTGGTCAGGGTGCACGGTGGTCTGGATGCAGTTTGTTCCGTCTCGGGTGTGGAGAGGCGCAGTGAATCCTAGGGCAATAGATAAGGCCAGGAGGAAGGTGAATGTTGAAATGGTTCGGTGTTGTTGGCATGTAGGCTTTTCAAGCATATAACATAACATAACATAACATAACATAACATAACATAACATACCATAACATAACATAACATGTGTATTTGTAAAGCACACGTTCACCACTACGGGTATCTTGGCGCTGAATAACAGATGTTTGTTGTTACCCATCTCAATGGTACTCATTTTATCGACACAGGGACATTCGGTATGATGTGCCGGAGTTGTTTAGGGGCGACGATGTTCACCTTTCACGCCTTGGTATAGATCTTTATTTGCTAGAATTACGAGAAGTATTGTCCAGGCTGCTGGGAGTGCGCAGAGAGTGAGAGGGTAGTTAAGGAGGTTCGACAGGGCAGTGAGTGTGGGGAATCAGGGGGGGCAGGAAAAGGGGGAGGAGGTGTAGTCGCCTACCCTTCCGCCTTTTCCTGGGTGGCGGAGTTGTTTTTGAAGTTGGCCAAGTTTGGCTGGAGTTTGGTAGTTTATCTTTAAGTTTGGGGAGTTGGTGAACAGGAGCGGGGTAAGGTTAAGCAGGCTGGAAGTTTACATTAGAGGTTCGTTAGTTACAGTTGCAGGAAGGCAGATAGGTTTGTAGGTCTTGGGAGGGTAGGAGTTTTAAATGTTATGTGATAAGATTGTGTATTATTTAATGTATTGGAAGTTATGCATTTTATGTTGTAGGGTGTTTTTTTTATCATGTGGGGATCATAGGGGTGGGGGGAGGAAAAGTCAAGGGGTCAGGTAAATCGATGTTTAGAGAGGTTTTAGTTTTGTAAGGCAAAGTGCCAGTTGAAATAAAATTGTGATGTGCCCCTGTTTCAATAAAGCGGCCTTTATCACACACACATGGTTGTCGGTGTGGCTTGCCCCCTCATCCTTCCCAAGCTGCCTCCATTTTACTGTGTGACCACAGTAACGGGTGAGACCTCCCCGTCGCCTTCCCTGCCTCAGCGTCCAGACATAGCTACAACAACTTGACTGCCGTGGGCTGTTTTGACAGAGGCTGGGTGCCCCGCCGGTGTCGCTGTGCTGCTGCATCCGTGCGGCATCGACTGGACGCCTGCAGGCGCCGCGGGCGGATCAGCCTGTGGTATCCTTGCCCAGCATTGGTGGCCGCTGTTCTGGTGACGCCTGATCCAGCGGACGACCGGAGGAAGTATCGGACACCGGGCGCGTGAGCAGACTGTGGCCATAAGACAAATTGACCTCTAGGCACTGGTTCAGCATGACAAGGTGAGTGCGAGGCTAGGCAGGCAGAGCAGGGGCCTACGTGTGCTGCTGCAATCTCAGCCTCTCAGTGCTAGGCCTCTCTGACCTGCAGCAGTGGGACTGGGCGGGCGGCAAGCACCTGCGAGGGAGTGCTCTGCCTGTTCTTGGTCCGCCTCCCCTTTTGTGGGTTGATTCCATTGTGGAGGCATCTCTGTTCTCGTGGGGGTGGGGATTGTGTTCCAGTGCCCCAGAGTGCAGGAGTCGACTTGCCTCATGTGTGGAGGCGTGGGCCCCCATCCCCTGAGCTTGTCCAGGTGCGACCCCGCCTTCCCTGGCGGGGGTGACATCCCAATAGAGACCGCTCCTGGTGCTCCGCTTCAAAAGAATTTCTTGACCACAGTGCAAAAGGCCTAATTTGAGCACAGGTGACCTTGGTGAATCCACGTGCTTATCCCAATCCAGTGCACACTTCAGCGAAGGTCAACATGGTTTGGCTCACAGTTGCCAAAGGGCGCTATGGGCAAGGCAGATCCCAAACAAACCAAACTCCCATATGAAAATGCACCACACTCGTATCACAGAGGCCGGCTCTGATCCTGACACAGACCATGGTACCAGAGACATGGGAGAGAATAAGGAGGAAGACCTGCGGGCAATAATGCTAGATGTATGCTCAAACACCAAGAATTTCGAAAATAAAATTCACGCCCCCACTACTAATCTTGAAAGGGTCAAGAAAAGAGTGGACTCTAATGAGACAGGCCTGAACAGACTCTCAGATATCCAAGACTTCCGAGCTGAATCCAGGACACGAGTCTCAGGCATGAAAAAGATTCTAGTGGTGATTAAAGTGAAGAACGAAGATTTGGAGGCATGGTCTAGGCGCAACAACCTTAGAATCATTAGCCTGCCGGAGACCAACGCAATCCTGAGAATAGAGCCATTCATTGAGAACCTATTGTGTGAGCTGTTTGGACTTGTACTCTCATCATTTATGATCGTTGAATGCAGGCATCGTTCACTCGGCCCCTAGCCGCCAGTAGGGGCGACTCCTCGTCCCATAATTGGGCGACTCCTGAAATACATGGACAGAGATAAGATACAGAAAATCGCTACAACCAAGAGACCTATCACTCATGAAGGAAACACTCTTTCCTTTTTCCCGGTCTACATGCCCTCCTTTCAAGTTGCACACAGGGAGTTTAAGCAGGTGAAGCAAAAACTACAGAGTGCATCAATTCCGTATGCTATGCTGTACCCCGCTAAGTTGAGGATGACATACAATGACCAAGCTCATTTCTTTACAGATGCCAAGGCATCCATCAAATATGCGAAGCATATATGTGCCAAAAAGTCGCCTTTCCAATCCTCGCAGGGCCCTGGCTCTGAGCCGAATCTCACCGATAATGACTGACTACATTATTGAGCTCTGACACACTCTGGAACTGTATCCAGCATTACACTCGCTCTGCGAGTCCGAACTGAATCCAGTGATATAGCACCTGCTTTGCACTCATACTGTTGTTAGCTCATTTTGACATACATTTCGTGCTATTGATTCCTTAGCACCTGTTATGACCTGGCTACCCTGCCACTAGGCAGGTTCATGCCGGCAACCCTAGCCCCACAGGGAGATCTCCCATGTGTTCTTTGGTTTATGTTAACAATGGGGGGGGCTCAGGTTGAGGGATGAACTAATTCATAGCCTGATTGGGAGGTTGGTGTGGGTGGTGGGGTCTGAGAGAAATTATACTTCTTACAGACATGCAGTTACTCTCTTTGCCGACACGTTTTACCAAGGTGTACTATTTTTAGAAGTCTACCTAATGTGCCTACACATATGTACTTAAAAACTGGGTCCCATGACTTCAGGAGCTTGAAACACATCTGGAAGGGGGCCCTGGCACTAAGCTGCGCAATAAATACTGGGGAAAGGTGCACTTGGCCCCTTACTCAAACTATGCACGGGGAGTCTCTGTGTTGATAAAGCACAGCATTGGTTGGACGATCACTCAAGTACAGACCGACCCAAATGGAAGGTTCATTATAATGAATGGCACAATGATGTCCACAAAAATGACACTGGTGACAACGTAAGGTCCAAATGTAGAGGACCCCCAGTTTTCCGTGGAAGTTTGGGCAAAGGTGGTGGCAGCTGGAGGTGACACAGTCATATGGGGTGGTGATTTTAATATCCCATTAGATAATGCATTAGATTGAGTTGGTTCCGCCCGTAGCTCACATACCAGAGCAGCTCTACAAATTAATTCCATTATTTCTGCCCACAATCTCATTGATATTTGGCGAAGTAGAAACCCGAATCACTAAACATCACAGAGCCTGATCCAGATTGGACTACTGGTTGGTTACAAGTGACTTGGCCTCCTGGACCATAGACGTATCACATATGCCCTGTAGGCTTTCAGATCACACCTCTAAGCTAGAAGGTGCCTCTGACTCTGCCCCATGAATTTAGATGGCGCCTCCCGAGATCACTATTTTTTTTCTCCACAAATGGAGGGTTGGTAGACTCCTCCTCCACTCTATGGGAAGCCTTCAAGGGAGTTATTAGGGGTGCCTGTATCTCTAAGCAAGCGGGGTGCTAAAATCAATCAGGACTACACTGTGCACTTTGGAAAAGGAGAATAGGACCTCAGAATTGTTGTTCTACCAGTCGGGGGCGCCTTCACATCTTGCATTCATGAGGGAGAAGATATCTGAATGTGAGGAAGAGGCTATCAGAGAAACCAGTTTGCTGGTGAAAGGTGCTAAAGCTCATAGCTAAGGCGAGGGTGACAGACCTGGCAGGACCCTTGCTAACACACTCAAGCAACACGCTCCCCCAGCCTTCATACAAGGGCTACTAGATGACAATTTGACTCCCATAGGGGACAGCAAGCCACACACAAACATCTCACAAATCAAATCAAATCAAATCAAATCAAAGCATTTATATAGCGCACTACTCACCCAGAGGGTCTCAAGGCGCTAGGGGAGGGGGGGTCCGCTATTGCTCGAACAGCCAGGTCTTGAGCTGCTTCCTGAAGGCAAGGTGGTCCTGGGTCAGGCGGAGGTGGGTCAGGAGGGAGTTTCAAGTCTTGGCGGCCAGGTAGGAGAAGGACCTTCCTCCTGTGGTGGCTCTTTGGATGCGGGGGACGGCCGCGAGGGTGTGGCCGGTTGATCGAAGCTGGCGTGTGGGAGCGTAGACGTTGAGGTGGCTGTTGAGGTATCCTGGGCCTTGGTTGTGTAGGGCTTTGTGTGCGTGGGTGAGGAGACGGAAGGTGATTCTCTTGTTGACCGGGAGCCAGTGCAGATCTCTCAGGTGTCCGGAGATGTGGCTGCGGCGGGGGATGTCCAGGATGAGTCGTGCTGACGCGTTCTGAATCCGCTAGAGTCTCTTCTGGAGTTTGGCGGTGGTTCCAGCGTAGAGGGAGTTCCCGTAGTCCAGACGGCTGGTGACGAGGGCCTGGGTGACCGTCTTCCTGGTCTCAGTGGGGATCCACCGGAAGATCTTACGTAGCATGCGCAGGATGTTGAAGCACGACGAGGAGACGGCGTTGACTTGTCTGGTCATGGAGAGGGAGGAGTCCAGGATGAAGCCCAGGTTGCGTGCGTGGTCTGTTGGTTTGGGTGCGCTGCCCAGAGCGGGGGGCCACCAGGAGTCGTCCCAGGTGGAGGGTGAAGATCCCAGGATGAGGAATTCCGTCTTGTCCGAGTTCAGTTTCAGGCGGCTGTTCGTCATCCACTTGGCTACATCTGTCATCCCTTCGTGTAGGTTGGCTCTGGAGGTGGCGGGTCGTTGGTGAGGGAGAGGATCAGCTGGGTGTCGTCGGCATAGGAGATGATGTTGAGGTTGTGTTGGCGTGCAATGGCTGCGAGGGGGCTCATGTAGACGTTGAAGAGGGTTGGGCTGAGCGAGGAGCCTTGAGGAACGCCGCAGATGACTTTGGTGGCTTCTGATCTGAACGGGGGGAGGCGGACTCTCTGTGTCCTTCCGGTGAGGAACGAGATGATCCATTCCAGTACCTTCTCCTGGATTCCGACGAGTCGCCGCACTAGGGTACGGTGGCAGACAGTGTCGAAGGCCGCGGAGAGGTCTAGGAGGATGAGGGCCGCTGTTTCTCCGTTGTCGAGCAGGGCTCGGATGTCATCGGTGGCTGCGATCACGGAGGTCTCGGTGCTGTGGTTGGCCCGGAAGCCAGACTGTGAGAGGTCGAGGGATCCGTTCGTCTCAAGGAAGGCGGCCAGCTGCTTGTTGACGGTCTTCTCGATGACTTTTGCAGGAAACGGGAGCAGCGAGATGGGGCGGTAGTTCTTGAGGTCGGTGGGGTCGGCTGATGGCTTCTTTAGTAGAGCACTGAGTTCGGCGTGCTTCCAGCTCTCCGGGAAGGTAGCGGTGTTGAAGGAGGTGTTGATGATGTCCCGCAGGTGGGGTGCGATGACAGCGTCGGCCTTGTTGAAGACGTGATGAGGGCAGGGGTCGGTCGGAGATCCGGAGTGGATGGAGTTCATCGTGCGGATGGTGTCTTCGGTGCTGATCGGGGTCCAGGCGCGGAGGGTGGTGGTGGGGGGTGGGGGTTCAGTCGTGGCATGCGTCGGTTGAGTGCTGAAGCTGTTGTGTATGTCCGCGATCTTGTTGTGGAAGTAGGAGGCGAGGGAGTTGCAGAGGTCTTGCGGAGGGGTGATGTCGTTGTTTCCGGCGTTGGGGTTGGAGAGCTCTTTAACGATGTTGAAGAGTTCCTTGCTGTTGTGTGCGTTGTTGTCCAGTCGTTCCTTGAATGCAGTTTTCTTGGTGGCGTGGATCAGTTGGTGGTGTTTTCGGGTGGCGAGCTTGAGGGCAGTCATGTTGTTCGGTGTTGGGTCTCTGCGCCAGGCTTTCTTGAGTGCTCGGCAGTTCTTCTTGGAGCTCTTGAGTTCGTCGGTGAACCATGGGGCTTTCTTGCTGCCGGGTCTGCTAGGCGGCTAAACTTCTACTCTTCTCTCTATACTGCCACACAGCACGTCTTGCACCCTGAGCTACTTACATATCTCAACTCCATCGAACTTCTATGGCTGAGCGATGTCCATAGAGCCTACCTCGATGTCCCATTCTCTGTGGAGGATATAACGCAAGTCATTTATAGCCTCCCGGGTGCGAAGGCGCCCGGGCTAGACAGGCTAACAACGGCCTTCTACAAAACTAACGCAGTTGAACTTGCGCCACACTTGTCGGACGTATCTCAGGATTCTTTGGAATGCAGTACGCTGCCACCAACTATGAGAGAGGCGGTGATCATTTCCCTTTTAAAACCAGACAAGCAGGCCAATCTCTGCAATTCTTACAGGCCCCTGTCTTTGATTAATGTAGTCGCAAAGATCTTGGCCAAGTTGATTGCTAACCGGCTACAGCCCATCCTTCAACTTACAGCCAGACAGGACCAATCCAGATTTATTCCGGGTAGATCAACAGCCCATAATTTGCACACATTCTTCACTACTATCCATCAAATTGACCCCAAACTACGAGCCATCGCTGCGTTTCTAGATGCCACTAAGGCATTCGACTCCCTAGAATAGCCCTTCCTATTTAAGATATTGCCCAGACTGAGACTCAGTCCCAACTTTATCAACCTCATCAGCTTGGTTTACACTAGGTCTATAGCCCACTTGAGAGCTAATGGACTCTTCTCAGAGCCTTTTGACATAACACATGGCACTAGTCAGGGCTGCCCGCTTTCATCATTGCTTTTTGCGATAGCGATGGAGCCATTGGCGGCGGGAAAATGGCAGCACTATTCAGCCCACGGTCTAGGGTTCTCTGATAGGGGCCTTATAGTTTCCATGTATGCTGACAACATTACCCTATATTTACGTAAACCTGAGGAAAATTTTAATCTTGTGTTGTGGGAAATACTCACGTTTGGAGGCATGTCCGGCTCAAAAATTAATTGGTCCAAATCATCAATCCTTCCATTGACTGATACACCATTAGAAACTGACCTAGAATTTCCGCTCTCTTGGGCGGATGGCGCAGTTAAATACCTTGGAGTGTGGCTCAGTAGAGACATACAGGAAGTCTGGCGCATGAACTTTGGTACATTTTTGGAATGGCTGGAGAATAAATCGCAATTCTGGTCCACTTTACAACTGTCCTTGGCTGGAAGAATAGCCATAACCAAAATGATAGTATCCCCCTTACCAGAGCCTTTTTTACTTCTGTCCGCTCCGAGCTCATAGCCCTGGTGTGGTCTGGGAAACAGCCACGGGTGAGCTGGGAGCTTCTGACACTTCCGTTGGTGATGGGAGGGCTGGGAGCCCTAGCCCCAAACTCCAACGCACTTTGTGCGCAAGAGTAATTTCTCAATTTCTGGATCTACCCGATCCCATTTCCGCCAAATGTGGCCATCGAAAAAGACATGGCTGAACCTATCTCACTGCACGCTGCGGTTTACAAACACCTGTAAACACAGGTAAAAAACTGTGTTTACCTGGCGAGGTAAACACAGTTGAAACTCTTGGATGGTCCTGGGAGGGTTTGAGAAGGCGAGCTGGTACCCCACTACTCTACGCCCCGTCTATCCCAATTGCACAACACCCACAATTCCCTACACTCCAAGATAAAAGGCACTGTTGAACGTGCACGAAAGATGGGCATCTCCAAGCTAGGTGACCTCTACCTGCAAGATACGTTACTGGGAGGACCGCGAAACCAGGACGACAGTCCTACTCCTTTTCTCAAATTATTACTATATTACCAGCTTAGAGCGACTTGCAAAATGATTTACTCTACTTTTCCGGCGTCTCCGACAACCATGATACCGCTAGAACACTTACAAACCACTCCGTCTCTTCGAAAGCTGATCACCAAACTATACAATCACATGCAATTCAATACCCCACCAATGCACTCAAACATCCTAGTTAAGAGGAGGTTAGATCTAGATGATCTGCCTATCGATAAGCAATGATCATTCTGCTAATCCCAGTTGCGTCACTTATCTCCGAACTATAAACTGAGATTAATATACTTTAAGTTCCTTCATAGAGTATACCGCACTCCCTCACAACCACACAAGCTTGGATTATGCAAGGGCTCCAAATGCTGGAAGTATAACCAGGAAAATGCCACCTTCCTACATATGGCGTGAAGCTGTCCAGTCGTAGCTAGTTTCTGGGGGGAGGTTTTTGTCACTTTCAGGGCAGTCACAGGGTACACTCTTGACTCCACGCCATTCTTGGCACTTCTAGGGAACGTAAAGAAGGCCCCGCCACAGAAGCGCAGGATCATCGCAATGATGCTCCTACTTGCTAAGAGCCGAGTCCCCATACACTGGGGTGCACCACAACCTCCCTGCATTAAAATTTGGATACAGAATATTGTTTATTGCCAGGAACAGCTAGCAGCATTCTCGGACCTGATGCCCATGGCTTCTCACCCTAAAGATATCTGGGAACCCTTCATATTCTGGCTTAGAGAGAAACCGGTAGATAATGCTGTTATCTCAACATAGTTCATTAACCCCCAACCAGCACTTGTGAGACATCTGCGGGTAAGAAACTGACTAATCTGATATCATTACCCCTGCGAGGGTTTGCTCGAGTGGGCTAGTCACTATGTATGCATTCTACATCTATAGGCTGCCAAGTTCTTGAATACTATTGTAAACGCAGACCTTTAATTGCTACCCTACCAAATGTGGACCTTTAATTCAGCATATTACATTTCTATGATTCTGTGAGACCAATATGCAATGTCTGTTCATCATATATCAATCTACGTGACGCTATGCGGAATATGTTGCTACCCATATGTAAGGTGAGCACTGGTGGATGTTTATCAATCCAGTGACTGTGAGACTCGTACCTGCAATACAAGCAGTTTTATGTTTATGTCTGCACAAAATTCAAATAAATAAAACTTTTTTTAAAAAAAGAAGAGAGAAACGTGAGGAACTCAGAGAAATATCATGCTAAATGAAATCACTTTACTGTTCACCCATGTGAAAAACAAGGAAATATAGTTAATCAAAACCTATAGATTGCGTCCTCTTAATGGACGCTCAATAAAGATTCCTCAATTGCTGTCACTTGTTATGGAGTCTGTTATTGTTTTTATTAAATCATCCATTAATGTATGCCTGGCCGGATAGCGATGCTGTGTGTGTGACCTATTTTTTAAATTTCCATACAATATGTCTAGAGCGAATTTTTGCTTTATCCACAAGAGTATTTCTCTTTCTCCTCAAATTATTGGCTACTTGGTTTATAATTCTGCCTCCTAGGAAGTGCTTCCATTTAGACACGTATGGGACTATTTTACATGTGAAAAGTACACTCAGTCATCACACTGTTCATCATATTCAATCACTTATCCCCAATATACATACTAGAGAAAAAGTAATCCTCATTTGCTACGATTTTCACACCTTTGCCAAAGCATTTCGGTCTGAAATTATTGTCCTAAACTGTATTTGTGAATGCTTGGGTCTGCCTGTTTCACCACATTAAAGCCGGACAGACTCTTTGCCACTGCTTGTTTAATATTATGTTTCCAATGGTATTGTTACTCCTTTAACTACACTGCATATGTAGAACCTTTGTCTTATTGTTGCAACGGTCGCACAGAAAGACACAATAAAAGCGACTATCAATCTTACATTTTTACTCTATCATTTTATTTTCCTGGAGAGAACAGTACTGGTTTAGCTTTGAGACACATTGGCAGCAACCCTACACTAAGAAGCTTTCCAAACTTCTAAATCGAAAAAATTGCCACCTCAATTACATTTTAATTTAATACACGGCCGACAATTCCTTGAAAAATTCTATAAACCTTTAAGGACAATGTAAATCTAAAGTAATCAAACAGTCAGATATATGCAACTGCAAATAATAATATTCAGCATTTTGTGTCTGTTTTGGCAGTGCTTAATTTATGCAGGTGGTTCCAGATGGTGGGCACCTGCAATCATTTCATCGATAAGTGCTTATTTTTCAAAGTCAGACTTTTCACCCAGAACAAGGAAGGGGCAAAAAGCGAGAAAGAGAAAGGCGGGACTACAGCAACAAAGGTCAAAAGAAAAGATAGAAACCAACCTGCAAGACTGAGACAAAGAGACAGGAGGTGGAAGGTGGTGGAAGAAAGAGACAAAAGGCAGACTTGAGACTAGGCAATTTTGGTACTGCAAAGCTACCATTCAAAGGCACAGGTTTCAAATGAAAACTCTGTGTCCCTTAACTCGTTTTATTTTTGTAGAAATTGAGCACTGGCGAATATATCTGGCGGAGCTCTTACCTATGTGGCTAGGTTTCCTGACCAGCTTAAATGGGTCTCACCTTTGGCACACACCATGAGCATCAAAAAACAGGCATTTGCTTACTGAAAGCTTGAGCTATTGGCGTTGCTAATAATAATGCAAGCCCAATAGCTCAAACTTTCAGTAATGCAAGAGCATGCAAATCATTTGTGGCACCCGCCCCATGGCTTTAAACATCTTAAGCTACAGCGTGGGTGGTGTGATTGCTTCAAAAGTAAGGTTATAGAAAAAAAATCATCCTCACGTCTTTTTTTCTATTTTTGTACTTTTAAAGCAATTGTAGCACCCAAGCTTTAGCTTAAAATGTTTAAAGCTAAAGCGCGGGTGCTGCAATTGTAACAAAAGTAAACAAATAGAGAAAAAGAGTTGTACAGCCACATTTAGTTTTTTTTATTTATTGACTTTTGAAGCAATGGCGGCACCCATACTTTATCTTAAGATGTTTAAAGCTAAACCGCGGGTGTCGCCATCGCTAAGTATACAAATAGAAAAGAAATGGTGGCTGCATGCTTGTTTTCTCTATTTATTTACTTTTTTTACAATGGTGTCAACCGTGCTTTAGCTTTAGAACATCTTAAGCTAAAGTGCAGGTACTGCGATTGCTTCAAAATGAAAGAAATAGAAAAAAATGCCATGGGGACGCATTTTTTCTATTTATGTACATTTGAAGCAATCGAGGCTGAGGTGGATCTGCCAGGACCCGGAGTGGAGGAGCCGTTGGGACTGCAGGGATACAGTCTGCGATGGTGGAGAGACTAGCTGGAGGTCCCATGGTGGGATCGGCTGCATGGGGCAGTCCAGAGGTGGCGACTGCGAGCCTTCCTGTTTGTCAGGTGGAGGAACACTACTGCCTGAGGCAGTGGCGATGGGCCCCGGAGGAGGGGAGTCCTTGGAATCCCCAGCTTGGGGCCTGCCATGACTCTGGCTGTGCGGGACGGTAGCGAAGGCCCTGCTGGTGGTCAAGGCACATGGCTGGGCGCACCGCTTGGGGCCTGGCGTTCACCCCGTGGTCTGTCCCCGGGGTGAGGAAGGGTGAGGAAGGATGAGGGCAGCCAGCACCTTTGGGTCCTCTCTGAGGGTGCATCCGGAGTTCCAGCACCAGGGAGTGAGTTGATTTTCCCTGGGCTTCTGTCCCTGGTGAGTGGACGCATCACCAGATGGTGGGGCTTGGAACTAGTATGTGCCCTGTTACAGAAGTAGCCTCTCATCTGGGGGGAGGTTGTGCTCCCCTCTTGTGCACCACACCCACCGCTTCACGCCAGAGCGACAGCTGCAGGCTACCTTAAAGACGTTGTTGTGAGGAGAAGGTGCCTACTTGGTAGCCCTGTGTGCACGTCACCCCCATGGGGAAATTCTACACCTGCCATTTCAAGCTATCTTTCGACCAACATGGGCCGGATAAGATAGAGCAGGGTCCAACTGGAAGCGGTTGGCAGGAATCTGAAATGGATGTCGTAATGCCCCCTGACATTAGTGAAATGAGTCCTAAAACAGTCCCTCACGGCCACTCATAAAAAAATAGACTCCCTGACAAATAGGTTTGATCGCCTAAAGGAAAAGGGGTCCAACCATGACGAACCGATTGAACAGCTGGAACAGCAAACCTCAGCAGTGGAGGACGAGGGGAATGCAATGAAGGAGAAGTTGCTCTCCATGGAGAAAGTGCTGAAGGTGATTTGTAATAAAAATGAGGACTTGGAGGCCAGATCCAGGCAGAATAACATAAGAATTGTAGTTATTCGGCAATCCACTACCATATTCCTGAGTTGAGAACTATGTTCAAGAAATACTGCATGGCCATAGAAAACAGAAAACTAACTGTGCTGCTCATGCTGCTAGGCAAGAGATGCAGTGTGATCAGCCGCGGTTGTGCAGGTAGCAGCGGTTGGGCCATGTAAAGGGTGATTTTGTGGGACGATGCAGAGGGAAAATTAAACACATAATTAATTTTCCTTCTGCATCGTCCCTCGGAATCCCCCCCACACGGCCCCACCGCTGCACCGCTGTTACCTGCATGGACCGCCACTAATAGGCATGTGCGGGGTCGCTGCCCGCTACCCCTCGTGGAGGATGGGATACGCGATGTGACATACTGTCAGGGCCAAATGACCGCCTACTGGGATGTAATGCCTCCCCAGATGTATCTGGTGACCGCTACCGATCTATTTCAGACATCAAGAACAAGATGGGACCCACTTCCCCCTTCCTTCACCCCCACAAGTAACGGCCGGGTGATGTGGAGGAAGATAGTTGGCATAATAGCTGTGATATGATGATGTGGTAGATCATAGCGGAATCTCCTCCTGCCATCCCCTCCCTCTTCCCCCTCCTCCCCATCCTTTCCTGGTCAATCTGACCCTCAAGTTCTCATGTTGTGACGTTACACGTACGATATTTTACCTACACAAAATGTAGATATGGGGCTTAAATACTCAATGGTGCTACGCATGAAGAGCAAGTCGCTCATGATTTTCATATCTGTTTTCTCCATATAATAATTATGGAACTGTTTTATTATGCCACCTCATATGTATTGCCCCATGTCATTAATAAACAGAAATACATTTAAAAAAAAGATAGCAACTAAAGGCTGCTATGTGGAGCATCCTCCATGACGCAGCACAACATAGGACAAACAGGGTGCCACAGTTGGCCTTCCCCCTTATAAATCACCTTACCCCTTATAAATCACTTGGTGCATTCCTTCCCCTTGATTCACCTTCCTATGATCATTTCCAGTCATTTACCAATTTTGCCTACACTCTACTCTATGGGGTGGAGCAAACGATGACACCCTTCAGAAATTTGCAATGGGCTCCTTGCCATAAGTGAAGGGGCACCAAATGTTGTTTCGGAGCCTGTGCTGCTGAGTTGAATGATCTGCAAAATAATGTGGTTACCTTGTCTTGATTCCAACTCATGCCACCTTCTTCTACCACCCTACACCTTATGTCTCATCCGTGATTTCTCCCTTTGCCACTGCTTTCTGTCTTTTGCCTCCTTCTTTTTCCTTTTCTGCCATTCTCCCTCTGACTTTGAGTCAGAGTCTGATGACGGAATATAAGTCAAAGCCCGCTAAATAGGTGCCCACAACCCATAACCACCTGCACATGCTAAGCAAAGTATGTGCATGATAACACTCTTTGGGCCAGATGCACCAAGGGGTTTTGCCCATTCTGTGTCTATAGGAAAAAGTGTTCATGCATGTGGCCCTTTGTCATTTCCATAGTGATTCAACCTCAGCAATAACTTAAGTGTCCTACCACTTTAGAAGTCATCAGGAAGGGTTTACTAAAAGCAATGGAGAGCGTTTGGTTTAGGGAACCATAGGAGTAAACCCTCTGCCTCTACTCATGCCAGCATACGTTGTTTTTAGAGTGATGAGGTATTCAGGTGTGTTGTAATTTAGCAGTGATTAGGTTAAGCATTAGCAGAAGACATCTTATATTTAGAGACTATCTTATCCATTTTGCGGAATTCATTTTGTATTTCTGGCAGCCATTTTGTTTGCCATGTGCTCGCCATGTGCTCTGTCCTACCTTCCTGTTAACTGCTCTTGAAATCTGCCTAGAAACGAGATATATTTAGCCTCTTATGCTTCGCACATGCTCAGCTGAGCTTACAGCTGTCCTCAACTTGTAACTGTCAGGATGTGTCCACCAGAATTAGCTAACTGTTAGCTCCTCCCACTTGTTGCTTGTACACTTTCTGTATGACCTTATATGTACTTACAACCAGCATTCTGTACTTGTACCACCTTCATTTGAGCCCCTGTGTGGGCATAAAAGGACCAAGCTCCTTCCATTCAGTGTGCTACTTCATGCATTACCGAAGGGTGCTGTGTGAATGTAGTTCCACCTCATGAGGTTTAATAAACTCTGTCTTTTCTATTCCAGTTTCTGTGCCAAATTCTTCCTATTGGTCTGAGGACTCTGTGCAGAGAAGGGAGAACCCCTAGCACTGGTAGGCCTTGCTGAGGCTCACCACCACAAATTGGGGCTTCCAACGCGGGGCTCATCGCGACTCGGATGCCCGAAGGACTGTTAGAGACGAAGGATTGGAATCTCGCTTTGGAAGAGATTGCTGCCTATGGAGACCCGAGTGTTGGCACCCACAGCGTTTTTCCTTTCTTTTTGATCTGACCATCCAGGTGGCGCCGGTCCTCGATTGAGATCTCTTCTGTTGATTCGCTGTGCAGTGACCATTTGGTCAATTTGAGAACTTGGCAGTTGGAACCTGGGCACCATTTGATTGGTAAGAGCCGTTCTGAGGCACTTGCTGTTGGTTTTTTGATGCCTTTGATTGGTAAGGTAGTTTAGTAACACTTACTGCGGCTTTTGTTTGTAAGATTGGGCAATATTAGTATTTGTTTGATAATTATATATGCTTTGCAATTCATATAGGCAGGTAATGACGAGATTTTTCTCTATCTAAATTTGTTTGAACGGCTCAACGTACGAAGAATACCTTAAGCGCTACTTTGATTAATAAATACTGCATATTCTGCACTATTTTTGGCATGCCTGTTTCCAGCACACTTCGTAGGATGTGTTGCTTCTGTAATGGTACCAGTTTGAAACTCGATGAAGCACAACTGGCCCTCCCAGAGGGGACGCCTAATAGGGACATGTATATTAAGTATGGTATTTCTTCCATAATGTACAGCACATTATGGAACAAATACACTCGTAAAGATCCTGAGTTGTGTTGGCCTATGCATTGGTCATTTGATTTGCGAAAGATTCAGTATGTGGGCAACGGATGTTTAAGCGAAAAGCTAGGCAAGATATGTTTGACTGTGTACGAATGTGGGAGAAAGAAGTGCCTGAGCGAATGAAGCGTGAGCAAGCCTTGATTGAAAAAGAACAACGCAAGAGTATTCATGCGAAAGCATTGGAAATGAAAAATAGGGAAATTAATCAAATTAAAGAGAGGGAAGACAGGGAGTATCATTTACAGGTAAATGGCTAATATGCTGTTCGTAGACCTCTTTATTCTATCCTTAATAAACCCCAAGATGATTCTATCCTATTAGATCATTGTCCACATCCGTGTACCTTTCCTTATGCTCCTTAAGAGTCAGATGAGGACTCTCCTACAGACCAGGACAAAGCTAGAGAAACTCGCTCGGTGTTATCTGCTGAACGTGCGTCTCAGATTAGATCTGCTACGCGTAAAGCCGTTCGCAGTACTGCCACTGCTTCTGAACTTTTAGATTGGCAGGAAAGGGAGCAAATATATTTTCCCGATACATTTGCAGCAGAGGTTATCGAACGGTTTAGAAAATATTTGTTAGAAATAGAGCCAGATGATTTAGCAGCTGATTGTAAAAAACGACCTGAAGGTCTTTTTGTCTTCTCTCAGGTGGCTGACACGATCAGAGGCTTGGTTAAACTGCGTGTTGAAGCAGCCCGTTTGCGAGAGGAGAAAAAGGCAGCAGACACAGCTGCACAAACATCCCGAATCAGCATGGCATGAACTTCTACTCCTGAAACAGATAAGAATGTTGTAATTAATGGGAAGCCGTGCTTTTATATGTTCCTCCTAAAGGAACTGGTACAAATGATGATAAGACTTCTGTAGGATATTTTATTTATAATTGGTTTTACACTCCTTGGAATAGAGCAGATGTTATGGCCCTTAAAAATGCATTGCCTGATCCGCGAAATATCCAGCAGCCTTTTATGAGGAAGTTGAGGGTGCCATTAGCTCTTGTACTAAGACTTTGCCTGATATTGATTTGTTTTTTGGACTAATATTACCGCCTGATATGTGGAGAACGGTGCGTAAAGTTGATGATCATGTGACATTTGGAGCATTGTTGAAAGATTTAGAGCAGTTAGATAAAGATAGAGAACCTGCACAGAAACCGTGTCAGTTCATTTTAAATCTTCCGGCAGCTATATTAGTTAAGTTAAAAATGATTATTCCCCCTAAAAAGATAGATTAGACAGTGTTAGCGTCTTGCAAGCAAAAGGTAGATGAATCAGTTTCTGACTTCTTCACACGCTTTGAAGAAGCATTCCACGATTTTAGTGGCCAGTCATTGACAGATGACACGGGTAGATATCTGTTTGTCGATAAATATGTCCCAAAGCTTTTGCCAGGAATAGCTAGTCGCTTGAAGACCAGTGAGGGTTCATGGACTACCTCTTCTCCGGTTTCTCTCTTAACCATGGCTCAGTATTATGAGCGACAAGAATTAGAAGCTAAAAGGAATGAGGATAAAAAGTCTAAAGAGTTGAAAACAAAGGTTATGTTAGCTCAAGCTTATGGCCCACCTTCTAGAGGTAATGGTAGAGGCGGACGTGGACCTTATGGTTTTTCTTTTCCTTCTTATACTCGTTCGAATTTGTCTGTTGATCAGTGTGCGTACTGCAAGAAATTTTGACATTGGCTTCATGATTGTCCAGTACTGCGTGCTCAGCAGTGTCCACGTGGTCGGGGACGAATGAGAAATCGCTCAGGATATTCAGGGCCTAGAGGATGCACAAATGATCGCGCTAGTTATGATGCAAATACAAGTGGGCAGGATGGGTTTCACACTTTTGATAGAAGGAACCAATATCAAATGTCCGACTATGTGCTGTCTGATTTACAAGATTCTGCTTATGCATAGGATTGCCAGAGAATGGGGTAAGGAATCCGTTGAAGTTCCAGTAGATCAGAGGGGTCCCTATGGTACTGCACATGTTTTGGGTTCCACTGATCAGTTTCTGGTTGATACAGGAGGTACTCGTAGCACCTTGTCTAAACATCTGGTTCCCAGGGCTCACCTGTCTGGCTTAACCATTACAACGATAGGTTTCGATGGAACACCTTCCCTTAGCCCATTGTCACAACCACTTGCATTCCATGTTGATAAGTTTACTGCTCCATGTCCGTTTTTGCTTTCTCCGAACACACCAGACAATATTGTGGGTCTTGATATGCTTATTTCAGGGCTACGATACGATGTTCTCCGGAAGGAGTATGGGTTATTTTGATTGACAACTACCCTGTGATTGAGAGATACTTTATTGTTAAAGAGGACATTGCATTAGCTTCACCCCCTAGTACTTTGTGGGCTACTTCAGAAACCGATGTAGGGCAAATGGTTATTCTGCCAGTGCATATTAGTGTCAAGGAGGGTGCTTCTTTGCCAAGACTGCCTCAGTATAAAATTTCCAAAGAAGGAGAAGCAGCACTTACACACAGTGTTCATGATTTGATTAAAGTGGGGGTTGTGGAAGAAGTTCCTTATTATGTGTGCAATAGTCCGATTCTTCCCATTTTGAAAAAAGATACTGACACCCGGATTTATAGATTCATCATTGATTTAAGAGAAGTCAACAAGATTGAAGTACTGCAGTACCCTGTGGTTTCTGACATAACGACATTACTTATCCTGGTCCCTCCGACTGCAACTACATTTTCTGTAATCGATTTGAAGAATGCTTTCTTCTTGATTCCTATTCATCCTGATAGCTGATATTTGTTTGGTTTCACTCTGAATAATCAATCATACAGATTTTGTAGAGTTCCTCAAGGGTACACTCAGAGTCCGAGTATTTACAGTCAAGCCTTAAAACGACAACTCGATTCCTTTACTTTGTCTGATGGAGTGGCTCTCATACAATATGTCGATGATATCTTGTTGGCAGCTGATACGCCTGAGCAGTGTGAAAAATGTACTTTGTCTTTAGTTTCTTTTCTTGCTACACACCATCATAAAGTATCACGAAAGAAATTGCAATATTGTAGACCGAAGGTAACCTACTTAGGTCACCTTCTGTCTAAGGAGGGCCGTGCATTGACACCAGATCGCATTCAAGCAATTTTAGACACCCCAGTACCTTCCACACAGAATAATGTCTGTGCATTCAATGGTTTGACTTTGTTTTGTAGACAATGGATATTGGGCTTTTCACACATTGTTAAACCCCTGCTGGCGCTTTTGACTAAAAACACTCCGATCCCCCTTCCATGGACAGATGAATGTCAAAATTATTTTCGTCAGTTAAGACAAGCTCTTTGCTCTGCACCAGTATTAGGCACACCAGATTATATGAAGGTTTTTACACTCTATGTACATGAGAAAGATGGATGTGCATTGTCAGTTTTAGTACAGACACACAGGGACAAGCAGCATCCTTGCGCATACTTTTCTTCAGTACTTGATCCTGTTGCTCGTGCATTGCCTGGGTGCTTCCATTCAGTTGCAGAGACAGCTGTGTCTATATGTCAGAGTGAAGGGATAGTTTTGTCACACAAACTGTTGGTGCTAGTACCTCATGTAGTAGATGCCCCTTTAAATCAGACTAAGACACAACACTTAACTAGTGCTCGTCTGACAGAATAAGAATTGACACTGTTAGCACCTCATATTACCTTGAAGAGGTGTGTGACACTGAACCCAGCCACTTTGTTGCCATATCCTGCGACTCAGTCTCAGTCAAAGGAGCCTAACGATTGTATATTCCTTACTGGGGAAAAGACAAAGGGTCGCATCGATTTGCAAGATACGCCCCTTCCATATGTAGATGGGGAACTGTGGGTTGATGGGTCCTGTTTGAAGTTACCAGATGGCACGACTTCAGCTGCTTATGCAATCACCACGCTTGAGACAGTAGTGGAAACAGCTTGCATACCTCAGAAGTCGACTCAAGCAGCTGAACTAATAGCTTTGACACAAGCGTGTGAACTTAGAACTGATTTGTGTTGGAACATTTACATGGATAGCCGCTATGCTTTTGGAGGGGTTCATGATTTTGGCCTACTCTGGAAGGAAAGAGGATTTCTTACATCCCACGGGAAGCATATGATGCACAGAGAATTAGTACATAATCTCTTGACTGCACTTACATACCCAAAGAGAGTTGCTATTATGAAGAGTAGCGCACACAAGAAAATCATTGACAAAATAGGACAAGGCAATGCCTTTGCAGAACGTGTAGCTCGTGAGACTGTGATGCAGCGAAGCACTACATCCATGTATGTAGTGAAATCACAAGCTGAGCGTTGGCATGATGCTAGAGAGGAAGTATTGTATATACAGAGATCTGCCTCTGTGGAAGAACTTGAGCAACGGTCTAAAGAAGGAATGTTAGACGATGAGGGCTGTTGGCGTAACAAAGAAATGAATAAGTGGATATTGCCTGCAGCCTATTAACAACCTATGGTTCAAATGGCACATGGGCTGGCACATGTTGGAGCTCTAGCAATAACTAAATTGCTTACACAAGTTTGGGAGCATCCTGAAATTGCCAGCGCAACTAAAAGAGTAGTACAGTCTTGTTTGATCTGTTGGCAGTATAATCCTGGAAAAGGGACACTAACTCCTGCAGGAGGGTTTGCTACACCAACCTCACCTTTTGAAGTTTTGCAGATGGATTACATCCAACTCGAACGCTGCAATAATCTGAAATATGTCCTAGTGGTGGTATGTGCATTCAGCAAATGGATAGAGGCATACCCTACAAAGGATAATACTGCTCTCACCACAGCAGAGGTGCTTCTAAAGGAGTTTTTCCCTAGATATGGTGTTTGTAAGCTTTTGTGAAGTGACAACGGACCTTATTTTATTGGGCAAGTTGTTGAGCATGTCCTGAAAGTATTAGGGATCAAACAGAAATTCCATACAGTCTTCCACCCACAATCAGCAGGATTAGTGGAGAGGTACAATGCTACTTTGAAATTGAAGTTGGTGAAAATACTGGCTTCCATGTCTTTGAAGTGGTCAGATGCACTACCCTTGGCACTGTTGTCCATAATATCTGTGCCACATTCATGATCTGGTCTCACCCCGTACGAAGTGGTCTTTGGGAGACCATAGAATATTTGGGGAGTTCCTAAGCCACGCCCCATACATGATGTTCCTTGTGTTTTGATGAATGATTATTTGGTACAGTTTGATCTCTATTCATCATCAGGTTCGAGAAGCGCTTCCTGACAGATCAAAAGGTGAGGCCCACGAACTCCATCCTGGCGAATATGTGATGGTCAAGGTCTTCAAGAGATCGAACCGCCTGGGACCGAGGTGGCGAGGTCCGTAGCAAGTACTCCTTGCTACAAGGACAGCAGTTTGTGTGGCGAACAAGAAGAACTGGGTCCATAGTACACACTGTAAGCGTGTGCCACCTGCCTTGGTGGGACCTGCTGTGTTGACCGACCATCTAGAGATTCTGGAGACGGAGAAAGGTCAAGCTATCTCACCTAACGAATTTGCGGTAGACTTCCTGGACCACACGATTTCTGGAGCATCGCGATACCACTTGAGACTGAGGAAAGAATCTACAGTGTTGAAAAAGACTGGTTGAGCTACTGCCCTGGGTTAGTGAAACGGAGAGCCAATGTGGCAAGGGGGCCGGGATCACCCCTGCGTTAGTGTAGTGACACCCGTCTTGGCCCGTGGTGAAGAAATCAGCGGCTGACCAAGGGATAAGAGCTCCAACGATTGTTTTCAACGAATTTCAGAAAGATCAATTATCACTGTTGCTGAAATGAATAACAAAAGAATAACTTGTGCTGCAGGGTTTATTGTTGCTCTGGTGGTTATGGCGATACTCACCTGGTTTGTTGATAAAGTGGCTCCTGCTCAACAGCTTCTTGTTGCTACTACTCCAGCTTCAGAGGAACATCACTATTTTACACTTCCCTACCATGAGCAGAAACATCGGCAATCCTACTTAAATAACACATTCATCAAGATGTTGCATTATACACACAATGCTACGAATGCTACCAACTGTTGGGTGTGTGGAATGATACCTGCACACCAAAAGAAAGGAGGAACACCTTTTATTCCTCTACCGTTTTCCCATAATGGTTCTTGTCAAGCTTGGTATGCTCTCTTGTTTGCTTTCGGAAAGCCTTCAGTAGGAGGAATTATCTTTTGTCTGAATAAAGTATGCTATCAAGATGAAGATAGTTATCCTCAAGCTAAAGGGACTAAATGGGAATGGGAAGAATACCAACCGGACAATATTTTGACAGCATATGTCTTCACGAATATGCGGACTATCAAAGACAATGGACCTTTTGTAATTTCTGTGACCAGAGCTAAATCAGAACTGTGTATAAGTAGTGTTGGGAGAATTCCAGTAGGACGGAGTGAATGTATTTTGACATTGACTATTGAAGGTGCTAATAACAGCAGTTTTACATCTTCACATAATACTTATTTTGTATGTGGTAATAAAGGATACTATCAATTACCTGTTGGGTGGTCCGGGGGTATGTTACATGTCATTTTTGTTACCACCTGTGTTCTTGGCCCCTCCATCATATCACCTGAATATAAAGTTGTATAATGACATTTCCAAGAATAGATATATTCGAACAATAAGTGTAGATGAAGTTGACCAGACAGATACCACTTTGCAACAATATGTCTATTTCAATTTGGGTTTGATCTTCTTTGTGGGTGCTGCATTGAATAGCAGAAAGATAAGGCGATTAACTCGTGTTATGGAAGCTGTTATCAATCAAACAACTATGCCACTTGGGAACATTACAGAGGAACTACAAATTTTGAGGATTGTAGCTCTCCAAAATAGGATGGTGTTAGACGTGATTTTGGCTGATCGAGGTGGTGCATGTCGCATCATCGGTAGTAGTTGTTGTGTGTTTATACCGGATCACTCACCATCAGTATATGATGCAATCTCAAAACTGCATAAGATTGCTGCAGAATTTCACACAGAGACTGGTACATGGACATTTTCAAACTGGATATCGGCACTCTTTGCTACTTGGGGCTGGAAGCTACTGACTATTCTATGTATACTACTGGTGATACTATTTACATGCTGTACTTGTATACAATGTGGTCCTATGCTTTGCTCCATGTGCATCACTGCTTGTACACCTGCCAAAAGAAATATTGCAGATATAAAAGCACAGCATATGTTAAATAAAGAGATAGCTGAGATGATGAGCATCAATGTACAGGATGCATATCTAAATTACCCCAGATAATCGAATGTCTTCAGCTAATGCTGGAAGGGTCGTCTGTTGTAATTTAGCAGCGATTAGGTTAAGCATTAGCAGAAGACATCTTGTATTTAGAGACTATCTTGTCCATTTTGCGGAATCCATTTTGTATTTCTGGTAGCCATTTTGTTTGCCATGTGCTCGTCATGTGCTCTGTCCTACCTCCCTGTTAACTGCTCTTGAAATCTGCCTAGAGACGAGATATATTTAGCCTCTTCTGCTTCGCACATGCTCAGTTGAGCTTACAGCTGTCCTCAACTTGTATCTGTCATGATGTGTCCACCAGAATTAACTAACTGTTAGCACCTCCCACTTGTTACTTGTACACTTTCTGTATGACCTTATATATACTTACAACCAGCATTGTGTACTTGTACCGCCTTCATTTGAGCCCCTGTGTGGGTATAAAAGGACCAAGCTCCTTCCATTCAGTGTGCTACTTCATGCATTACCGAAGGGTGCTGTGTGAATGTAGTTCCACCCCATGAGGTTTAATAATCTCTGTCTTTTCTATTCCAGTTTCTTTGCCAACTTCTTCCTATTGGTCTGAGGACTCTGCGCAGAGAAGGGAGAACCCCTACCACTGGTAGGCCTTGCTGAGGCTCACCACCACAGGTGGGCGACGTGTGTGATGCTTAAGAGCTGTAACAGGTCCTATGTCTCTTCACATATGTACTCCGACCCATGTCCCCCCACCCCGCCCGCACCCAAAGTACTTACCGCCGCACAGTTCCCGCCTGCTTTCACACACATCCTCATGTTACAGAAGACATACACCGAGGAATACCGATCAAAGGCAAATGCTTTAGCGCTGAAAAAGACACTCATAGTTTTTCCATTCATCAGTATCTGTGTGGTCAGCCCCTGATCTGCAGAACAGCTGAAAAGAAATTAGTGCAATTAAATGAGTAACACGTCAAGGCCACTGGCACATTAACAAGTCACAGGCACAGAGCCCTGATCAGCCAAGACTCACAGGTTCTTCATCTTGGACAAAACACCAGGAAATTGCTGTTTCCCCAGACTCACCTCTTGAGACACAGCTCCTGGAACAAAGTACTATGATGCTGCAGACACCCTAGGATCAATTCCAGCGGCCTCAGGATCAACTCCAGAGGCCCCAATCTCTGCAACCCGGACAAAAAACCTGAGTCTCTAGATATCCCAGGCTTAGGACCTGAGACAGAACTCTGTGTGGCTCCAGAGGCCCAAGGCACAGCAGCAGGAGCCATTTGCTCTGTGCCTGAGACAAAGCACAGTGAGACTCTATAGCAACCAGGCTCGGCCTCAAAGACCCCAGGCTCATCTCCAGAGATCCCAGTTTCAGCTCCTTGGACACACCACAGGATGTTCTAGAGGCCCCAGGATCCTCTCTTCCAATGACTCAACGCCCAGAAAACTTGAAGCTGATCCATCCCAACACAGTCTCCACTTCGAGCACCAAGACTTAAACATGTTAGAGGCTTCTCACTCAGGCTTAATTTCTTAAAACGTCAGAGCCAAATGTTCTGCTTTCGTGACACTGTGTAGTTGGTTCTGCCTCTGGGACTTATAGCCCACAACATGAATAGCTCCCACAAGCTCTACTCCCTTGAGCATCTAGATTCACCAGCAATGCTCCTGGAACCAGCACCCTGTAACTCCCCAGGGCCACAGGCACTGCTCCTAGAAATAAGACACTGAGACTTCGGAGCCAGAAGCTCCGCTCCTGGAACTAAGACCAATGATACTTTAAAGCCAAAGGCTCCGCTCCTGGAACTAAGACAAATGAGACTTTAGAGCCACAGGCTCCACTCCTGGAACTAAGACTAATGAGACTTTAGAGCCACCGCCTCCGCTCCTGGAACTAAGACTAATGAGACTTCAGATCCACAGGCTTTGCTCCTGAGACTTAGAGCCACTGACTCTGTTGAGCTTCTGGCTCTGCTCCTGCAATGCATCTTTATAAACCTACCTGGTTCTGGGACTTGGATCTCTCAACAGACCAGAGCCGACAGGGCTCTGACAAACGATATCTGTGCTCTGATCCTATCACCCATACTATTTTCCTGGGCGGCACAAGCTCCTCATGTTCAGGCATGAACCGCTCACACCCTTAAACTCTCTGCTCATAATTAAGTAGAGCCTTCTGGAGACATTCACCTCTTTAACCCCCACTGCCTGATATTCTAAAATGTGTCTTTAAACATTCCGTTACCTGCCCCTCAGTTGCTCCCACCCCGTCTCTCTACCCTCGATGAGCACGCCTCCCTCTCCTGTGATGGTCTTACCCTCCTGTGATCAGATTCACCCTGGTTTGGCTGTTGGTGTCGTTTACTGGGGTGGCGTAGCAGCTGTCAGCTCTTAGAGCAAATGTTCCATCATCAATAGATCCTGCTAAAATGGCAAAATAAAAGGTTGTTCCCACGGCAATTTGCTGCACAGCTGTTATGGGATTAGTGTATGATGAATCCCAGAAGGCCGCCATGGTTACGGTGATCACACCAGGTCCTCCTAGTGACAGTGTAAGTGTACTGCAAAACAAAGGAGAGGCAAGAAGACAGATGTAATTACTGCATAGAAGATGAGAACCTACAGACCTCTCACCCAACGGGTTGAACATAAATAAGACACCTCACACAGCCGTATAGGAAATCTGGTGATGCTGTAAATGGTTGTAGAGTTTCTCCCAGTTTGAAAACCATCCAGACCCTCCCATCCGCCCTGGTTATGCACTGAGACAACTGGTGGGCATGTGCTGGGATAGACTTTTTCTGCCTATGCTGGCAGAACCTGGGCCCCCTGGGCACGGCGATATCCTGGGAAATCTTGTCGGCCTCTAGCTTGATCAGTGGTTTCTCCTGCAAAAAGTAGTATTCACAAGCCCTCATCTATGTCCTGAGACAACTCATTGACCTCTCGATGGAGATGGGACTGTCTCACTGTGAAGATAATGGGTGGTCTCAGCGATGAACTGGGGACATGTTTCTCCTTGCGAACATAACATCAGATACTCCAGCAATGTCCTGAGATAACTCCTACACCTGTGGATGCTTGGGTGCATAAGAAGGGCTCTGCCAGCAAGGATAACATTGCCGACCCCTCCTGCTATGGCCTGAGAGAACTGGTAGTTGTGGTGGGGGAGATGGGGTCTGCTTGTAAAGAAAACATTCAGATGCTCTGAGAATGTTCTGCGATTACAGATAGGCTGAGTGTACTAGAAATTACCTCCTCGTCAGACCTTCCCGTCACAGTCATTACCATATGAGCAATAGCTCCTCCCCAGAACTTCCAAGCAAAATTCCTTAGCCCATCCCTACCTCCAGGCCACTCCCACATCCTGTGGTATATAACCTTTGAACCAGGAAGCACATCCTATACCTCCAAGCACAAGAAGCCGAATAGGGAGGGAGAGATGAGAACCCTGAATATGACAGGGAGGTCTACAACTCGGAGTAATGAATATTACCGGTAAGTAACCGGTCATTCTGTTTGGCCGGAGGATAGGAAGAGGTCTGCTTCTAGTCACCCTACCTTAAAGTGGCAGTCAACAGTTGGTCATCCCTAAAGTAGTCGCTCAAATGCACCATCAATAGAGAGTCAGACATACTACATTGACGCCTCAGCTTAGAACAGTGCTTTGGCGTGAACATTACGCGCTGTGAAAAAACAACCACTGTCAGGACAGTATTATTAACCGTGCCGTGATTAGGACACTTTAATATTTCAAATCAGCATTAGAGTAACTTTAAAAGCGAGGATCCCAGCTAAAATGGCTACATGACCAGAAACAGAAAGCCATGTGCTGAGTGCATAAAGAGTCAGATTTGCTCAATTGGCCAGTGCATTCTCAGGTGTCCCAACCTGCCACTCAATGGGACTGCATCCTCACTAAACACTCCACCAATTTACCCATTACATGAGGCAGTCACCATCAGACTTCATGGGTGAATCTAGGCACCAACATCAGCCCGCAGAAAGTAGGGTCTCAGTGTACCCCATTAAGTCCCAAGTGAGTTGCATTTTTTACATCCTTGAGTGGCCGCTAACAAAGGTCTTGCTTTACAGAGGTCAGGCCCTTTTGGAAAAGTAATAGCAAGAATCGGAGTAATACAAACCCTAGAGGACTATATATTTTGAACCAATATCATAGAACCTACTGCAGCTAACTTTAAAATAATTTGATTACACAGTGAGTATGAGGGAAAATATGACATACATATGCTAAATTCACAAAGTTCCTCAATTTTACGTTACTGGAAATATTAAAAAATTCTCTACATTTTGCTTTATGTGACTTTTCATAATTTTCACACATTCGAGATTATTCCGCTGAGAGGCATATTTCGCTCCTGCATAGGTCATGCCTGACTTTTTTAATGCAAAATATACTGTATCCTAAACAAGTCACACAAGATAATTGAAAACCATGTTTCTTACCAAGAGTGTGACATTGGCATCAAATTTCATAACATTTTGAAGAAAAAAGGATGTTTCACACTCCTATTTTCCTCCCACTAACGTTTATGTGTATTTACCTTAATGTGACATTAAACGCTGGGACAAGGGAGGCCAGGATGTTCCGCGGGTATGAGCAGGAGAAGTTATATCTCAGATTAGGCACATAAACAACTCCATTTATGATCGCAGCTGGAATTTCGAGGAAGTTGTTGTACATCGTGTAGGTGGTATTTATCTGAAACAGATGGGGGTCAATGTCATTAACTCATGTAAATGGGGTGCATTATGTACTCAACAAATCATACATTTCATACAGTGGTGGGGGTGAGGAGGTTTACAAAATCATTTTCTCACTCTGACTGACTCTTCACCAGTTTATTAGTCTATGTTCACGGTAATTAAACAAGCATTTGAAAAATAAAAGTGACCTGTTTTATGCGATCCATTTTCTGTGTTCATTCAGTACCGATGTGTAAACAAAACACAAGCATTCCATACGATCAGTTGTCTTTTCCTAAATGTACCTTTCAAAGTTCAGCTGTCAGGGTATTGCCCTATTGTTGACTAAAATGTAATCGATTAACATGTAGGGGCCAATTCACAAAACTAATCTGAGATAAAATCCTGAATTTACTACTTTTGGTATTCACAGAAGGTATTTAGTAGTAGTAAAGTTAGGACTCCTAACTTTACTACTACTAAACTGAGATAAAATCCCAAACTTACAACTTTTTGTATTCACAGAAGGCATTTAGTAGTAGTATAGTTAGGACTCCTAACTTTACTACTACTAAATGCCTTCTGTGAATACCAAAAGTAGTAAGTTTAGGATTTTATCTCAGATTAGTTCTGTGAATCGGCCCAGTAGAGATTAATTTCTCAATTATTTTATTAAATAACTAGTCAACCCATATTCTACATTTGGCAAAAGTATATTTTTGTGTCATACTCAACCAAACTGTCATATTAAAAAATTTAGGTATTGATTGTAACTGAACATTTCTATTTCATGGTTCCATGACGGTGGACCACTTGAATATTGTTGCTTCATTGCCATGCATGACAGATTTAATGACGTGGGATGACTTTATACTTGTCGCAAGAAACTTGAACAAGCATTGGCAAAGTCAACATATCTTTCTTGCATTGGAAATTTTGCCAGTAATGTGGATATGGAGTAACACTACTGGGAAGATTATTCCATGCCAGCCACGTACACAGACAAACACCTGTAATAGTGAATCCACTACAAGTCACAGACACTGAACCCCAATGCTAATGGTCGGCCCCCAAATGCAACTATCACTAGGCCGGTCTGGCAGCTTAAGGGACTGCTATTAAAACAAACGCTTAGTCCATTTGAACGCTCCCTCATTCAGCATGTAAGGTTCAATAAACCACCTTGTTGGACTTGGCCCTTAAGGCAGGTTCACCCCTAATCTTTTTGCTTTTAGTCTGTGATATGCGTGGATGATTTTCTGGTCTGTGCGCACTTTTTCTCTGTGTCCCAGAGTAAAGTGCGTGCATGTAGTTAGGCTGGCCTGCTCTCCCATAGGAATGCATGGGGAATGTCTGTGTCCCTAGTAGTTCCTGTTGTGTGGGGAGTGCATGCTCGAATTTGGTATGTGCGTGTTCGTGGGAATGAATGCTTCGCAATGATGTATGTTGCGTGAGTGTGTCATGAATAGAAATGCCATTTCTAGGACTTGGCATATTACTGTAAAATATGTCTGCAGTGTGATTGGCTGGAGCTGGCTGGTGAGCCTGGCTCCAGGAAGGCTGGATGGGTCTGCCCGGTGGTGAGTGCAGATTAGCATGCTTGATGGCTTGGGAGGAGTGCCCCTGGTTCCTGATGGGCCTGGACTTTCCCCAGACAATGCTGGCTCCACCCCCTGTAGTGCGACTGATGGCCCTAGCCCTGCCAGTGAATAGAGAGGGTGGTTGGGGTAAACAGAGTACTTCAAAACCAGCTGCGACTGGTTTTCTCCCACCCTGCACCCTGAGACAAAGGGGTTTTTCTGTATAAGAAGGGGCTGTGTCCCCATACAATTTGTCCTGTCTTTTGGTTTTCTTCCAGGATCTTGCCAGAGGGGGCTGCTGCTGCTGCAGGGGCCAAGAGGACCGCCACTTGGCTGTCTCCCTGCCTGGAGACCCAGTGTGCTGGCTCTGGCCCTGCCTTGCCCCTCTGCCTGCCTCCAAACCCTGCTGGAGCTTTCCTGTGACTGGAGGCGCCCTGATCTTGATTTATAGCGCTAGGCGCGCTTTCCTTGTGCCCCAGCGCTCAATAGCGCTTTGCTTATCTTCTTAGCGCTGAGCGCGCTTCTTCTTCAGCCCCTGAGCGCTTGGGAGCACTTTATTGACCTGGCCGGTGCCCACCCGGCATCGGAGCCGATTTGCCGATTTTCGGCGTAGCGAGTGCCACCTCGCTTTATCTTTTAATTTAAGGCCGGTGCCACCCGGCGTTGCCCCGTGGTTATTTTATTTGATTATGAGCCGGTGCCCACCCGGCATTGCCAAGGAATCACCGCCGCAGCCCAGGAGGACCGAAAGCTGTTGCCGGGCCGCTGCCTTCCGCGACCCGGAAGTCCCGCCTCCTGACCCCCAGGGCCGCGCTGCCATTGGCGGCCCCGGCGGAAGTCAAGCAGACGGACGTCGTGACGAGGCCAGGCGGGAGACCAAGGAAGCCTGCTCCCGCGTCCTCGGAGGCTCCCGAGTGAGGAGAGGAGCCCCGCGCTGCTACCAGGAGACCCAGTGAGTGCAGCGGGGCCGAGGGAGAGCGAGGGAAGGGAGGAGGGCGTCGGGGCATATTGTCGGTGCCCGCCCCTCCCCTTCCGTGTGCAGACCGGGCCTTAGAGCGGCCCAAGTGAGGAGAGCCGCCCGATGCTCTTGGGGGCATTTGTGTGGTTCTCGAGTCCCCCGTGAGGGACTCCAATGTGGCCGCAGTGTGGATTTAGGAGCCCCGAGGCTCCTGGGGCCAATTTGTTTATTTAGAGCCCGAGAGGCTCCGTGCCCTAACTGTATCTTTGAGCCCGAGAGGCTCCACCCGCCCGCATTGATCTTCGAGCCCCGAGAGGCTCTGGGGGCATTTTCATTGATTTAGAGCGCTGAGCTCTATTTGCACATTTGCTTTGTGAGCCCCTGAGAGGCTCCTTGCCCACTTTGTTCTTGAGCCCTCCTGGCTCCAACGTTGCTCAGTCCTATTTACAACTGTCCAGCACTTAGTGGACAGTTGCCACGTTTAGGCTTTGTGTTCTGTGCTGCCTGCGCAGACCCCCCCTGACACTGAGACTCAGGGCATTCCGCCCCTTTCGAGGCCAGTTGGCCTGAGGGACATTTGTGAGTGTCGTGCCATGTGCACCCCGCGCATTGTAATTTCTTGCTATGTAATTCTTGCGCATGTGTTCTAATCTGCACCTCTGTGTTTATTGCCTCATAAAATTGTTTTCTAAAAGTGACCTGATTAGGTATTTCATGTTTATCCCCTTTTGCTAAGAGTGACCTGCATAGAGGATTGTTGATGTCCCATTTTATGTTTAGGTTTCCTTCCCTTTGCTAAGAGTGAATTGCTTAGGTGTTAGTATTCCTTCCTTAGGTCCTGATGATAAGGTCCTAGTTACCTGCGTGATTACCTACAGTGTTTTAGGGTTGCATAGGAGGTCTTTACTCTGTTCCAGTTATTACTGGATGTGTGTTGCATTTATAATTTTGGTGCTACTCATTCTATGTTTACGACATAAGTGTATACCTACCAGTATTATTTTCTAACAAGTGCCTACCCCTGACAGTGGTCCACGTGGCCCTGTCCTGTACATAATTCCCCTTGTAAATTCTGCCGTGCCCCTGGCACATTGTAAAGTTTGCGTGTGTTATCTAATGTATTTTGTTTATTATAATACAAAGGCTATTTTTTATATATAACCTTGTGTGGAGTTTTCCTTTGTGGTGGGCCTTGGGTGTTGTTGCTGGGGTGCGTGCGCAAATACTTAACTCATACCGCCTCCAAGTTTAGCCTAGACTGCTCGTGCCACGTTACCTAGAGGGTGAGTGGGGGTTACCTTGGTGTGTGACTCCCTTGCCCTGACTTTAGAAATGGCGATCCCTGACTGACCTCGACGCGAGTCTTGGCCGGCCAGGGTCCCGTTTCTAACACACCTACACTGCTTTGTGAAACAAACTTCCAAGCAATGAAATTTTTAAAATCTATAGTTAATGCATGCTCAACTACTAATGCATTAGTGAAATGTATGTTTTACTTGTCAACTCCACTTTTCAAAGTAGGTCATTTGCAATAAGTCATTATTAGTAAAGCCAACCCTAACAATGTGTTCTGTTTTGAATCCTGAGTTTGTGCTGCTTTAGACCAAACACTCTTAAAAAATGCCTACTAAAATAGATATGTGAATCCTACACCTAGTCACCTTTGTCTCATGTAACATTTCCTAAACACTGATTTACACATGTTTGATTCATTGTCCGCGTGTGTGTGTGTGATGTAAAGTGCTCTGACACACTACACTGGTATGAGAGGCGCTATAAACAAATGAAATACATATGAGAGAAGGGCTATGGAGAGATGAGCAGCACTGTTGACGAGGGAAGGTAAGAAAACTGAGGTACAAATCCGAACTTAGATCCTACAATCACGCCATAAAAAATGCAAAAAAATCCTAATATGCCCTCCGAAATAATGAGAATTGCATCTCTGCTAAAGAACTGTACAGAATAGTCAGAGAACTTAGTAAACCAGCCAGCATGTCCCAAACCTTACCTCCTTCAGTTGATGCATGCAAAAGAATAATTGACTTATTTTCGGATAAGATAAAGAAAATCTACTCCACCTTCAATACTCCCACAAAAGCTGATATAAGGAACAGGGACCTCTCGATTCTCCATCCAGATGCCACATCAAATACGTGTAATTTCACCCCCTTCAAGAAAATGAGGTCCTAAAAGCCATGGGTATAGTAATATCTGGATCCCTGTTAGACCCTTGCCCTCACTTCATTTTTGCTCAGATTGCCTCCATTCGGTGTCCATACATCACCCAACTCTTTAACAACTCCCTCAAAACCGCCACCTTTCCTGACAAATGGAAACGCGCCTCAGTAATCCCTCTGTTAAAAAAACCTGGAACCGATGTTCTCAATCCCGAAAACTACCGTCCTATATCCCAACTCCCCTACCTCTCCAAAGTCCTGGAAAGATTGGTGAACAGGCAATTATCCAACTTCCTAGAAACTAATAGTCTCCTAGATCCATCGCAGACGGGATTTAGTACAAAAAATAGCACAGAGGCAACACTGTTGGCTGTATCAGACAATATTAGATCTTCTACTGACCAAGGAGGGGCAGTCGACCTGATATTGCTGGACCTGTCGGCGGCATTCGACACGGTCTCACACAACAGTTTGTTAGAAACCCTCCATGAAAAAGGAATTTATTCCAAAGCACTGAGCTGGATCAGCTTCTTTTTAAGCAACAGAACACAATCAGTTCACCTAGGCCAATATCAATCCAAATTGAGCCTCATTAGTTATGGCGTCCCGCAGGGAGCATCACTAAGCCCCACCTTATTTAATGCCTATGTCTCTTCACTGGCCAAAATCACGCGGAAGTGGGGCATTGGTATCTGCTCCTATGCTGAAGACACACAGCTGATGGTGGCCCTGGATGAAAAGCCGGAGGTCGCTAAATCAAAGCTACACAATTGCCTCACAGAAATGGCTCAATGGATGCATGAGCATTGCTTAAAGTTGAACGCAGGGAAATCTGAGATCCTACTCTTTGGGGGTGCCAAATTAGTCTGGGATGCCCCATGGTGGCCACCTCTCCAGCTCCAAAACACTGCGCAAAAAAACCTGGGCATCACCACAGATGACACTCTGTCCATGAAGGACCATGTACGGGCCCTCTGTGGCAAAGGTTTTGCAACCCTGAAACTCCTGGCCAGGCTTTTTCCCTGAATACCTCTGAACTGCAGAAGATCTGTCACACAAGCCTTGCTGGTCAGTCAAATGGATTATGGGAATGCACTATTTGTAGGCATGAACGAGCTCCTGTTCACACGACTCAAGGTGCTTTAGAACGCTGCTCCCAAACTTGTCTGCAACAAAGGCAGGCTAAGCTCGGCCTCTACATGCATGAAGATCTTGCACTGGCTACCCATGCAGCAAAGAGCAGCATTCAAGCTGCTCAGTCACGCACATAAGGCTCTGTATCGAACGGGCCCTTTAATACTCCAGGAGAAAATCGAGTTTTATGTCCCCACTAGGAGCCTTCGGTCACTTCATTTAGCTTTGGCCAGAACCAAGCGCATCAGGAAAGTGAGAACCGGAGGGCGATCATTCTCTGGCAGCTAAGAAGTGGAACGAGCTACCTCTGGATCTAGGGCTTACTTCCAATTACATACTGTTTCGGAAAAAAATAAAAACTCATCTGTTCCCCAAGTATTAATTCCCACTCCTGCAGCCGTACCAGGATATTCGCTACCAGCGCCTTGATTACCCTCGGGATGAGTGCAGCGCTTAATAACTAAATAAATAAATACATTCTGTGGAAGGGGAGATGCCTAAGAATATTGTATCACCGGGCACCACCAGCGCTACAGCCGTCCCTGGTGTGCCGCTTATCTGGGTGGAAGGTGCTACCATCCCTCAAAATGGTCTTTCATTTTGTTCTCAGCTACTTGGCGGAGCTTACCAGTGAATGTGGGGGTAGTTATGGAAAACAAGGGTACCCCGTTGTGCGAACCGGGGGTTGAAGTACGTGTAAAAGAGACAGTGGTTCAGGGGTGTCCTAAAAGGTTCAGGGTAGGGTAAGCAATTATTTAGTCTTGAAACTAAATCAAGAGGGAGCAGGATAAGTAGGGCAACATGTATAGTTTTAATTACATTTAATAAAGTCAATGTTATAAAGATACTTTCAGATGCTCTCAAAAGTGACAAGGTTTGTAACGTGACTGAGTGGCAGGGAAACATATACGGAATCTCACATAAACAACAATACGAAATCCACAGGGAATATATACAATGAGGGGATTTTCATTAGGGGTTGACGACGTTTCGATCTTTACTTAGGATCATCATCAGGACAGGGTGAGCAGTCTGAAATATTTGGTAAGGATAATCGAACAGTTGGGGTGGGTCTGTAGTTCTATCTGCAGGATTAAGGAGTGTTACTTCACTCACGATTGCTGAGGATTTTAGGTTCCTTGACATTGGTGAACCGTCACAATTTGGTTCAAGCGTTCCAGGAGCTTAGACGTGCTTATTAGGTTACATTTGAGGTGGTTTTGGACTTGCAAGGGGAGTCGGTTTCCAAGGATAGGTTCTCTACGATCGCGGCAGCATATCTCGGGTATTTGAATTTAGTTCTCGATTTTAGCGACAGCAAGGGCCATCCTGGCAATTGCGGCGATTTCTTCCGACGCTGTTAATACGTTAGGGGGGCATTAACAGCTTCAGCGATCACAAGTGAAGCAACCGACACTCCTTAATCCGGCAGATAGAACTACGGACCCACCCCAACTGTTCGATTATCCTTACCAAACATTTCAGACTGTGGATTTCGTATTGTTGTTTATGTTATATTTCGTATACTTTTCACTGCCACTCAGTCATGTTACACACCTTGTCACTTCTGTGAGCACCTGAACATATCTTTATGAAATTGACTTTATTAAATGTAATTAACACTATACATGTTGCCCTACTTATCCTGCTCCCTCTTGATTTAGTTTCTAGACCAAATAATTGCTTACCCTAGCCTGGACCTTTTAGGCCACCCCTGAACCACTGTCTCTTTTACATGTACCAGTGAATGTGTGCACTTATATAACATTTAAATTCATGTTTGTTGTGTTTCCCGTAAGAATGTCTGTGGTTATGACTAGGTATATTAGTTTACTGTAAGCTCATCATTTAGTAATCCTTAAAAGAAAATACAATTGAATATACAATGAAGAAAGTGTTGCAACATGCACCGTTTTTGCAATTTTTCCCCAAATTTTCTTTAGGTAAATGCCCACAAACCCCCTTGTAGTGGGCAGTCTTGCTCACTGTAGTAGCTTGCTATGCCCTATAGGGGGGCTGCTCTGACAACATCTGTCAGGGCACATTGGGTCCCGAGGCATCTGCACACCGAACAGAGGGGTCGATTCTCAGTCAGGTGGACGCTCGCTCTAACAAGTTTAGAGTTGGTGAGGATTTCCACTAACGTGTTTTCAACTGTAGCAGAATACATTTTTTTGGCTGGTAATTCCAGCAGGAAAATTCGCATGCGGCTTTGGATTCAGTAACACCCAAGCCTCAATCTGTTTCTGTTTCTATGCAGGGGTGAAAAAAGCTTCCACTTCTATCTCTTACTCCCCCATAGAGGTTTACTCCTATTCGCCCGGTTCTTGTGTGAAATTACAGCACGGTCCCATGCAGTTTTATCTTTACCCCAATATTGTGCAATTTATAATCTGAGTCAAAGTTGAAAAAAACGGTTCAGTGACTTAATATCGAGGGACATACTATAGAATGCCCAAAATATCGACTCCAAAATATCGAAGGACAGAATATAGAATCCCTATCTACAAACAGGTAAGTCCTAAAATATCGAATCCAAAATAGAGATTGTTAAAAAATATAGTTAACTAAAATATCGAAATTTTTAAATATATTAAAAATAATATAAAATTGATTAAATATTAAAAACAATTAAAACAAACATACTGAAAATAATGTAGAAAATCTTAAAATATAAAAATAATAATAGTAATGTAAAAAAAAGTAGAAAATTGTTGTATAGCGAGAGGGTAAAAATTACTATTCCCACTCCAGTGAGTGCATTAGTAGGGAAAGCGTTGGATAGCGTAGGGGTAAAAATTACTATTCCCACTCCAGAGAGTGCAACAGTAGGGAAAGCTTTGGATAGCGTAGGGATAAAAATGACTCTTCCCACTCCAGTGAGTGCAACAGTACGGAAAACATTGGATAGCGGAGGAGTAAAAATGACTATTCCCACTACAAAGACTGCAACAGTAGGGAAAGCGTTGGATAGCGGGGGGTAGAAATTAATATTCCCATTCCAGAGAGTGCAACAGTAGGGAAAGGGTTGGATAGCGGGAAGGTAAAAATTACTATACCAACTCCAGTGAGTACAACAGTAGGGAAAATGTTGGATAGCGTAGGGGTAAAAATTACTATTCTCACTCCAAAGAGTGCAACAGTAGGGAAACTATTGGATAGCGGGAGGGTAAAAATTACTATTCCCACTCCAATGAGTGCAACAGTAGGGAAAGCACTGGATAGCGTAGGGGTAAAAATTACCATTCCCACTCCAGTGAGTGCAACGGTAGGGAAAGCGTTGGATAGCGGAGTGGTAAAAATTACTATTCCCACTCCAGAGAGTGCAACAGTAGGGAAAGCATTGGACAGCGGGAGGGTAAAAATTACTATTCCCACTCCAGTGAGTGCAACAGTAGGGAAAGCATTGGATAGCGTAGGGGTAAAAATAAATTACTATTCCCACTCCAGTGAGTGCAACAGTAGGGAAAGCGTTGGATATCGCAGGGGTAAAAATTACTATTCCCGCTACAGAGAGTGCAACAGTAGGGTAAGTAATGATTTAATATTACAATTACATTAAATTAATTATCAATACCAATGAAAAAATTAATTAAAAATAATTGCCATTTAATAAAAATTTATTACCAATTAAAAACATTAATTACCAATTCAAAAATGAATTAATTAATAATACAATATTACTTACTAATTATTAAAAATTAATTACCAATTAATAATTATCAATTGATTATCAATACATATAAATACAAATAATGTTTAACTGTATTACAATTATATCACTTCCCACCCTATTCCCCTATAAACCCACAACACGCTCCAAATACATACAATTAACATAATTATCAATTAATCAATTAATAACAATTATTTACCAATTAATAAAAATTAATTACCAATTAATAAAAATGTATTAACAATTAAAAATTAATTATCAATCAATTAATTATCAATACATATAAATAAAAATGTATATTTAATTTACTATAATTAAATTACTTCCCAACCTATTCCCCTATAAACCCACAACCCGCTACGGAATTCATTTACGCAAAAATGTAATTACATAACATTCATTACTTTAAAAAAATTAAACATACATTACAAAATTAATACATAATTTTAATACATATACTACCATACATAACACAAAAAAATCGATATTATGGAAATCAATTTTTTAAATTAGATATTATGGATTTTTGTTATTTCATACCCTACATTCGATATTCTGGGCTGTCTATATTTTAGTAATTGGATATTTTGGGCTGTCTATATTTTCGATTCGATATTTTGGGCATTCTATATTTTGGAATCGATATTTAGGGTGTTCACCGAAAAAAACAGACCCTGGCTGACTATAATTGATCTGTCCAGGTCAAAGGGAGAGAGCACAGTGCAGGCAGTGAATTTCACGCCCTGCTGTAATTTGTGAAAGAGGTGGAAGGGCGCTGTGCTAGGACAGCTCTCTCTTCTTGGCACTTTGAGTGCCCTTCTCCCTGTGCGATGAGGTCGATGGACAGCCCATGGTGTCCTTGTGAGAGGGGATTGGAGGGCAGCACCCAGCGGTCCAAGTGCGTGTTTGATGAGAAAGGGGAATGCAGCTCTTAGCAGCAGAGGGGCAGCGCCCCCTGTTCGGTCCTGCAGCCTCCTCTAGTTCCTGCATACAGCAATGGCCCACTGGAAACCTTTATTTCCAGTTAACGCAGCAGCTGCGGTCCCTGCCTGCCCACATGTGAAGAGAAGAGGCAGCGAGATGGTAGAGAGCATACGTAGTTAGGCGTCAGTCCAGCCCGCTGCTGGCAGTAGCACTAGTGACCTTCCATTGGCCAGCGGCCACACCTTGCTGCCAACCAGAGCCATACGCCATAAATCACGTGCTGTCCCTCTGTGCTTCAGACCTGCCATGGGAAACCTATGGGCCAGCAGAGCAGCACACAGGTGACCAATTAAGATTCTTTGAGACAGGTAAATGGTAGAAGTGCCCGCCCCATAGCTAAACATATGTTGTGTATACCCCATGGCGAGCCCCGTCACCGCTGAGCTTGGCTGGCAGGCAGCAGCTACAGGACTCAATGTTAGAGGCTGATGTCCGGTGCCAAAGATTGTATGGTAGTCATGGGGGACGTCATCAGCCTGTCTACAACACTGTCACGTGTCACTGCGTGACAGTACGTGAAGCAATTTATTGAATTCATACTGGTAGGACAGGACACACAGTCAGGGAAATGTTCTGGTTGCCTTTATTGGCAGCACGTTACCTGCAGTTGCATTGGCCAGGTGTCCCTGTCTTCTAAATATTTTGCTAGTGGTGCCCTCAGCACTAAGCAACCAGTGGGAATAAGCAGCTTATAGACAAACATTGACACCATGCGGACACTGAGATTAACACTGTGAAATAAGGTGGCCCACACTGACACAAGTAAACGGACACCGGGGCACCCACAATGAGGCCCAAATACTGTTACTGGCAAGAGGGCATTCAAACCAGGACTGCACATTTACACACGGACACTGGTAACTGGACACTGTCATTGGTTATACTATAACACTGGCACAGGGACCACTGAAACAGCAGCACCAGTACTGATAAGGGAGCAGTGACACTAGGCCACTAGTACTGGGAACATACACTCATGCTGGGCACTGGCAGGGTGCCGTTTCACTGGGATACTGGCACAGGAACACTAGCAAACTAGATTATTAACACTAGGATAGTGATGCTAGAACAAAAGCCAGCCCAATTGCACTTTAACAGGTACACTGTAGGGTAATGCATCACCATGCTAGTGACATCTGGAAACTGACAGTGGCTTCTGATACACAACCACTGAGAAGAAACCACTGACAGTGGGGCAATGTTACTGGAACACACACACTAGAACATTGATACATGGGGAAGAACACAGACACAGTCAATTTACCTTAACCACTTGAGTCACAGGCAGGACATTGACACGGCAGCACCAACCCTATCATTGATGCGGGGACAATGGCATGACGCAGTGACACTGACACCAAGACTCTAAGATACTGATGCTAAGGTATTAATGCTTCGAGACAACACTAGGGCATGACACAGGGACATTAACAGTCACAAGGGCGTTGGCTGGAGGATGAGACAGTGTGTTTAGCACTTTTCAAGAAATGTGTAATTATTATCAATGGCTGTTAGAAAGCGTGTATGGAAATGCTGTGATTTCAAAAGGAACTCTTTCCTATTGATTGAAATAAACATGTGTAAAGGTAGCATTATACCAAATACTATGGACACACAATAGATATTTTGGGGTAGGAGCCACACCCCTGTGTCTAGCCCTGCTGCCCCTTTTATGCTGCAATTACTGCCTGAGAGCGTATCCCTCAATGCATCTACGCGTGACTATGAGTATGACGTCTGGTAATAAATACACATCGCCCCTACAGTCTCCAATATGGACCGATAGTGGTAAATGCACCACATCCTACAGTCTAACACAGAGGCCTTCAAACCTTTGTCGGACGAGCCCCCCATCTAAACCTTTTTACACGTCGAGCCCCCCACCGCCACCACCACCTGACAACAAAGTTCTGGAAGCTGGTACTCTGCATCATTGATGGCCATTCCTCCTGCAGAGCCCAGGGTGAGCGGGTGGGTTGAGTGCATAGTGATCCGTGTGAGTACATTGTGATTCCTGTGTGTGCAGGGTGAGTGTGAATTGAAGGGCGGGTATGAGGAGTGAGTTGTCTGAATGCAGGGTGCATTTCCAGACACAGTTGGAGTAAATCAGCATGTCATTGAGGCCTGGCATAGGGTTTCAGATATTAGTTAAACTATTGCTTTTATGGCATTATTCAGGGTCCAGGGGTCCAGGGTGGAGGAAATAAATATTGTGCTCATCCTGCAACAAACTTCCAGTCTTGCGATTAGGGTTGCCAGCTCATTATAGTGATGTCCCAGACGGTACAAAAGTAAGCAGTCCACTAAAGCTTATTTTCAGCACTTATCTGTGCATACTTGGAACAGCTAAAATAAATAGAAAACATTTTTAATTGTGTTCTAAGGCTGCCTGAATGATCTATTACTTATAAATAAAAGGAACAAAGTTTGAAACATCGCATTACAAATGGATACATACTATTTTAGGTATAACCCTATTTAGTGTCAAGACAAGACCTTTGCAGGATTTTTACAAACACATGGCTAGCATTTTGATTTTGGTCACCCTACTTTATGTTCCCTGTTCATGAGATGCATTCTCACATTAAGGCAGTAAAATGTAAAGATAGGCAGAGTGGGGGCACAGGGGGTACTTGAACCAGAAAACAAACAGCCTCTGTAATCAGATTACAAAGGTATGTAAATATGCACAACCTCCCCTGCATATTGTGTCAGCCCGGACTGAGACAGCCTCCAGGGCACACACAGACAGTTTTGGAGCTGCCAGCCTCACCTGAGTACTTCACAGGTCTTTAAAAGACCATTTACGCATTAAAGAGAGGCTTTGTTGTTTTGTCACCCCTTCTTAGAGCCCCTGCATTTCCACTCCTCATTTGCTGGAAGAATTAGGCTCCCCACCCGAAATTGTTGGACCTCTGGTCTTTAAGACCTGTGACCCCAGACACTCTCAGCCGGGCCCCAGACAGCTGGAGCTGCAGCAGCCTGGCTGAGACACACGGATCGACTCGCGCCTGGAATCTACAAAAAAAGATGAAAATGGGGTGAAGTGCGCGCCCCCCCTGAAGGGATGCTGCGCCCCTCCAGGGGTGCGCGCCTCACAGTTTGAAGACCGCTGGTCTAACACATGAACCAGTCATTGTGAATGCAGAGCAATCCACGGACCCACAAGAGCACCCGCGAAGACAGCCAGTAGAGGGCTTTTGTGATTGGTGACTATGGGTAACATAGTTACTCACCACAACTTCATTCCCGCAGAATCCGGTTAGTGGCAGGATCTGTTCGGAGAAGAAGCGTGTTCCGTTCAGGACCTCGGTGTAACTGTTCATGCATGGAAGAGTGGTGTTTCTGACGTGGATGCCCGCTGGGTTGTACCGGAGCTTTTCCAACAAGCACTTAGGGACCGTGATGGTTATCAACTTCTCTGTACATGTGAACATCGGAGCCACGTCCGCAACCTCTGCAAGAAAAAGATAACCAGGTAACTCGTTAAGCCCAGTGAGGTGTAAAGTCAGTAGAGATGTCTAAGGAGAAGCTTAAACTTAGAAAAGCCTTTTGAGCTACATGCGTGCCCCACTTTCTAAGGCAAGGGTTTCGCATCTGACCAAAGTGTTGCTGGAGTATTGGATTGCCTGTATTTTGGAGAGTGTTTTCAGAGCATGCGTAGCTCGTAGTAGTGCAGCAGGTGCAGTAGCGCAGATGCCTGATGGTGTGGTAGACCACTGCAACCATGTTATGGTTGTCTTTTTTGTACCCAATCAGATTCTAAAGACTATTTTAAATTGTTGCATTAGGGCCGCAAACCCTTTCTTACCCACATTTTCTTACAGACAGAATGAAGCTACATTAAAGCCTGGTTTCTCTTTCATCGAACAGTCCTTATCTCTGGGATGTAAACCATCTCCGTCTTAAGGACAGGACATCCAAAGGCCCTATCTTTCTTTTCTTTTCTTTTTAAACTCCTCCCACAGACCGAGGTACAAGACAGCTACGACTGCCCTGGAAGTCTTGCTTTGTTACCTCACTTTTGGAAACGACAAGTTCCTGGTGCTGCGGCTCCTATCCACGTATAATAAGTTAAAGTCTTACTATGGGTGTAGCTTAGTCAGTGAGATTAGGGGGTGTGAATATTGAATTTGCCAACTACGAAAGCAGTGGGCAATCTGGTGAATTGGGATAGACTGTTCCCAAGAGGAGCAGGGTCAATATTGATTTGCATTAGGTGGGCCTTTGGGGCTGACTTAGAGTTTGGCGGACAGGGTACTCTGACGCAACACTGATGGAGTACCCCGACTAATAAACTCAAGGGCCAATCCCCCCACACCTCAATTTAGAGTTTAGAGGACTGCACATTATTTGCAGACAGAGTGAAATTTACTCTGTCAATGTAAAACTTCCTTTGACTTAACGATGGAGTAAGAGCCATCAGACGTGAGCCATCTGCCTATCTGTTCTACTTAGATTTGATGGTTAGAAGGCTTCTTTTTACCATGGTGTGGGAGTCATCAGTTTTTATTCTTCAAAAACAAACTTGTGCTTTAGGAATTTGGTTTTGAAAATTAAAAAATGGGATCTTGTTTGATGGTTGGCCGTTATGTTTTACCAAGCTGTCAGTCAAACATTTTCTACTTTTACAGGAACCATGACGATGCCATGTACAGAGGTGTCCGGGGGGACTAGCTGAGATCTCTAAAATTGGCTGGCACAGTAAAGGCAGTGTGCCTGATGTAAAGTTCTTTACCACCCTGTCTATCTTTACTCCTTCTGCCGAACCATCATTCAGGCCCTCAGTCTTAGTGGCACAGTATAAGAAAGAAAACAATGGGTTGAAGTGCTGCGCCAAGTGATTGTCGGTGGTTAGACTATTTGCAAGTATTCTTCCAATCATCTTTTGGGTGTTTGATTTCAACTAGCATGCCTGGAAACCTGAGGATGGGGCAGCTTTCCAAGCATACCCCTGCCAATGTTTGTGAATTCCAAAAAGTAGTACATTTGCATCCATTCAAGGAGTAATTATATAGGTGCAGGTTCACTACTTTTCTTTTGTAAACTGGTCACTGTATATATTTAGGTTCCTGCTGTAAAAAATGAACAAGTTAAAACTTCTAAAATCAGAAAAACTTGAAAAAAAAATAACACAGACATGGCAGACCCTACTCAGGGCCTCCTGACCAAACTATGAAGCTAAGAATGTATGTATATTGGGGTGTCACAGTCTTTACTCACCTGCCCTTAAGTGACGTCTTGGATTTTACAGGAAAACATTTAGTGGATGTAGATGACTCTATGTCTTTCATGAAGAAAGTTATAGCCCTAATAGTGGGGCAAAAGGGAAGTATATTATTCAGTTTGGGCTTCCCTGATCCAGCAGTCCCATTAACTTCAGAGACTGGAAAGCCAAGACTTTTTAACTGATATTCCAGCAGAGGCTCCTGGCTTTCCTCCACAACAAGGAATTTGAAAAAGATTAACAAGAAACAAGGAACAGGATAAATCTTAATTTCCGTGATTTTGGGGTAAGCTGCATCCATTACGTAACTTTGCAAAGACTTCCCTGAAGCTTTGAAAGTTGATCCCTGCTTCTTTCTATAGCAGGTTGTTCTATATTTGCTTCGGGAGTTGTTTATGCTACAGATCCCACCGATAAATGTGTAAAACAAGCTCTTAACAATGATCACTCATCTTTAAATATTCCCATTTGAGGATATATGTATTTACAGATCTATTGCTTCAATCCCTGATAAAAGATTTTCATGATATTGATCTCCTAACAGCCTTGGGAGATAGTTCAGACTGTGGAGCAGGTATTCAAATTACACAAAAGCAAACACAGCTCATCTCAGACATTCCTGTGCATAATTTGAATGCTTCCGCCCTGAGAACAGTTTCAGTCGCAAATAAATGTTTGATTGTGTGCTGGTAAAGGAGACTGAGCCCAGAAATCACATTTTCACAAAAAACGTTCTTTACTGGAATAAGGCGTAGCTTGGCCCACATGTGGAGAAATTGGTCAGACCACAGCTGAAGATAGAATTTAGATACTCCCTTTGATCCCTGAATTCCTTTTTCAGTATATGGAAACATCTTCACCTAAGTACAACACCTAACCTCCCCCCCCCACACCCTGTAGTCTCTTGTCTAGATTCCTTCAGAGGGGTAGTTAATGATTAGGGGTCTTGATCTTCCTGGGGTCATAACCCCTAGGGTCATAACCCCTCTTGTTCAGACACAGAGTGCTCCTGACTATTCCATCAGTGTGGAATCACATGGAAGTGGGGCCAGAAATCTTTCAGTAGGAGGCCGTCATAGATATTTGGCTCCAAGATATTTCAGACCAAAGGGTCTTGGATATTGAGCATATGGTGCACAAAATAGAACTTGTTGAACCTCCTCCTACAACCTTCTGGATAATGCTGTCAGCTGAGAGGCAATTCAAATGAGAATACAAGAACTGGTCTAGAAGAGAGTGGATGTAACTGCTCTTCCTGGCGAACAGGGCGGGCACTTATTCAATCCTTTTCCATGTTCAGACACCATCAGACAATTTTTGACCCATAATGGATTTGAAGGATGTAAATACAGTGGTCCAGAATGGACACTGTAGGGATTCTGCCTTTTCTGCGTGGTCAGCCCAGACTTTCAAATTTTGTTGGACCCTATTTTATTAGCATTCTGTGCACTTTACACTGCTAACCTGGGTTACAGTGCCTGTGCGTTCCCTTCAAACATGCTTAAAATGGCTTATCCCTTATTGGCACATTTAACATGCCTGTCTGTAAGTCCCTAGTATGTGATATAGAAAGTGCACCCCGGGGTTGGCAGTTAAACACCACAAGTGGACTGCAGAACCTGTTGTGCCGTCCATTAGGGTAGCAGTTCAAACATGGCTACAAGCCTAACTCTGACTGCTGCAGTGCAAAATCTGCAGCGCAACCTCGCTTTTAGATATTATTAGCTCACCCCTATGTAGGCCTTGCAGGCCCCTAGGCAAGGTGCATGGAATTTAAAAGTTGGACAGGGAGAAAATTAGCTCTACCATATCCCTTTATGGACAAGGCCCGAAAAGCTATTTTCACTGTCACAGGTTTAGCTGTCCTATGCAGAAAATAAGAGTACAGAATAAAATACTAATACTGTATCTTTGGAATGGGATCAGCTACAAAAATAATTAAACGACTATTCCAATTCCAGTCCAGATAGCCCATTCGAATGGTGAAGTCATAATTTCAATAAATGTAAAAAAAATCAAATTACAAAAGTGAATCTTTTCCTTCCTGAAGTTCCTGGAGGCTAATTTGTATTAACTCTCCAACAATTCTCAGCCAATGCTCAGCCGAGGATGAAGTGTGAACTGGTGTGATATATCTCCCAGAAGTTTTTCTTGATGCTTTTCCTACTTAAATTTTTAAAAACTCAAATATCTGGTTCCCCTTAATTGATTTTTGTCATGTTGTTGTCAATTTGTTTAGTAAAGTTTACTCTAGTATTCTAAGTGGGTTTGGGATTTTTATTGCTTGGTGCTTTTACTTTATTATTGTCTTAATACTGCATAAACACTTTATACATTTCCCTAAGTTAAGCCTACCTGTTTTGTGCCACAGCTGCCAGAGGGTTGAGCTCAGGTTTATATAGTGACTTTAAGCGTTCACCCTGCCAACACTTGTGATTATTCCTTGAGGTGGGCAGTCATCCACCCCAAATAATATTTCAATTCCTTAAGGGCACACTTCAGCTCATCATCCCAGCTGTGTCTGAGGTAGATTTTCAAACTTCTATAGACTTTAGACATGCATACTTTCAAATACCCAATAATTACCCATTAACTTGCCGCATCAGCAACCTACAATTTGCTCTTCCAGAAGGGCATTTCCAATTTAGGTTCCTCCTTTTGGGCTGAAATCAGTCCTGTGTGTATTTGCTAAGGTCATGGCTTCCCTGGTAGATCTTCTTCGTGAACAAAATACACATATCCAATCATAATTATATGATGGGATGGTCCATGCAACTGTCAAAACTACACACATAACAGGTCTGAAACCTTCAAGTTCTAATAGAGTTCTTCTAAATTTTGTAAGGCATCAGCAACATTAAAGTCAACAGCTCAGATTTTCAGGATGACTCTTCAACATATCATACAGAAAGATTTTTTCCCTCCTCTAATTGCCCCTCTCCAAGCTTCTAGAGAGAAGATCAGCACCAGTCCATCAAAGGCTTCAGGTCTAAGTGGACCTGGTTGCATCAGTATTCCTAGCACCCTGGGCCAGATTTCACAATAGCCCTCTTACTTGTCATCGTGTACATCATTGACATTTGAGATATTAGTCTGTATTTATACAAGCTCTTCTGCATTTTGCACGATGATTGAAACAAGCAGTACTGATCAAGACAGACAACCAGGTGGCCATGGCATACATAAACCAACACGCAGGAGTGACTTCACATTCTCTAACATTGGTGGCAGATATACCTTAAAGTCAGCAACATTCCAAGGTTAGGCAATATGAAATCAATTTCCCTGAGCATGATCTGCTCCTCCTCCATGGGGTTTTGCTAACTATGTTACATTTTCAGAACATTCTTCAGAGGCTAAGTGAACCTTAGATTGATTTTCAAATGTCATGGACACAGCTGTACTGTGGCAGGAGAAGGGACACAAAGGGACAATTAGAATGGATACTTCCTGGCCTCCCCCTTTTCTGTTTACCTTGCCTTTTCCTTGCTAGAAGGTTTTCTCATCAGAGCTCAGAGAAGGAATGCCAAAGTAATCGTAGTTACTTCTGCATGGAAGTGGTGATCTTTTTTCCCCTTTATCTCAAGAATTGTCCGTGAGTCTAGAGTGTCTTCTGCCTCTTAACCACTCAGATGGCTTATCTTGTCTCAGCGCTCACTCCAAAGGTTAACGCTGACCTTCCCATGACTTTTTAAATAAACAGAGGTGCCACAGGGATTTAGAGGTCACAACAAGAGTGGCTATTTTCTATCCAAGTGTTGTGCAGGCCTTCCATTAGCAAATATCATATTCAACACTGGGTTTCTTCCTCTAATTGGTGCTCTTCTAGAATCTTCTTTCCTGCAACCTGTTTAAATTTTCAGAATTTCTTTACAATGGTTCCAACTTGGGTCTTTATGTCTCCTCTCTTTGTTGTCAGGTGCCTTTGAAACCTTTGGAGGTCTAGATGAAGACAAGGTCAGATGACTCACCTAGTTCTTTACTTGTCATCTGTTATTTTGTTCAGGGCCCTTGTTCAGGAAACAGTCAGAACAATGCGTGCAGATCCATGTGTTTTCTGACAACGCAAGCACTAACACGCTTGCCTTAACCACGCATATGGCTTAACCACACATACGCATGGTTAAGACAGTGCATGGTCTAGCTGCTGGCTGCTGGCTGCTGCTGGGTGGAAGCAGGAAGAAGAAAGATCGGTTGAGGTTGCAGTGAGGTAAGTGGGGTGGGTTTTGGGGGGTAGTTTGTAAGGGTTGGGTCAGTTTTTGGGGCTGGGGATCGAGTTCGCTTTTCGGGCTGGGTTAGGGTAGTTTTTAGGGCTCAGTAGTTTTTAGGGCTCAGGGGAGGGTGGGGTAGTATTTAGAACTTGGGGGGCAGGGAAGTTTTTAGGACTTGGGGAGCGGGGGTTGGTTTTCAGGAGGGAGGGGGGAGTGTTACGACTTAGAGTGGGGGCAAGGGTCAGGGGGGTAAGATGTACCTGATAGGTCTTAACCACAAATACGTATTTGCCATACATGCCTTAACAACGATCAATTTGCTGTAAAGGCATGCGTGGTAAAGGCATATGCGTGGTTGAGACTTGCATGGTTAAGACAGCATAGAACCGGCATGCATGGTAAACGCATGTGTAGTTTCATCACACAACCCCCTTGTTCTTGTTGTTAACTATCTCCTTATATATAAAGAATATGCTAAGGGGCAAGGTGACAGCATTCTGATGACTGACGTATAACCTTCATTACACCAAGTCCTATTCTCCTCTGTCACAGTCTTGCAAGCCATTCGCCCCTCCTTGTGAGTTTCTGAGCATGAGACAATGCAGGGGGGTTTAACCATCTAATACCTCCTTCTGGAGAAAACTTAAAACAGTGGAAAATAGAACTTTTCGGTCTTCTGTCATTTAGAAGTGGATGGTTTACGCCTCAAAGATGAGGATTGGGATGAGGAAAAGTAGAACTTGGCATAATGTAGATTACCAGTAAATTATCCGGACATTGTGTATATAATGTTAGACCCAGTTAGTACGCAATTAACACTTTATTTGTTTTTGGGGTCTGATAAAAGAGAAGGCATTGGTGTAGGAGTCTGAGATGTTTGCTAGAGGTGGTGATGATGACAAAAGTAACTTGTTGGCTCAGTAATAGATCTTGCGGTGGCCAGATTCGAGGCTGATGGCTTATGCTTAGGCCAGGAGTGCCTGCCATAGAATACTGGTCTGTGGCAAAGACACCAGGTAATATGCATGGGAAGGCAACAACACTATAGAGACAGAACAATAGATCCTTGAATGTTTGTACCCTGGGCACGCAAACCCATGGCATTTACTTTGGCAGTTAGAGGGAACCCATTTCTCAGGTTCGGATCTGGCTTATTGTTCTCTAAGAATTTATTTGCCTGCCCACCTCTTGTATGTATCTGGGCTACTATTGTGACACTTGTGCCTGAACATTTCTATCCAGCAACGAAATGGCTTTGCATGTTCGGAGTGTGTGTAACTGCTAACAAACTCCTTGTTTAATGGCGCATGTAATATTAAAACAAGCATTTACAATGCAACGATCCCGCCTTTACCAAATTTAAAGCTATTGGCATTGTAAATGATTTTTTTTTAATTTATGTGTTGGTTTTGAAGACAACCGTAGGTAACATATCCTGGCACCTCCAGACACCCTGCACGGGCTGCCCCATCCGCTGCACAGGCCTTCCCCAGACACCCCGCATTACCAGTCCAGACTCCCTCCACCGACAACCGCAGATAAAGTATCCCACCGTGCCGCCCCCAGACTCCTTGTGCAGGCTGTTTCATCCCCTGCAAAGGCCTTTCCCAGACACCCTGCGTTAATAGTCCAAACACTCTGCGCTGACAACCAAATAAAACGCCCCTGCGCTTCCAAGCACTACACAGACCCGGTTGGACACCCCCTAGAAGACTGTGCATGAGACCCAAAGAGAAACCCCCTACAGTAGCCCCCGGCCCCCGCCCACCAACAAACACCTTAAATTAATTTCCAAGACACCCTGTATCATATTCACTCAGACACAGTCAGCACCGGCACACGCTCCCACTCCCCACTTTGTATATTTACTTACAATCAATCATAGCGCCTCGATGCGAGCCCCTGCACAGCAGTCTTGTTAGTGCCCATGCAATGACCAGCCAATGGATGCCTCAGCTGGGCTGAGGCGGTCGTAAACTTCATGTACACACACCTATATATAACAATGGTATTTACAGAGTGACACGTGGGTGGGGGCAGGGGTCACATTGTCACTAGCACAGGCTTCTGCAGTGCCCCAAACCCACTCTGATGCCCTGTTGTATAGCGCCTAGCCTTTGGCCCTGTGTGCCCTGGCCCCCTGCATTGCCTCAGACTCGACACTGCCTGCTCTTTTGTACCACCCAAGGCACGTCGTTTGCCCCAGACCCCTCAGCATTGCCTCATGGCATTTCCCACACCCTACTTTATTGCCCCATCTGCAGTGCCCTAGAGCCCTGCACACAGCCAGTACCTCACCTGTGTCCATCTGCAATACACAAGCCCCCCTCCCTGCCCCGTGGTGCTGCCCGGGGGTGCCAGCATCACCCCTCCCATTGCCCTTGCATCCAGGGCCAGTCTCCCAGTACCCCCCTGCATTGCCCCATCACTCCTGCATCCTGCCAGACCCCCTGCATTGCCCCATCACTCCTGCATCCTGCCAGACCCTTCCCCTGCATTTCCCCATCACTCCTGAACCCTGCCAGCCCCCTCCCATTGCATTGCCCTTTCATCCAGTGTCAGGCTCCGAGCACCCCCCTGCATTGCCCTCACCTGGCATTGCCCCCTCCTCTGGTACCCCGGCCCCATCCTTGCCCTCCAGGGCCCCTGTCACTCACCCAGCACCCCGGCCTCCATCTCCCCGTGGGGGTTCCCGGACTCGGCTCTCCCGGGCATGCTGCAGCTGCTCTCCCGTGCTGCGGACAGGGAGGGTGGCGCAGCTCCGCCCTGTGCAGCTCCGGAGAGGAGCGACAAAGGCAGGGCGGGCGCCGCACACACACTATCACGCCCGCAGACAATGGCGGCTCTGTGGATCCTGGGCACGCAAGGGCCCGAGGTGGGCGAGGGAGGGAGAGATACGGAAACAGCGCTCAGGCGGGCCAAAAACCACACAATATCCGTGCAAACAACAACGATCCTGCGGTTCACGCCCACTATCGCCGTAACCCAGTCATCAGTCGGGAGGCAACAAACCCACAGCTTTGGCTCCTTGGATCACGGCCACTCTCTCCACAGGGTGCAAAGATCATGTGATAAAGGACGTCACGTCCGACATCCGTGCGTCATCATGCGTATAGTTACAGCAGGAGTCCCTACCCTAATATAAACAGAATACAGCATTGCAGCGAGAAATTCAGTTTGAATCCGGAGTTGTTTTCGTTAAAGCAGATCACCAAGAAAGGAGTTTTGCCTAGGACATGCGTGAACTTTTCTTTGATTCGTAAATACAAAAGGAGCTTGTTTAATAAAGTTAACCATTCAACGAGAGGAGCGCTCCACATGACCACGTACCTCCGAGGCGAGGCAAAAATGCATCGGAGAAACGCAGCCTCATTTTGGGATTCGGGGGCGTGTTTTTCTTTCTCTCCTCTTCCCATTGGCTGGAAGGTAAAATTCCAGCCCATGGGAAGAGGAGAGAAAGAAAAGAGAAAGAAAGTAAAAAACACACCCCTGAATCCCAAAAAGACGGAGCTTGAACGGAGTGACGCCCCTCTCCTCCAATGGCTGGCCTCCGTTTAGGAAGCCAGCCAATGGAGAAGAGGGGCAGGTTCAAGCTCCCACAGTGTCAACAAAAGATCTCTCCGTGCGAGACTGCACAAGCGCAGCCTACGCAGGTCTTGACCTAAAAAACGTCTGGGAAATGATTAATTGCGGAAAAACAGTATTTATCTCTTTGTAATCTGCCTGTCTGCTGGCATGGCTCTCTAATGTGGCGTACAAGTTATTCCATTTTAGTTTATGATCTGTGTTCCAAAGCAGCGTATGTGATTCATGAATAGACAATGACACTCCTATGAACAAAGGTAACCACCCTGCACATGCTAAGAAATTCCACAGTGCACACCACAGGTCACTTTGACGTCCTAGCACAGACAAATGGACGCAAAGAAGATGTCGACGCTACGGAACACTTTACTACTTTTATGTGGGAAGCTCGTTATTTAAGAATTCACATCCATCTGTTGTAAAGTCCATTGGATGTATGCAGCGTTGAGAAGCATCTTTAATATTTGGGGCGTCAGCAAGAGCAAACAGTATCGGTCAATAAGTGCGAGGGGAAGCTTCTAGAAACACCCAAACGCACAGCATGCTTTACTGTGGAGGAAGGTGTCCAAATGATAAGAAATAGAGGCAAAAAAAAAATACAACAATTTTGAAGCTCTAGGGGGCATCAGCGGCTGGCCCCAATAAGGTAAATATCACCCCTTGATTGGTTCATCCCTCTGCTAGAACAGTGGTGGTCTTAATGGTTTTAAAAGTTGTGCTGGTGGAGCAATACTTTCCAGATAAACATTGTTTGAGCTCTTCAATGAGTGAGCCTCAACTAGCCCACCCTGTCAGCAGTGTTTGCTCCTGTAAACAGTGCCAGGGCACTAAAACACTGTTTGCCCTCTTTCTCTTCTAACGAATGACGGAGCATATTATCAAGGACCGGTGTTAAAACTATCGCCGTTTTATTGGCAGGAAACTGCCGATAAAACGGCGATAATGGGCTTGATAATACGCCCTTGTTAATTCAGTTGGAAGCCCATGTTAACATCAGAACATGGGCTTCTATGGAAATTAACAAGGGCGTATTATCAAGCCCATTATCGCCGTTTTATCTGCAGTTTCCTGCCGATAAAACGGCGATAATTTTAACACCGGTCCTTGATAATATGCCTAACGTTATGTAGGGTTTTACGAACGTGGGACATCGACTCAAACATTGCAGATTTTCTGCCTGCTTTATTTGGAGAGCATAGCGCCTCATACACTCTAAATTGGGGTGGGGGGACATCTGCTGCTTTTTGGCATGAGTCCTGATACCCAAGAACTGCCCACCAGACCCTTGGTCTTAGGAAGCCTCAGAAAGCACTCCCCCCTTGAGTAACTGAAGGTTCCATCATATCTGGTGCAAAGCCACGCAAAACCCAGCAAAGCCTTGTCACACAGCTGGCAGCTTCATTGGAACTGATGTCGAGCGGTGCGAAGCTCCAAAAAGCCTCACTGCCCCGCTAAGAGCTACATCGGACCCAACACCGAGCAATATGAGGCCTCACAAAGCACCACTGTACAAATTTAGCACACATCACTTAAGGTGCAACTCCTAGCAGACAAACCTGGGGGCATTTTATCACGAACGTCGATAACCTTATCGCTGCTTTAGCAGCAGGAAACTGCTGCTAAAGCGGTGATAATTGGCTTGATAATATGCCCTTGTGAATTCCCACAGAAGCCCAGGTTCACACCAGAACCTGGGCTTCTATGGGAATTCACAAAGGCATAGTATCAAGCCCCTTATCGCCGCTTTAGCGGCAGTTTCCTGCCGCTAAAGCGGCGGTAAGGTTATCGCCGTTCTTGATAATATGGCCCTTGGTCCCATGACCGGCTTGCGCTCCATGGCAGTGGTCCTGAACTTGTGACTTTGTCCCAGTCCATTGTGACCACATACCCAGAGTTAGCACTTCCTGCTTTTGCAGCTATTTTTATCTAAAACATTGGAATTAAATATATTTAGTTCAGCTTATTGGATTTTTGTCGTCTGGTATTTGTTCAAATATACAGTACTTTTCTGAATCAGTTTGGGGTTGTTCTTATGTTGTGTTTTCACTGTATTACTGTTTCTGCACTGCACACATACTTTGCACATTGCCTCTAACGTAAGCCTGGCTGCTTTAGGGACTTCAGTGGTTCATCCTGACAGGGAGTGGGACTGTGGTTGTTGCCACACCCCTCAAATAATAACCTAATTTCTTACACCCTTTATTTACTTTTTATTGAACATGAAGTGGAAGAGTCCATACTTACGTGCTCCTTGGTGCGTGGTTGAATTGCACATGCAAACGCCCTCTGGCAGCAAACAGTATTCATCAGCCAAACAGGCAGGGTAACAGGTAGGCTCAACTGGTGAGAGAGAATACATGTGCATTAAGGAAGTGTGAAACACACATACTCACGCACAAACACAAACCTGTGTGTGCCCTAGGACCCACAAACCTACATACACACACACCCATATACACCCATTACCCACATAGGCAAGTACCTTATAGCCCACTCATTGTTCTGTGGGACTCCATGCGCCCTATACCCCTTTATTTAGCGATGCTAACCCACTGCTCACCTCTCTCCCAGGGGAACATTACACCCCTGGATAATTTACTCTGAGCACTTCCACCTCACCAATGCAGCCCTTACCTTCGACTATTTCATTCCAATGCCCCACAAATCACCACCCAGTGGCCTTGTCAAGATTGTAGTTAACACTCAAAAAGGAAAATCATGCACTCATTGGTACAATGCTACATCAAACCAAAGAAACACCCCGGTAGTACAGGCTCTGAAAGAGGAGGGGGAAATGGGATAGTGGACTGAAGGCTTTTCCTTATGTCAGGACTGGGATTCAAGGAATGCTGATAGTTCCCTTACAAAGGACCAGATGATGTGGGCAGTAATCATGACATCAGAAAAGGATAATAAATAAATTAAGGGAAGATAGCAAATCAGCTCGGCTTTCTCACTGCTGAGCATTGTCTCAAAAATACTGAGGACGATTTGCCATGCATGCATGATTGGTTCTTGCCTGGTGGTGACTCTGTGGTCAACTTTATAGATCAGATGGATAGTTTATGACGTACTGAAACTTAACCAAACAGTGGATCTCATTAGAGGTGTCAGAGGTTTAAAGATGGCAAGATGTAACATTAGGTAGGTTTCTCACCTCCCATAAGTACAACAAGATCTTTTTGACCTGATAGGTATACAGTTTAGGAAATATTTTTTGTCAATAAAGCAATGTTAATGGGTTGTTCTGTGTCACATTTAGAGACTGACACTGTTAGGGCTCTTCAACTTAATGATTACCGAGAGGGATAGATATAAACTGGTAAAGAGACTATAGTTTCAAGGTATTTAATTCATATGTGTATTGGATCTACTCCCATGGGCAATATTAGATTTTATCGATAAGTCTGGAAGAAGTTTAGGGAAGCATGGCATGTCAGCAAGGAGTGAGTGAAGAAAGACAGGATCAGAGAATGGTATTCTTATTTTCAACCATAATGGAGATCAGTGATAAAGGTCTACCCATTTCTCCAGTATCCGGTAATCTTGATGGTTTGGCATTTTATGAAAAATATTTCTGGGACTATAAGCATTCAGGTGAATGTTGGAAAGCAACGTACCGGATCTGCTGGCCAGATCAAGGGGGTCACATCATAATATAGCAAGTCAAAGTGAAAAAGAGAGGATGCAACAATGCCATTATGCTCATTTCATAAGAAGGTGCACCTGTCTGTTCAAAACAATGTTTGACTCCAATTGAGCATCAGAAATGGCAGGGAAAAACTGAATTTATCTGTTAAAGTTGTGTCCATGTGGAGAACCGATTCCATGATGAAGTTCAACAACTTCAGGGTGAGTTTGAAATGCCTAGGCATGAGTTTTTACATTACTTACAGATTCAACATGATGTGTTAGGACACACGTAGGTTTAAAAGTAGTGCTCTCAGAATTCACATCACTGAAGAGTAAATTGCACTCAAGGTTTATTGCTTAGCCCCACCCTCTGCAATGCATAGATTACCCCTCTGGCCAATGTTGTATATGCACACATCAACATCCTTTCCTAGGCAGACAACAAACAACTCATACTGTCCCTCTCGGACAAGACCCCCCAACACTAGAAACATGTTTTCCTCCAACATGAGCGAAGCTTCTAACTGAAGGAAAGTCAACTGTCTCAGGCTCAACACTGACAAGAAAAAGTAGTGATATTCAGCAATAACACCTAACCATTGGACTCCAACTGGTGTCTGGTGCTCAGACTAATCAGTGATAGCAGAATGTATATGACTGCACAAGTTGATGCTGTCACTGCATCCTGCTTTCACAACTGGTGATGCTGAGGAAAACCTTCGAGTGGCATTCACGCCCTAGTCACCAGCAAGTTGGACTATGGTAACACCCACTATACCAGGATCACCAATTAACTCACTAAAAGACTGCAAACCATCCAGATCTCTGTGGCAAAACTCACCCTAATCCTCCTGCACAGAATTCACATCACTCTACATCTAAGGGAACTACACTGGCTCTCGATAAACAATTCAAGGCACTACTCAACTCAAGCACAGTTGGATTTCCTTCCACCAATCACCTAGATATCTCCACTCCACTGGACTCCGACTGGCGCATATCTCAAATGTACAAAGAACCAGATCTGGAGCATTTTCGTACATCCCCCTAATGGATGGTACAACGTCGCAAAGAGCTTCCTCCTCTCTTCTTTAATTCCAGAAGAAGCTGAATACACACACCTAGTCAGCTCCAGGGTATTCCAACAAGTGGTGGTGCACTTTACAAATACATGTAACATAACATAACAAACTGAAGAATTGTCTCAAAAGGCCAGATGAAGGACATACAAGGCATTGGCCATTTTTCGATTGTATCACTTGATAAACCAAAAAGAAAACAAGATATTAGGGATGCTGGAGGATGACGAGATGGTGAAGGGCCTGGTTTTCCCAATACAAGTGGCTAACAGAACAGATGTTAGACATCAGGGACATCAAAGATCTCCCGTGAGGGTCTTACACTGTCTACTTGTTTCACCTGAAGAGCAGTACCCTCTCAAGCGCCTACTCTGTTTGCTGGATCCTGACTGCAGTGCGGTGTGAGTGTGGAACTAAGTATTATGCCTAGAGACCGATTTGCCTTGTGCAGAGCACCCAAACGGTGTCCACATCTAAGGAGTGTGGCTCCTGCATCATGGGGCTTCAGAACACACAAGCATCTCATTGGTGATGAGTGGATTCACCAGTTACAGTACTCATTGTGGCCCGTTTCGTCGTCGGTACTGCATCACCCTTGTGCGACACGCCAACTGCATGCTAAATTGAGTGCGGTATCCGATTCACAGGTTGCGACCCTTGGGGAGAAAGAACATCTGTAGTCGTGCCTCATTCTACTTCCTGCTCTACTACTCAACTTGTGACTGTGTGTGTGTGACCGGATTGTCTGGTGCAGTGCATCATGGGACACCAGACGTTGTACTGTATTCCAGGGAGGTACGACAAACCTAACTTTTGGTTCATTGTGATCAGATTGACTGATGTGACTCATATCATCACGCACCAGACATTTTGCTTCATTTTCAGAGAGGTACAGAAAACCCGACTCGTGGTTCACTATGATAGTATTGTCTGGTGTGACTGGGATCAACATGCACCAGACATTGTATATTACTTCTAATGGGATGCGGGGACAGCTGCAACCCCTCCCCCATACACTGATGGTTCCAGCTTGCCCTCAATGTAGCAAATTAACTGCCCTCTCCTCACCCGGCTGGAAGACTTCATGTTGCCAGGTAGTATAGCTCGGATTGGACCTGGGTGGTGGGAGAAAGTGAATGGGCTGAGGAACACTTCTGAGAGCATATGGAAATGGGTTGACAGACTGAGTGACTCCCCAGTGCTTCTCAGAAGTGGGCTGGTGCTGGAAGGTGAATTGAGGAACTTCTGGATTGAACTAGGACAACCTCCATCCATTTCTGCTCCACATACAGTGGGTGAACCTCCGGAGTGGCGGCCAAGCCCCCATTTATCGACTTTTGCCTTTTTACCCTGATAGTTACTCTAGGATTTATCCCTGGGGCCCCTGACCAAGTGTAGCTCTGGCTCTAACCTTTTATAGGAAGGGGTGCAAGTTTTTGACTGTAACCCCCATCAGTGATGTAATCGGTGATATCACTGACCATGTCATGAGTGATGTAATATGTGGGGTCATAAGCAGTGCGCTGCGGGGGTGCAAGTTATAGCTAGTTCAGTTAACTATAGCTGCTGAATTTCACTGGTTTTGTATGAGTGAAACTTGAGCCTAACTATAATGTCCCTGTAACCTTTAGTTTTTCAGTGAATTTCTAAGTTTTTTAAAATTCCATTTCCAAACTATAATGCCTATGTAACCTTTTGGTTTTTCAGTAAATTTCTGAAGTTTTTTAAATGCTAATTTCTAACTACAACGTCCTTGTAACCTTTGTTTTTTTAATTGAATTCTATGTTTTTTTAAGTGATAATCTCCTTTGCAGAGTGGTGTAGAAAAGAGGTGGGGTCTCTGACCAGCTCTCAGGAATCTCGCTGTGTAGGACTTACAGGATGTACCTGGAGGACTTTATTGCCCGCAAGATCCTTCAGCATCCAAGAAGACTTCATTCTCTAACCAGTATGGCACTAGTTGGTGAGTTTGCAGAGAGGTGGAGAAAGGGTGCATGGCCTCCGAAGATCTCCTAGCAATCCCGCTGTGTGGGACTTACTGGAGGTAGCAGGAAGAGTTGCTTGCCTCCAAATACCCTCAGTAGCCAAGGGGACTTCATCCCGCAACAAGTAGATGTCCTTGGTGTCAAGAAACAGCTCCCGTTACATCCAGTAAGCCCCACATGGAATAACTTGCTGAGAGATCTTCGGAGGACACGCCTCCTTTCTCCACCACTGTGCAAATGTGCGTTCAGGCGCACTACCGCTTGGGGAATTAAGTCCCCTTGGCTGCTGAGGATCCTTGGGGGCCAACAAGCCCTCCTGTTAGCTCCAGTAAGCCCCACACAGGGAGATTGCCGAGAGGTCTTCGGAGGCCATACCCCCTTTTCTCATCACTCTCCAAACTTTCCACCTGGAAGGCTACTGGTTGGGGGATGAAGCCTGCTTTACTCCTTAGGGTCCTCGGGGGCCAACTACCCCTCCTGTTACTTCCAGTAAGTCCTACACAGCTGGACTGCTAAGGGGTTGTCAGAGGCCAGGCCCTCTTTCTCCACCACTCTGAAAACGCAGCTCCTGGCACACTACTGGTTGAGGGAAGAAGTCCACTTTAGTCCTTTGGCCCTCAGGAGTAAAGTGAAATTCATCCCTCAACCAGCAGTGTCTCAGGAGGCACTATTGCAGAGTGGTGCAGAAAGGGGGCCTCTGGCATTGTGCCTGAATCTTTTTCTTTCTTTTTTTTTAATTATAAGGGAGGGGAGCCGTGTGGTCCCCCTTCCCGAGGCCGATTTTGGCAATAGGGGTCCCATATCCTGGGGCCAAGTATTTTAAGAATAGGGAGGAAATTGCATGGTCCCCTGAACACCATCCCTTGGGGCCCAGATGTTTCTTCTTTTTTTAAATGTATACAGTTTTAAAAATAAAAATAAAGGAAGTGGGATGTGCTGCCCCCTTCCAGGGGCCTATTATGGCCCTGGGGACCCCATGCTCTGGGGGCCTGCCCTTCATTAAAAAATTATATATATATTTATTAAAAAAAATTAGAATGGGGAGGATGGCCGTACGCCCCTCCACCCGGGCCAATTGTGGACACTGGACCCCATACCCTGGGGCTTGGCCATAATACTAAGTGCTCGGGTCCCATCCAGGGCACCCAGATTCTCATGTTGGAGACCATGGGGGGAGTTCGAAGACCCACGCTGTCCATGCTGTCTCTGTGCATCCTGCAGGAGCCAGCGTTGCTTTTGGACAGAGGGAGCAACTGAACATGCAGCTCCCTCTGTCTAAAAGCAGTTCTGCTCTGCTTCATGCAAGCGAGAGCATTTTACATGCTCTCACTTGTGCAAAGCCGAGCAGAGTTTGCTATGGCTTGGCGGAAGCAGTGCCAAGCCATAGCAAACTGCAATCTCCCATGGGTGGGCACCTTAGGACATTGAAGGCTGGGGGGGGTTGCAGTCCCCAAGGCTATTATTAGCTCCATGAGGAGCGCTGCATGGCCCCATCCTTTGAATTATATTGACCCAGGGAAGTAGTGGAACCTTTGACTGTAAGGAACTGTGTGGGCCCCTTGCATTCAAATTTATAAAAGCACAGCAGAGGTAGTGGGCCCCAGGGCTGGGTAGTGGTCTGCATGGCCCCATGTTTATTAAAGTTAAAGCCCCAGAGAGAGGGCACCATGGGGCTGCGAGTCGGTCTACGGACCCCCACAATATTTTCAGATAAAGCCCCAGGTTGGTGGCGGTCCCCGGAGCTGTGGGGTCCATGTAAAAAAGTAGAAGAAGAAGCTCCAGGGACATGGTGGACCCGGGGGCAAAATTCAGCCCCAGGAGGGGGACCCATTGGCCCCCTCCAGTATTATAAAAGTCCCCCAGGACTTGGCCCACCCGGGGGCCAATATGATACCAAGTTTAGGAGCCAGCACTTCATTTTTAAGAAAAGAATTGTGCAATTTCATAACTTCATCACAACCTCGCAGTAAAAATACAAATACTATTTTTGTGTGGTGTGGTCCCAGAGGGCCCCAAAGACCATGGCTTGGGGTCATGGCTATCATACCCTGCCCCCTTTTCTATATTTTCACTTTTTGGAGAGGGATTTGGTGAAACTGAGTCCCCGAATGGCTGCCAGCACTTCCTGGCTGAAGTGTTGGCAGCCAATTAGAGCTTTGCATTTCCCTGCATGAGCTTGTATTTTTTTAACAAGGCTTTGCGGCCAGAGATATCATTAACTTTATCTTATTAAAGTTCTAAGAATTAAGAATTACTTAACAGATAAACATCAAATAACAAAAAGATCAACCTGCGTAACAACATCTACCTTTTTGCCAAATTTGGTGTAATTCTGTGCAGCGGCTCATGCTGTAGGTTTGACCACATGTCCCAAGGGAATTGAAATAGGAAAACACACTTTTTTTAGCCCCATTTTCTTGGCCTCAGCTTAACAATCACCTCGAAACTTCCCATGCATGAAAAGACTTACTATTATACTTTTTTGGAAAATGTTGTGACGATTTAAGATATAGAATGAATGAATGAATGAAAAATGTTATTGTTTCACTTAATTAAAACAATAACAGTACATTTTGTAAAATCAACTACTGCATTTAAAATTTCCTTATGTATGGATATATTCTCTGTTAATTCATTCTAAAACATTCTGAGTCTAGTGCAAGAATTTGGTATTTAAAAACAATCAATTAATCCATGTAGTTTATAGTTCCAAGAGTTTTGCTATTATACGTTATTAAGTTCAAAAGAGCCCTCTTACAAAACAACCGCAGTTATGTTGTCCTTTTGTGGACAGGGTGTCAAGTTGTGTTTCAGCGCTTGGGCGTGAGCCACGAGGAACTTTAATAATAGGCAGTTCAAACGGGTGTCTGTTGGGTTCAAAGTTGACATAATCGCCGATCTACACGTTCTTATGCCTTGCTCGTTCATAGCCTTTTTTAGGAAGGAAGCTCGTGCTTGGGCTAAATTCGAGCAGATACAAACAAGATGAATAAAGTCCTCCTTGCTGCTCCCACATAGTCTACAGATTTTGGGTCCGTCGTGCACTCAAATTGGTTGGTCCATGGTTGATGGAAAATTTCCCAGACAGAGCCCATTTAACTTTTGTTTTCTATAAGCTGGGAATGTAATTGTTAGATATGGGGCTGCAGTGAGAGTTTTGTAGTTTGATATGACCATCCAAGCGTGTTTTCTTGTGCTGAAGGTGGCTTTGTCAAGTAGAAGAGAATGGAATTTTGTTGACTTGTTTATGGCTTGTTTGAACGCTGGGTAAGGCAGATTGAGTTCCCAAAGATTTCTTGTTCCAATCTCAGTTAGGGCCTTCTCAAGGTACTGGTTGTGTGGGGATTTAACATCAGCTTTTTTTTCTTCCCACAGTGCTTGGTGCAGTTCTGAGGTTGCCATGTTCTTTTTCAAGCTGTACCAGTACTTGATATTTGCGTACTTTCTTCCCACTGTTTCATTTATTATTCCAAATTCTAATCTCATCTGAGCTGGTGAAGCTCCCCGTTGAATTTGGAAGGTGGATTTAAAGATGGCTGTCTGCATTTTGTTGAGCAATTCTGTGTCTTTCCCGTGCAATCCTACGCTGCCGTATGACAGGGTGGAAAGCACTTTTGCTTTTATCATTGCCAATAAAGGTTTATATGATGGCCCGTAAGCTTTTTAGCTAAAGATCTAAAGGCAAATGAAAGTGAGTTTGTTCTCTGGGCAATGTACGTCTTTTGCTGCTGATGGTTATGTCGATTATCAAAGTAGAAGCCCAAGTACTTGTAGTTGGTCACGGCCTCTAGTTTTGTTCCCTCCAGTTAGATGTGTGGGTTGACTGACCGTCGTCTGGTGATGACCATTGTTTTTGTTTTTGTTGTATTTATCTCCAGGTTGTTATTTATTATAAATTCCGCCAGCCCTACTAGTAACCTTTGAAGGCCAATCTTCGTAAGGCTCAACAATACCATGTCATCCGGGTAGGATAAATGAGTTAGAGATAAGGAGCCTAGTTTGGGTGGATGGGATGAGATCTTATTTAGGGTTGGTGCTAAGTCTGCCATTAAAAGATTAAAAAGATGCGGGGCTAGAACAAAGCCCTGCTTGAGACCTTTGCTAGTATTGACTTGTCTTGAGAGCCGTGTTCCATTCCCCAGTTTTACTTCCATCCAAGTGTTGGAATAAAGGAGTAAGATTCCTCTCAGTGTTTTGTCCGGGATGTTCCAACTGCGCAGTTTCCTCCATAAGATGTTACGATTTACGCTATCGAAGGCCGCCTTTAGGTCAATGAAACATAGGTGGAGGGGCTGTTTTTTTCGTAGGTATTTGTCGGCTAACACTGAGAGAGACAGAATGTTTGTATTCGTCCCAGTCCCTTTCCTGAAGCCTGCTTGGTTGGGTGGTATTCTCTTTGTGGCATCAGACCAGTTTGTTAGATCTTCCAGGATTAGGGATGCAAAGTACTTTGCCTCCACGTCCAGGAGGGCGATCAGTCTGTAATTTGCTGGGGATGTTCTGTCTCCTCCTTTGAAGATGGGTGAGATTATGGAGCCCTGCCAGCTTGATGGTATTTGATTTTCACTTTCTTTCTCATCAAATAGTTTTTTTATTTTTCCGCTCCAAAAGTCTGGATCAGTTTTGAAGGCTATTGGTGGTATCCCGTTCGGCCCTGGAGCTCCACTGCCACGTGTCTTCCTTAGAATTTTTCTTATGTCCTCTTCACAAAACCTTGTGTGTTTGGACTTGTTTGTTATCTCCTTCATCTCCCGTGGCTGAACCACGTCACAGTGAAGCCCTTTTGTATGGAGATCCCCTTCTGGTGATTGATTTGCTCTGCATTCTTCCTTCGGATGTGGTGTTTGCCTGCGAGGGGTTTTGAGTTCACCACTGGAAATGGTGCTCGCTTGTCTTTGTTTGTCCCCTTTGTTGGTATTTTGTTGGTTTGCTTCTGTATTGGGCTGGTCAGGTGTTGCTTGCGAGAACCTCTGTGTTAATAGCGCGGCCCAATCTGCTTCTTGGACATTAGATGTTATTGGGTTTGAAGGATGGTTTAAACTGTTTATGATCCTCCAGAATGCGTTTGAGTTGGTGTTCTTTGCTGTGCAGAGTAGTCTTGCCCTGAAGTCATCCTTCAGAGATCTTTTATGTTCCCACATTTTCTTTTTGTACTCTTTCTTAAGGTTCTGTCTTTGAGCCCAGTCTTTTGGGGACGTAGTTGTTTTTTTTAATGCTCCTTATTTCTATTTTGAGCTTTACCAGGTTCTTTGGCAGTGGAATTTTGTGAGTTGGGGTCCGTGTTTTTTTTGGGATGGACTTGGTTGTTGTTAGCTTTTTCGTGAAGTCCTCCCATTTTTGTATTTGGTTGCCTATAGTTGTCTCACTCTCTGTTTTTAATCTCTGTACATTTGCATGCAGCTCATCGATGTTGGCCGTTGTCCAATTGAGTTGTTTCAGGTTAGTGGAAGAGGAACTATCTCCCACTGACTTGGAGCTACGATGTTTGGTGAGTTTTTGATTAAAATAAGTGTGCTGATATGAATTATCACTTTTTGATGTGTATTCAATTGAAAATTGCTGGGCAAATGGCAACAATGGAAGTGAGACTGCTGTTGAGTCTTGAAGTGGTCAAGGTTCCTAGATGGGTGTACTGCAGTGGATTATCACCTGGAGTTCTTCCGTTGAGGAACCGCAGCCCAAGGAATTCCAAGGTTGTTACAAATTGTTGACCGATTGGATCAAAGCGCTCTGTTTTAAGCTGGCTTTGTGGTTTAACATTCCAGAATTCGTTGGCAGCTGCTAGCATCTCGTCCTCCTCTGGTGTTATGATGACTTCCCAGGTGGGATTGTTATTTCGAATGTCCCTAATTGTTGATACTAGCTGATCCAGCTGGGCTTGTTTCTCTTTCACCTTTGGAGGTGCATAGAAATTAACCAATAGTACCGGAGCTGAGATAGTTTTATTAGTTGCGTGTTTGGCCCTTGCGGTGCTATTTGTTCTGATTTAATATTGATATCCGACGAGATATAAACTGATAGTCCCCCTTTTGGTCGACCATGGTTTCTTGCAGGAATGTTAAAGTGTGTATACACAACAAGAGGTAGCCCCTCGAGTGCCCAAGTTTCTTGAAGGGCGATGATATCGCATGCAGTCCAGTTATGGGGGGGTAAACCATCTTTCAGCCATTTCCTGGACCCGGCTATATTCCAAGACAGTAGATGGAAGATTTCCTGACTATTATCCTTTTCGAGTTTTTTGGATGGTCTGTTAGACCGCGCCAATAATCGGCGTCGTCTTTGGAGTTTATTTGTTTGCCTGTGTTGGACAGTGGATGGATTGCCGGTGGTGGGCTGTTCCCTCTTGCGTTCCGTAGTACTGAAACTGCCTGGGCTTTTTGTTCTAGCAAATGTTCTTTTTTCTTTTTTTCACCAGATGTTCTTCTAGAGGGCCTGGATAGCGTGGTTTTGCCTGCCTGGAGAGCCTTATACCCCATGAGTCGAACCTCTCTCTAAAGGATAGTATTAACTGAGCGATCTCTGCTGTTCACCATGTTGTTAATGTTTGTTCCAATGAGTTATCATCTTGCTTTCGAAATTTGACTGAGAGTAAGTCTGCGTGGGTTAGATGTTGTAGCCCTTCAGTGTTGCCGTAGAGCAGGGGTCTCCAAACCGGTCCTGGAGGGCCGGATCCATGCCAGATTTTTAAAATTACTACATGTATCTCAATGGGGATATCCCAAAAATCTGAAATGGATCCGGCCCTCCAGGACCGGTTTGGAGACCCCTGGTGTAGAGTTTAAATATATTGCCCCTGTTGAGAATGTCATGCATCCGCTGCGTTTCGTATTCTGGGATGAAGAGGAGTTGTTTGAGATGTGAATCGTCTTTGCTACACCAATTACCAGAGCCTTTTTACCCGATTCTGGTCTGCAGTCTGAACTGATTCCGCAATGAGGCCCAGTCCCGACGGATATTTGTGTTCCATGCGTACCGATTGCCTGTGTGCATTGGGATGTCATAATCCTTGTGATCTGATTGCTCTCTTTCGTCAAACCTCCGCTCGTGACTGGGCTGGTCTGGGGGGCTCTGATGTACTCCAACTCTGTCCCCTTCTAAGGTGGCATCCTCCATGCAGTTCAATTTTACACTTCGACCTCCGAAACTTAGTAGAATTTTTATGTCCGCGATAGGGGGTAGGCTTTTTTCGCCCCCAACCTGGAGTTTCCAGTTTGGGGTTCTATAAATGATTTTAGGTGATACCTCTTAGTTGTTGGTTGTATTAGCAGGCTGGTCTTGCTTAAAGGTCCCGCGTAACTTACCTTGAGACCTGCTTTGTCTGGGGTCTAATTCTTCTCTGCCTTGTGGGCAGCATTTAATTCCTTCGGGCTACTTTTCCGGATTCACGTCGGACCTGCACGCCAGCACCAAACTCCAGAAAAATAACAGCCCTGTAGAGTCATATCCTTCACACGGTGTGACGAAACACGTGTCGGCTAGTTGTATTTTCATATGTACTGATCAAGATTGAACTATAAAGTAACGATTTACTCAACGGTGGACCTCAATCATATTTATTTGAACTTTTGCCTAACCTATTTGGTTCTGACTTAAGAACCCAAAACTGGGATACGTGTGCACAGGACTTAAATAAAACGAAAAAATGAAACAATATTTCAGTTAGATTTAAAAAAAAAAAAATTACATTTCAGAAAAATATATAATGTTATTTAATGAATAAAATATTCATAAATAAACAGTTAAAAAACTGTAAAAAATCAGTGCGAAAAATAGGTATAACTACTATTACACTTAAAAAATAGCATTTAAAAAACCTTTGAAATTCACTGAAAAAAACATAGGTTTCAGAGACGTTATAGTTAAAAATCAGCATTTAAAAAACCTTAGAAATTCAAAGAAAAAAAACATAGGTTTCACGGGTGTTATAGTTAGCTGGACATTCCACTCGTACAAAACCATAGAAATTCCTCTGTTATAGTTAGTTCTACTAACTATAACTAGTGCGCCCGCAATTCACTGCTGATGATCTCACATATTACATCATTCATGACATGGTCAGTGACATCACTGAAGACATCACTGATGACATCTCAAATGACATCACAGAATACATCATCCACGTGACAATCTGATACACCTCATCATACACTAGTATAACCTTTCATTACTCACTGTAAAATACAGAGTACCATATTGGAAACCATTGTCACATCAATACCAGTTACTACATACCCACTCACTGATTCCTAAGTCTACACACACAACTACCCATTCAACAACAGAATCCCTTATACATGCAGTCACTTATTAATAGAACACTATCAATTGCACTTATACACATATATAGACATTGACACATCCGCAGTCATCTTAGTCAGTTATGCAGTCATCCTACTCACTCATGAAAACAATTAATCACACTTACATTTTCTCACTTACACAATTATACACACAACACCTCATTTATTCAAACACATAGTAACTCATAGTTAATAAGTTAAAAAATCACCATTACAATTATACACTCATTCATATAGTTACTCTCACAATCACTGACTCTTCCATATACTTATTTATATACATCAACTCTCGCATACAATGCCTTTTATTTTTTTACTTTGTTGAAGAAGTACAACTAAAGCATATACTCGCTCACCAGTACACAAATAAATACATTCAGTCACCCAAACAACTGTTTTCACATGCACACTTAAACCTATGCACCTAGTCAACCAATCATTCACACATCTATGCATAGAGTTACACACACCCCATCCAACCACACACAAAATCAGTGTCCCATACAAATACTCACCCAACTAATCAATAACTAATATACACACTCATGTAGTTAGTGACCAACTTATGCAGCATGTTATACAACAACAGAGACAGTGATGCACACATTCACATCCTTTAGTTACTAATCAATGTATTAAATGAGACATGTTTAATTACTCACTTGACAGTCAGACAGCTACTAAATCCTCCACCCAGACCGTTATATATCCACTCAATCTTCAATACAGATTGGTATATTTATAATACATATTTAAATGTCAAACTAAACAACATTCACTGGATGATGTCATCAGTGATGTCATTTGAGATGTCATCAGTGATGTCACTGACCATGTCATGAATGATGTAATATGTGACATCATCAGCAGTGCATTGCGGACGCACGAGTTTTAGTTAGCAGAACTAACTATAACAGAGGAATTTCCATTGTTTTGTACGAGTGAAATGTCCAGCTAAGTATAACACCCCAGAAACCTATGTTTTATTTTCTGTAAATATATATATATATATATATATATATATATATATATATATATATATATATATATATATTGAGAGAAAGAGAGAGAGAGAGAGAGAGAGAGAGAGAGACAGAGAGAGAGAGAGAGAGAGAGAGAGAGAGAAGGTCATTTTATGAGTTTTGTCTTCCCTCAAATCCTCAAGCAAGACAAACATTCATCAGCTTTCAGAACATCTCTAGGTCTCTTGACATTCCCCGAACACAGCCTACAGCTCCCATGACTCACCTGAGCAGCAGTTCGCCGAAGTGTGCCAGAAGAGTCCATTGGGGCAGCACTTGGTCTCCATATCACATGTCTGGGGAAGGCATGTGCTTCCATCAGTAGTACAGGAGCAGCCAGCATCTTGAATGCAGGTTCCTGCACAGGTGTTACACAAGGGGTATGTCGCTGCAGACAGAAGAGACCAGAGAGTTGAAAGGAAGATCAGTTCAACACAGTCTGGAGTCAATACTTTGCACAAAAAGAACACGTGTCACAAATGCAGGTTGGCAAAACATAGTTATCCTGAAATCATTGCAATACACAAAATGTTACCACTACTACTAACAAGAAGGGCAGATGCTTTCATGTCAGCAAGTTAGTACTGGTCACTTCAGTGGTACAGCGAAGACAATTCAGAACCTTTCAGAACCTCCCTCAGAAAAAATTATCTCTGCCCTGAGCCGAGCGGTTCAAACGAAGTAGCACATTGAACCTTCAACCTCCTACCGGCCTTCTTCCATGCATCAACATCACCATTTATTAATCTATCTCTTGCTCAAAGCCCGAGTATTTTACTGCATGGGCAAAGTGGACTCTGGCCCAAGGCCCCAGTCTTTCAGGGTCATCTCTGTTCTGCTAGAGTCGTGCCCTGATGACATTGAATAATTCTTAAATATATGGCTTTAAATCCCGTTTTCCTTTAATTTATTTTTGTATGTGGGTGATGTGTGACAGTCTATTACAAACATTTTACAGAGAAATATTGTGTTTCTGACAGATAAAAACATCTATAAAAAAAGATCTTTCAGATCAAACCAGGACCTCATGTATGAAAAATGATGGGAGGGTGTCAAAGAAATTATTTGAAGCAATATTAGGGAGCGGCTGCTGTGGTACAATATTGAAAAAACGCATCTCTATCCCTGAATAAAATATGTAAACACATGTAGAAGTTGGACGTGTTTGCATGTGCACTGTCAGTGTTCTGGCCAAAGCGCGCATAAAAACAGCTGAAATTGGATCAAAAATTCAAAGCTATTCAGAACAGGTGTCCTCAAAATTCGTTTGGGCATGGCTCCCCAAAATACTTAAGATGTCCCACTTCAAAGCGTGCACCTGGTGTGTTGTTGTCCCTTAAACAAAGCTGATAGATGGATGGCATGGACAACAAGGTGCAAAGAGGACGCCTTCCTTCTAATGCCTTGGATTTCTGGGTCATGGTGTCCATGCGCATCTCAAAGACAAGAAGCAGAGTTCAGGCCTAGAGATAAGCAGAACCGGTGGTGTCACCAAGGGTGAGATCGCACTCCTATACTGACCCCATCACCAGTGAGCACTGAGCATTGGTAATAGGCAGCGTGTGCCTGTGAGAGTGGGCCACTATATCTCACACACCAAGTCCTCTCAATGGGAGGCGGCATATGTGACTGGGTTTCCACCCCTTCCCCCAGTAAGACAATGTAATGGGAGAACCTTCAAACGAAAGGGTGATTTTGAGGTGACAGAAGGCCAAAAATTGAAAGAACAATTGTGTCTGTGTAGGACGAAGAGAGGGGGTGAAGATGAAAGACAGCAGTCGCAATTGTCCTAACTATGAATGGCTGGAGTTGTACAGCTAAGAAAAAGTCATTTTACCCATTAAATTAAAAGGATAAACATAAAATAGAAGGCAACATATACATATTTGGGGAAACTTTAAAAAAGCTATTTGCCTCCACCTGTGCTCAGTAATTCTTCCACCCCTCTAGTTGCAATTTGAGCAGCATCTAAGAGATGGACAACACAAATTCAGGAAACATGCCAGGCCTTCCAAAAGGAAGCGAACCTTCGTGATCTTATTAGAACCTCTGTCCAATAAGGTGGTCAATATGGGGAGCAAAATGACGAGTCATTAAATCAAAGGATGTTTGTTAACACACTAGTGTGTAAGACGAAGAAAATTGCAAGATGAAAAATTGATAACAAAATTGGAAGTGTCATTGACCTCAGGGTTTGGCTATATCTATGAACCGGTTTGTAAGACAAATCGAGTAGTATTCAAGCAGAGGAACAAAGTGAAGGTAATCAGATGCCTCATAATTCCAGATAGAAAAGATCAGAAAACATGGCAGTGGAATTACTTTCTGACAATGTTCATTCTAGCAAGGGAGAGTAACCTGTGGAACTAACCAAGGCTATTAGACTACTGCAGACACAGGCTCAAACCAGCAAAGAGATATAAGGCACTCTTCAGAACCCCCAGATTGCCAAAAATTGATAAACTTTATGTGTCGGGCAGCAGGCTTTAAAAACAGCTAGTTCTATGACGCATAACTATTGATCTACTCATACTAACTGTGAAACCATGTCTAGGAGGAATAAAAGGGTAGATCTCAGAGGGGGAAGTGTATCATATTAATGGGGACCAAATATTAGAGTTACACACAACTGGGTTATAGCTGGTTTGTGAACGTAAACCTTTTATGTTCACACCAGTGTAGTCTTTATGGGCAAAATTAACAACAAGAAGATTTCTAAGGTCTGTAGGAAGGGGTACTGTGTAGCTATCTTAGTTTTAGATTTTTTTCCTAAGCTATGCTATGCTATCAGAAGAGGTTAGAAGTTCCTTTCAACCCTTGCTTCTGGATCGAAGTAATTCCCTGTTTGTGGCATAACAGAGGATTTGTCACAATATCTGTTTATCTCAAAGAAGAGTACAACAGAAGTGTAGTTTTCTACACTTTAGATAGAATATTGATAATTCTGCCAATTTGCTAGCTTTTTTCGCATTACCTGTTCCTTTAACCTGTTGTAACTGCTCGGTTATCCCTGACTTGCCTCACCCGTTCATCCCAGAGCTCAGGTTCCTGTATGGAACCCTGCTTTACATGTTTGATCAACAGTTAGGGAGAATTTGGGCTCGCTCATTGACAGGGCTGATCCACCAATCAACGGGAATTGATGTTATCTTTGACACCTATCAGTCATGGATTGCATCTTGTATGCCAAAGAAGTCTGTGAGCCCATCTGATGCCACCATTGAGTGTCATCAGCTCCTAAGCAAGATTTGAGAGAGTGATGACAATCCAGACCCAAAGCTTGTCAGACAAACCCACTTTCTTGGATTTCTGAGCAAGAATTTAGACTTTGAGTACTACAGAGGTGAGAGATCCGTTGTCCATGTCTAATGACAAGTGTATGCTGTACAGATCCGAAGCACGTCTTTAAGGTTTCATTGGCTGCACTGTGTATCCTTCGCAACTTCAGTCCACTGCATTAATTATCCAAAGTGTTCAAGCTATCATGGAAATATATATTTGCCCAACGTTTTCCCTACTTGTAGTGACCACTGAGTGACAGCTTCACCTTGACAGTGGTAGTTCTTCTCTGCACCATACTACAGGAATCCATATCAGTTTTACTGATAAGCTCCTCTGTTGGTTTGGGCCTGTTTTGGGGTTCATTTTCATACCTGTATAGATAAGGCATAGCTTTATAGCAAATTGACTGGTAATCAAAAAGCAGCTATGTTCCTTTTATGATTTTATAATCATATTTAAGAAATTATATCTCAAAATTTGGACTTCATTAGCCACTATGAGATCAGCAACTCAATGGGTTATTTTGAAAAATTTAAGGTAACCCACTCTAGTGTTCCATGCTTAAGAAACAAACACAACAAACTTGAGGCTATCCTAAAATAATTCTTTCTGGATTAGAGCTTAGATTCTTAACATCCACTTTAACCCATATATATCATCTGGTCAGAACATGGTTAATTTGCATTCCCATAATTTGATACTGCAAAATTGTCATTATTTAATAAAAGATCGAACTTTATACTGCAGTGATCACCTTCCAGTGGCCCACAACTTTCAGAACCATATTGCAGTTTCTTCTTTGTGTCTCCATGGCTTTACTCCATCTAATGTAAATAACCAACTTGTGCACCTCGATCAAAAATAGTCACTTATCCTACTTACTGTGTGAGATGGCTTTGAGTTTAAGATATTGAACCTTTGGTGCGGATATCCACTAAATGCAGGAGGGGCTATGCTGGAATGTGCTGTGCTGTAAGATTCAATTCACACAAGAACCCTAAAAAAGTTAAGCTCACCTTTTCACAAAGACACTTCTAGAACTAAGCTACTTTCCGTACAAGAAAGTAAACAGAGACTTACCACTGCAAATCACGGCTCCTGTAAAAAAGAGACAACAAGAGGAAAATTATTCAGCCACTGCATACTTCTCAAAAGAAATAGAATGTCACAATATAAATCTAAAAATCATTATTAGTCACAAATATTTGCTCCTGTGCATCTTTGAAACACTTTGTGCGCCTATTGACTGAAGCAAGTCTTTTTGAATTCCATATTCACATGAACTTGTTTTATGCACTCAGGCTTTCTTCAGAGAAAATCGCATGAGAGTTAATGCCTGTTTTATTAGCCTATAATTCAAAATAGTACATGACAGCCTAAATTGCCTAAAGAAAAGACTGTCTCTAATGTCCTTATTACAGTCAACCTGTGATTTCCCGAGTCGCCTGTAATAATGAAATGATGTAACTTCTTTACTGTAATAACCTATTACAGTTGAGTTCTGACATCACAATACCTGCTGCCAGAGCAGCAGCCCAGGAGAAAGGTAGGCCACAGAGTATAATAAAAGCTGCACTTTAAAAAAAAATGTCTTTTCTCTTTCTGCTCTATTTTTCTAGAAGTACAGTGATAAGTCAAAAGGAGATATTTATGGCAACATGATTATTTTTTTCATGCATTAGGTCATTTTAGAAGAGATAGAATCTCAGCATTTTTCTACACATTCTGAGCTACAGCATTTTTTTAAATCTGACATGTGTAAACTGATTGTAATAGATTGTTGCAACAACTATCTAAATGCTTTTTGGTGAGTTTAATTTTGAATTAGAGAGTTCATTAATATCCTTCATAGTTACAAACACCTATCTCTATCATATAAAGAGCACAACACAAATGATTTAAGTGGTAAGTGTGATGGGTTATGGTGTGATCATGTATTACAAGGAATAAAGTCCCCCCTACCATACATTACAGGACATTCAACGTTACCTCCGAGTTCTATGACCTATACAGGCACTCAGCTTTTGGCCTCATTCCTTTATACACAGTCACAGAACTCCTCCATGGCTTGCAATCTCCTTATAATGTACTTCGGGGGTTCTTTATCCTTAATGGCTGTGGTTGTGCCTAGTCAAGATCACCTATTACCAAGGCACTTCCTTCCTTCTGAGCTCATTCAGAGGTAACGTGAATGCTTTGTCAGTTCCAAAATGGCAGGTTTCCATTGCTGACGAAGTCAACAGGCCTGCCCATGCATTTTTGTAATGAACATGTTGTGTTGCAATGAACATTGGACCTTGAGAGAGGAAGAGCAAGAACCTGTATGTTCACTCTTAAGGGCAAAGTTTTATGCAATAGGCCTTGACCATCTGGATACTGCATACAAAAGTCCAAACTGCTCCAGAGATTGGCCTAATCTGTGCCAAAGAATTTGGAACTTTAGCTGTGACAGTAAATCTTACCTATATACGACAATAAATCAGACAGAAAAAGGGACTGTACCTTTCTGTGATAGCAAATAGGTATCTCGGGGTTAGAGAATACCTCTAGTTGGACCACTGAATAAAAGCTGCTCTGTCAGACACTAACCCATTCGGGCATAGAGCAGCCATCTTGTCGCTGATAACAAGCCTAGCTGGGCCTGAGAATAAACACATTTGTGCAGGTGATTTAGGAGAACTGTGCAAGACAGAATGCCCAAGTCAAAGAGAGACTGCAACAAACTGAGCATGATATAGCCTGAAATGTGGGAGAAAATATTCCCAAATGAGCAACAGAATACACCCAACTGTGCAAAACAATGAGCCGCAACTGTGCTATATAATTTTTAAGAATAATTCAAAATGATCCAAAGAAGCCCCCACAACTCCGCTAGATAAGAAGCTCCATTGCTCAAGAGAAGGTTCCCAAATGTACTAGCTAATATTATAACACATGTATTTGTAAAGCGCACCAGTATCACCAAAGGGTATCAAGGCGCCGAATACCTGATGTTTAATGTTACCCAACTCAATGGCACTCATTTTATTAACCTCAGAAGGATGAAAGGCTGAGTAGACGCGCCGGGATTTCGAACCAGTGACCATGAAGTTAAACACTGGCACAGGTACTCAGATGGATGAAAGGCTGAGTGAACCTGTCGGAATTTTGAACCTGTGACAGTGAGACCGAACACAGGCCCCCTCAGTGAAACGTGCAGGGAAATAAAACCAACTGTGAGATTAAATATGCTCAAGAAAGTGAATTATGCCAAAGAATAACTCGCGCTGCTGCGGGAAGATGTGTAATTGTTCAAGAGAGCATGTCCAGCCGAGTCAAAGAGTGACCCAGCAATGATAGTGAATACTCACAACATATCTAGTGGGCGCCCACGACTGCCAGATATTTCTTCCATCATTGCCAGATAACATACGCAACGAGCCAGAGAAAAATTAGAGCTGAATCAGAGAATAGATTCAACTGTGCACGATATAAACCAAAGAGTGGTGGAAAAAAACAGACTGCCCCAGATTGTTTTATGACTGAGTTTGGGTATTGTGTCTAAGAACATGTGAATCATTGTGACATATAATGTACCCAAATATGTGACCTAATATAACCATGGCATGACATCTGTTTGACTTGAGCACTGCGATTGGATTGGTGAAGGGGTCTGGTAGTGGATACTGCACATTGGAATTAGATGAGTTGTCTATGGAGAGGGCTGGAAAAGGTTGTGTGAGTTTAAGTGAAGGGCTTGAGAGGTGGCAGGCACCATGGCTGTCCAGGCTGTGGCTGGTCTGTGTTTGGTGGGGAGGTTTGCACTACTTTGCCCATGCAGTGCCTATTCTTTGTGCGTTTTTAAGTGAAAAGGTGTAAAGGAAGCTTACACTGCTGCTATCTCTTTTCTATGGAATATAAAAGATCTAAGTCACAAAGTTCAGTCTGACAAGTCAGTGTGTGGACCGTTTTTTGCCTGTTTGTGGGCCTGTTTTATCATCTTGTGGGCCGGTTTTCACTGTTGACTTTTCTGTATTATCACACAAATTCCCTACAGAAAGCACAAATACATGCAGTCTTCTTTACCTTGCAAAATACATACACAGTGTGTCTTTCTTTACAATTTCAAAACTGTCATGATTTGCAAATGTTGGTCTCCTTAGCTTCCTCATTCGTTAATGGAGGCCCTTTTTTCGAAGCCTAGGACTATTTTTTGTCCCAGTTTGACCCTGATAATGTTAAATAGGTAGATCACCCAGACCCAGGTGAAAGCTTGTACCTGCAAAGTGAACAGCTTCTGAACAGTTTGGTTTCACCTTCTATGGAGTCTCACTCTCATAGCCAGACTAGGGGAAAGCATTCCATATGGTCCATTCCAGTTGTCCATGGAAGTGGTAGGCAGAATTTTGTCCACGTATAATACACAATTGTTGCAAGAGTTACAGATTGTATCGATATGACACATGGGCAGTTTGCATGAAAATGTACGCAATATGTACCCCTACATACAAAATGCTGGTTTAATGTAGTCTTAAGGTCCCTGTAACCTTTGAATGTCTAGTAGCGACCAAAGTGCTCCAAATACGGTCTTTTTTTTTTTTTATTAATTTTTTTTTTTTTTGTTCCTCATCTCAACCATGGCTGGCCCATTAGTACCGTGGACTGGGAGAAATGTGATATGAGAAAAAGACATACTGTCTCAGTGCAAGACTGGTAGGGGCCGATCGAGATAGGGAACCGCCAAGACCCTACAGCCATGTCAGTTTCCCAGTTAATCACAGGCCCTTGTGTACGATTTGGACGGTAATTGCGATTATCCAGATTCCACCATTGCTGTTACCACAAATTCACCTTAATGAAAGGACGAGAGTGATAGAGCGAAGAGAGCGTGTCACAGCTTCATAATCATTGGAACTGGGGGGGAAAAAAAACAGCTCTAGTTATTGAGACCAGTCAAGTTTCAACCAAAAAGCTCTTTTGTCATTTTTTCCAGCCCTGGAAAGATCAATTTTAGATATATGAAGCAAGGAAGAACTCCAGTCGTGCAACGTCGGAGGGGAGGCCTCTTTCCACCGCCTGCAGATCTCATGTCGAGCCACCAGCATTGAGTAAAAACAAAAGATTGTTATTAGATCTACGCTTTTTGTCCACTACTCCAAAAATTACAAGGCGGCGATCTATACTCACAGTAGAGCCTATTGAAGATGTTAATTTATTGCCTATTGATTGCCAGTAAGATGTTAAATGTGGGCAATCATAAAACATATGCGCATCTGAGGCTGCCACTTGACCACAACGGGGACAAGCCACTGGTGCACCTGTTGAGAATTGGACAACCTCTGGGGAGAATAGTAAGCCCTATGAAGGGTAAATAGATGGTTTCTGCGAAGCCAGGTAGGTTTAACAATAGCCCAGAGAACGTTGCAAGATGTTAACCAAAGTTCATTCACGTTTATTGCAGGCAATAAGGAGCCCCACAGCTGGTCTGGAAGATGAAATTCTCCGTCAATCTCCTCTAAGATTAGATTGTAAAAGTGGGAGACCTCTTTAGACGTTGGTGCGTTGTCAAGTAAGCAAGATTCCAGTTGACTACTTCCTCCTAAAGGTCGTTGTAAACAACGTGAGGGACCTGTTCTTTGTGCTTGTGCCCAGCTTGAGATTTGTAAGAATTTTAGTCTAGATAGATTGGGGCCTACCTTACTCACTAAATGTTCCCAGGAAAGCATTTCCCCTTCAAAGAACAGATCTCCCCATGTTAAAATTCCAGCATCTTTTAGTGTGCTTATCAATGCATCTTTAGTCCAGCACGGAGGAGCAGGAAGATCCCATATAGGAGATGGTAGCCTATTTTGGTATTGGTTCTAAGGTTATACCAGGTTCTTGCTAGGCCCTGCAATACCTTCAGCTTGATTTTCTTAAAAAATTTGGGGTCTCCGAACTTAAATAGAAAACCCATCTGACTTAGACCTTCACATTGTAGTAGTGTTGAAAACATTAAACCAATGCCCTGATCTAATGGAGTTTTGAGTAGCATTTTTGGCGTGTGTCAACTGAAAGGCCCAAGCATAAATCTGAAGGTCAGGACCAGCCAAACCACCCTTCTCCCTATGACGCCTTAATTTGCTCCAAGAAATTCTTGCAGTCTTGTTCCTCCATACAAATGAGGTAATGTCACTCTGCATCTTTGCTATCAGTGTTTTATCGAAATAAAGTGGTAAGCTGTTGAAAATAAAGGTCAGCCTAGGTAAGATAGACATCTTTACTAAGTTTGATCGACCTAGGAGCGTTAATGGAAGATGTCTCCAAGAACTCATTAGTTTCCTACATTCTTTAGCCACTAGGGTGAAATTTGTAGGGGCGATCAGATTAATATCCTTTACAATTTTTATGCCTAGATATCTCATGCTGTCACAGGGTTGTACAGGAAGTTGCGCTGTTGTGCTGTTCCACGCCATAACCTCGGTCTTTGTGGCGTTAACTTCATAGCCAGAGATGTTACCAAATTGTTGTGCTAGATTTATGACTGTCGGAAACGCTGTGCTGATATCTGAAGTTATGATCATAAGATCATCAGCATACAAAGATACTTTTTTTCCCAATCTCTATATCTGAATGGTATGATGTTAATATCTTCGCGAATTATTTGAGCAAATGGCTCAATATAGAGATCGAAGAGCAGGGGCGAAAGCGGGCAACCTTGCCGAGTGCCCCTTGTGATGGCAAATGGTTCCGACAGTCGCCATTAACCAAGACCAAGGACGAAGGGTTATGGTACAGTAATTCCACCGCTCTGCGAAAGGCCCGGCCCACGCCAAATTTTTCCAAGGCCCCCGACAAGTATACCCAATTGACCCTGTCGAAGGCCTTGGCTGCGTCCAAGGTGAGAATAGCCAGGGGTAGCGATGAGCTAGTTGCCATGTCAATCACTCTTATTAGGTCGTATATCAGCTCATAAAGCTGGCGACCTTTAACAAAGCCCTTTTTTGGTTGGAGTGTAGGACTGAGGGGGCAACCTGCCCCAGTCTCTTGGCTAGAAGTGACGCAAAGATCTTATAGTCAGCGTTAAGAACTGAAATAGGGCGATACGAACCGCAGGCGGTGGATGCCTTCCCTGGTTTCAGAATAAGCGTGATAGAAGCTTTATTCCATGATGTGGGGGGTAGATCGCCATCTATCAGAACTTGATTGAATAACCTGGCGAGAAAGGGGGCAATATCAGCTGCAATATGTTTATATACCTCTGCCGGTAGACCATCAGGGCCCGCCGCCTTGCCAGATTTACTGTTAAGTATGGCAGTTGATACCTCTTCTACCGTTATAGGGTGATCTAGAAAAGCCACTTGTTCTGTAGAGAGTACTGGGAGTGAAATTTTATTAAGCCAGATTCCTACATTATTGGAGGAGATGTTATTATCCTCTCGATATATAGCCTGGAAAAAATCTTTGAAGGCTGACCTTATTTCTGGGTCAGAGGATACTGTGCCGGAGCCAGTAAATATAGACTCAATATCGTTACGTGTCTGATCAGTTCTAGACTTCCAGGCTAGTACTTTGCCCGCCCCTTCACCAAATTCAAAATTGGCTAATTTACTGGCTTCCCACCTTTGCAAAATACGTTGGTTTAGTAGGGAAGCTACTTGCCCTTTAAGCTTCATCAACTCCTCCCGTTTAGCCAGTGTGACATGCTCAGGGGCATTGTTAAGATTTTCTAATTCTGATTGGGCTGTCGATATGTTGGCCTCTATCATCAGTGTAACCGCTTGGGTATACTGTTTCTTTCGAAACAAAGTTTCATTCTTAATAACCCCTCTCAAAGAGCATTTAAAAACGCCCCATACTGTGCTAGAGCAGGCCGAACCAATGTTAATTTAAAAAAATTCTTGCGTTTCCACTTTGATATACTCCAAATCATCGGGAGATGTAAGAAAGGATCTGTCAATTGACCATGACCTAGTCGGGGGTTGAGACTGCAGTTCGAAGTCTAAGAGTATCGCCGAATGATCGGACAGGTGAGATGGTAAATAGGTTACACTCCTAACCGATTTATCCAGAACTTTGTTTACCAGAATTAAATCGATCCTAGATCTATGACGGTACTTGTAGTTTCTGAAGGAAAAGCCAATTTTCTGACCCGACCTTCCTCTAAAAATGTCCATAAATCCATATTGATACATAGATTTAAGTAGGAGGTCTCTGGATTTAGAGTGAGCAAGTTGTCGGCCAGAAGTAGACTTATCCAACAGAGGATCGAGCACGATATTAAAGTCTCCCGCTATTATCATAGGTTCTGGAAAATGTAAAAGCTCAGAGAACAGCGTGGCCAGGGCAGATGGGTCATCACGGTTAGGCTCATAATATCCAACCAACGTGATGCATGTACCACCTATCATGACATCCGCGATTGCCCACCTACCGAAGGGATCAACCTTCTGCTTCAAGAGTCTTGTTGCGATGGTTTTTTTAAAGAGAATGGCAACCCCTCTAGTGTTAACTGTTTGAGATGTGGTAACAGATAAATCAATCCATCTGTTTATTTTTACTAGGTCCAATACTTCAGCTTCAAATAGATGTGTCTCCTGGAGAATAATGACCGGGCATCAAAGCCACGGATGTATGGTATAATCGTTCTGGATCTAGGTTTGGTGTGCAGGCCATTAACATTCCAGGAGAGGATCCTAATGGTACTCATAGTTGACATATCTAATGATAATGAGTCCAGCTAACTTACACCCCTTAGTACTACTCAAAAGAGCAAAATGAGTCCATTGTTCACATATTAAGTTGTCGACCGCCATTTTAGAGATGAGAAGCATTTAATTTTTTATTTCCCTAACCCTTACCCACGTGAAAACACCCCCCTCCCCTGAGGAACCCCTGGTTACCCAACCGTAGCAGGCCCGGTTTGTGATACCCCTGATACTCTGTCCAGGCTCAGGCGAGGCATTAATGACTATAATAGTGGAGGACTAAATAGGTCTAATTTCAGTCGAGCCCATTGTGGTCAAACTCCAAATTGATTGAGTAGCATTAACTAGTAACTCTGTGAAGGTTTATAGAGGTAGTATGTGTATATATGTGCCCTTTATGTAAACTTTTAATTTGCTTTTTTTTTTGGAAGAAAATTATGTGTTTTCTTTTTTTCTTTTTTTTTTCTTCTATTTTTTCCCACTTTCTTTCTTTTCTGAATTAACTTACTTTCAATTTTACTTGTCTTCTATTAGGAAAGTTTATGTCGAGCTAAGATTTTTATATATTCATTCATTCATACATGAACTCTATAGACAACCATATAAGGAAACCCACAAACTTCCCTGTCTAGAGCTAAGCTACCTTCGGTTTTTAGAGGTGCCAATACTCAACAATAACTCATCTGCAGCTTGAACTGTGCGAACATTGAACATTTTGTTATTGAGCATGATCTTCAGTGCTGCAGGAAAACTCAGCTGCACAGACGCCCCCAAGTTTCTGAATGCCTCCATTCTCCGACCCAATTCCCACTGTCTATCAAGGGTCACCCTCAACAGGTCAGATCGCACTTGAAAGGAAAAACCTTCTCCAGTCAGAGATTTTTATTTAAGGGTCAGATTAAGAATGTGATCCTTCAATTGAAACGTGTGGAAGTTCACTAGAATCATGCGGGGCTTTGCCCGCTGCAAATTACGCCTGAAGGGATCCCTGTGGATCCGTTGAATGTCTGGATTGAGCTCCTCCTCTGTATGCTTTAAGTTTAAAGATTTTATTAGGAGTTGAATAATATATGCCTTAATGTTGGAACTTTCACTTGCTTCTGGTACATTCAGGATGCGAATATTCAGCGCCTCGCTTTATTTTCCAGGACCTCCATTCTTTCAGCCAATAAAGTGTCCTCTCTTCTAAGTTTCACTATTTATTCCTTTGCATTGTCTAGTTCTATGGACATTACCGCTGTCGTTTCTTCCAAAGCCCCAGTTCTTGAAAAAAGCCCGTCAATTTTGTTATTCAGTGATTCACAGTATGTCCTAATTTCTCTCTGAATTTTAGATGACTCCTCAAAGCCTCGTTTGATGTCAGCTGTCAAATTGGAAAACATAGTTAGAACTGAAGAAAGATCTAAGGGTGAGGCAGAGACAGAGGTGGTCAGACTATCACTGCCATTGATACACTGCTGTGTTGGTGTCTCTGATATTAAAACTGCGTTTATATCTGCATTTTCTGGCGTAGTGACTGGCCGTGTGTTTTCGTTGGGTAAGCCTCCTCCCTTCTCACCGGTTTGACTCACATTGCGTGACCCCCCTTCCATGTTTAGAGAAAAAGAGGCCGTACAACCAGTTATTACTGGGCTAGAGATTGTATCTGAGGATACACTGGTAGGGTAACGACTGCTCTGTGCAAGGCTCAGAACCTGAGGTATGGCCTTAAAATAGGACCGCAGAGAGGGTGTTATCTTTGAGACTGAATCCAAGACTGATTTTACTGCCTTGGGTTTTTTGGATCGTTTTGGTTTAGCCTCTGAAGAGAGGTACGAAGAGGACTTAGGTAGAGTATTGTTAGTACTGCACGTATTTCCGCTGCACTTAGTGGTTATTGCACTAATTGGGTTGACTAGTTTAAGACATGCTGCAGTATTTTCCCGGTCCCCCCACCCAATCTCCTGCGTGGATTCCAGAGCTGAGGCAGAAAACAAGTTTGGTTTATTACAATTTGTCTTTCCCCCTCGGTTATGGTGTATACTCCCTGTTTTAGTTGTTTTTCTTCCTCTGCGCCCCTTATTAGATATTATCGGACTCAAATTTACAGAACAATCAGGTCGGGTTGAGGTTCGACTTCTGAGAGAATATGGATTGTTAACAAAGCTAGTACTCTGGTTTGGGGACCCTTCCCTGGGTTTTAAGCCTTCTTCAAGTCTAGTGAAACCCTCAAACCGCTCCACGCGCGGCTCCTCAAGTATTTCCAAAGACAACGTAGCCCCTGACCCCCCCCCCTGGTTGCCCTTCACCTAATTCGTCAGTTCTGGACCCTCGAAGTCTCCTGCTGTCTCCAGTAGAACTGAAGTTGAAGCCGGCGCCAAGGTGATCACGGTCGTGCCCACTGAGGGTGCCTCACGTCTCTCTCCACCGGCAACCTCGGGAAGAAGGTCTCTGCGGAGGGAGCAGGCTTGCCTCGCTCGACGGAGCTCCAGGGCGGGCAAGTACCACTTCCACGGCACTGCTGACGATACAATCTGCGCCTGTAGTAGAGACAGGGTCGGCAGCGAGAACCGAGCATCCAGGAGAGCAGACGCCGAGTCAGACCGTAACACGCCCCCAGGAGCGAGCATGGAGAGCGAAAGGAGACCGAGCCAAGCAGCCAGAATGATCGAAGAAAATCACTTGTCTTCGGCTAGAAAGGAGGTATATTCCAAAAAAAGGATAAAAAATATAGCAGAATGTGCAGGACATACTAACAGAGGTTAGCGCCCGAGTTTAGCCCTCATTAGTGGAGAAAAAAGCCAAACGCTCCGCTAGAGCCCAGAGCGGGGTATCGCGGCAGCTAGCCTGCTGCCACCATGTTCCTCCTCTCGACAAACCTCATTCCAAATACGGTCTTGGAATAAAGTTAATACGGACAATAAAAGCCATACGCGGACTAAAACGCCTCTATACTTTCCGGACTCTTTCGATCAGGCTTTCTCAGCCCATGAGGACTGGCTATCTTTGTGACTTTACACTAGCTCCCTTGTTAGAGGTTAAAATAAAACAGTCTACCAAGTCTTCCCATGGTTTCAAAGTCTCTTTCAGTTTCTTACATGAAAATGCCACAGTCACAGTTGAGAAAGGATACCTTAAAAAAAAGTTATCTGTGAATATAAAAACACTATTGTAATAGAAAATTCTAGGTTTTTCTCTAGTAAACAATGCCAAGAATCCAGTAAAAGAGCTCTTCTCGGTGGTGATGGCCATTTCCAACCTGAGTGATTTGTCTAATTGCAATGTTACTCAGCCCTTCTGTGATGATTTGGCCACTTTTTTTCAAGAATTCCTCTGGGACTCTCTCTTATTAAGACCAGGATTTGGTAAGAGAATTCCCCTGTGTTACATAGCTTCTTGCATCTTACAGAACTAACTGCAAGTAAGAAACTCTATCATCACTAGTGAATCTGGATCACTGTCCCCATCGCACATTCCAGCTCATCTGAAACCGTTTCCAAGCTCTTGAAGGTAATTTGCAACCAGATCATGTACTCAACAATCTTACCTAAAGCCTGGAAGAAAGCTACACTCAACCCTCTTATTAAAAATCCTTCGGCACTATAAGCCTCCCTGAGGCAGTCGCTGTTGTACTGTCACGTTCCCCCTGCAGTATTTGAGAAATGCTCTATTTGTTCTCCTAAGGGCCCTTGCCTCTGTATCCATGCACTGAGCGTTATATATGTACTTGTACCTCAACTTAGCAAGCAATGTCTTACTTTATTTTCATATTCTTTGCTTTTGTGTAATTGTACATCGCTAAATGTATCAGTCATCTCTGTAACGGAAGAATTATTGTACTGTGTTTCTTTTGCTTTCTTCTACTTCAATAAAAATGATTTGAAATAAAAAAAAAAAAAAAAATCCTTCGGATAACCATAAAGAACACAAAAACTACCATCCAATTCCTTTATCACCGCCTACCGAGAATGTGTTAGAATGCAGAATTGACAGCTGTTCTGGGCAAGCATAGCTTTAGGAGTGGCGACAGCACGGAGTCAGCACTGGTAGCAGCAGCCGACGATATTAGATCTATAGTTGACAGTGGAGGTTCTTCTGTGCTTATTTTATTAGATCTTTCAGCGCTTGTTATACTATCTGCCACTCCTGGTAGTGACCAGACTTGATTAGCTGGGCCAGGCGCTGCCAGCACAGGTAAGAGCAGTGGGATGGTAAGGCAGGAGAGTGGGGGAGGGGGGTCGGGGGGGGGGGTGGTAAGTCGACAGATGACGGGCTAGGTAAAATTTGATAAAACAATTAATAAAACCACTTACCTTGCACTCTCCACATTGCCGACTTGGCGATGCAGCGAGCGCTAAGTAAGTGGTTTTAATTATTTAATGTTACCTATCCCGTCGTTTGTCGACTTACCCCCCATTGCCATGCCTGCCCCACCCCTCTTACCTGTGCCGGCCGCCGCTGAGCTGGGCATTAGGAATAAGGCCCTCCACCTGCTACATTCCTTCTTTTTGGTCACAAAGCAAATTGTGGCGTGCAATCAATTCAGCTTGAAAACTTTCTCTCTACCTTGTGGGGTTCCACAAGGGATTTCACTGACCCCTACTTTTTTCAATCTGTATGTTTCCCCTCTGGGGGTCCCCGACTCGGTCATTTGGACTTCCTGTCTATCACATGCAGATGATACCAAAATTATTGTTACTTTTGCCAATGATACCCGGTCAGCTGCAAGTAACTTTCATTATCCACTCCGATCACATTGCCAGAAACTCTGATGGGGTTTATAATGACGTTTTCATTTTTAAGAAAATCAAGTGACTCTGGTCTGGTCATCATGTTTCAAAATTCTGAAGATTGTTAAGATTTATTTTTCAGTTTCTTCCCTTGGCCTCAAACAAAACTGTAGTGGTGGTGTTGACTTTTACCCGGTTGGATTATTGTATTCCCCTTTACTTAAGGATCAATCAGTTATTCCTGAGCAGACTGCAGGTAGCCCAAAATAAGGCTGCCCACCTCATACCTAATGTTAGTAAACATCAGTCAATTTCAAAGGAACTGATCCGGTTGCATTTGTCACCTATGAGAGGAGGGTGGCAGGGTCATGTTTAAGGCGCTCTGCCTGGCCCACAGAGCTATGTATAACAGGGAGCCTGAATTCATCAGGCCTAAATTCAACCAGGTATATTGGCCTTTCATCTCTTGCTTTTTGTGCTCGCTGAGCAGATGCTGGCAGTTCGAAGACACACCTAGGTATAGGCGCTGCATACAAGTGCTTTTTTTCATTTTCGCACATTCTGTTTCACCAACGTTCCAAACAACAGAAACAGAAACAGAAACAGCTACTTTTAATCCAATGAGGCAGCTCTCTGAAAACACGCTCATCTTTCCTTTCTGGATTAGTTTAATTGACAGATAATTGTTCTTCGTCTTTCTAGTTGTCAACCCCGAATGCTGCACGGGGTCGGATTGCTGACTTTGGGATGGCTTGTAAAGAGAGCGTGACGTATTTCTTTATGTCTGTGTGGGTGTGGTGTTTGTTAAAGAAAACCTAGCCTAAAGGCAATGGAGCGTTGTGCAGGTATTCCGTCAATGAGTGACAGGTGAGGTGGCAGTTACTGGATTTATGCTGCAGTGTGATGTAGGATTCTTTATAAAGGTGTGTCTTTGGCTCTGTCCTAAACTGGAGCGGCATCGGGGCAGACCCGATGAATACGGGGATGTTTGTTCGAAATCCTGCATGCACGGAGGCAAAAGGCTTCGGTGTCATCTGAAAGATGCTAACACTTCAGGCCTCACCTGCATAAGATTTCACCCTACAGTGTCATGCACTCGTTCGACAAGGGGTGTACCAACATTACTACCTGGAAGACACATATAAAGATCCAGGGGTATCATTTATGAAAAGTGACGCATCGCTGCATGAAAACAGCGATGCGTCACTTTTCACTGCGCACTCCTTGCGACATTCCTGATGCGTCATATTTAATGTATGACGCATCATGTCGCAAGGAGTTACAGATACGTCAGTCTTTCTGACGTATCTGTAATTTCAAAAGTGAAGCATTGCTGGAGTGTGTCACAAAAGTGACGCAACTCCAGCAATGCGTCCTTTCACATGGGGAAAGCCCCATGTGAAAGGGCTTACGTCAGTCTTACGCCTGCTGTGAGGCAGGCGCAAGATTTTGACGCAACAGCGTCCTAAAAGTGACGCAGTGAAATCTCATAGATTTCACTGCGTCACTATTACGAGGCTTTTTGCAGGGGAACGCCCCCTCTGCATACATTATATCTGACGCAGGTATAATGTGGCGCAGGGGTTTAAAAAGTGACGCATCTACCTAGATGCGTCACTTTTTATATATGGCGCAACAGGGCGCATTTTTTACACCGCTGGTGCGTCACAAAAAGTGACGCACCAGTGGCGTAAAACTGGCGCAAGACCTTCATAAATAAGGCCCCAGGTCTACATGTGACCCAATTAAGGGTATGTCCTACCTTCAAGTAACAAATCAGCCCACTGCTAAGAGGATTTCCACCCCCTCCCCTTTCCTACAATCCAATATTTGTCTTCAGCATCTCCAAATCAATACACTGAAGATCTCTCTGAATGAAACTCCTGATTCAACACACAGGCAAGAGAGTTGCATCCATGAAACATTTTCAAGACAAGCAGCAAACAGATTGTAAACAGTTAACAATTTAGACCAATTGCTTTTATGTGTCCCGCTTTTATTTGAAGGGTGTGCACCAGAGTTTAGGGATACGTACCTGCTTCTCCCAGGAGAGCGGCAAATAGCAGTGCCATGAGGAGCGCCATCTTTGGAGTCTGGAATCTGGGATTGGTTGATGCTTTCCAATGTGCCTTTTGAAATAGATTGCTGAATGCTGAGGACCAGAACAGGGGCAAGCAAACACTGCTGCAATCTTAGCCAGCCCCACAAAGTGACAGAAACACCCACCTGCCAGATCTTTTATAGATCGAGAGAGAGACCTACAAGGAAGTGACTCGTGGGGAGGGAGATAAGACACGGAAATAATGATTCTCACTGAACAGCCCAGGTGGGTTAGGAGGGAGGGTGGGGGGAAGTGAGAGAATGCAAGGTATGATGAGGGAGGGGTAACCTACTTTAAGATCTTTCTCAGAATATGAAGAATAGGGTGCAGACAGAGGTGTGTGATATATTTATAGAATACTTGCAGGTAGTATAGTACCATTGGCATTTTGGAAGCCATATAATGAAAGCATCCAAAGACTGTCATCTGTCTCACTGTCAGCAAATCACCCCGCCAAACATGGAACCCCCTTCGGGGATCTTAGCTTAAAAAAGACACAACATTATCTGCTGACACAAACAATATCGTATACCAATTTTCTGCAACATATTTCCCCAATTTATGAGTGCCAAGAACCCAACACTCTATAAAAAAGGATAACACATTGATTGCAAAGGAACCAATGTATTTTAATTTAAATTTTTATGAATTGCAGCCTAGCAGTTGTTCATTTTTCACTATTTAAAATGAAAGTTTAGATCTTGACCTACAGTCATCCTTAGCTATAATTTGTGTAAGACCTATTGTCTGTAATACAATAGGCACAAAGGTGGCTCTGGCTCAGTCTTTTGCACGAGATTGGATTTTATTGTTTATCACAATTTCTTGCTTCCTATTTGATGCTTTTTTCTCTCTATTCTTGACTTTAACTCACTCCTGGAGCTTAGCTTGTTTACCGTCTTTTTATTTGGCTGACTTGTACCTTTCCACTGCTGATTCAACGGGTCTACGTTTAGGTCTCGCCTAACAAACTGCATAAGCTGCTTGTTTACAAAATGCAAAAACAACAGTTGATGGACAGAATGCAGTACAGAGATCTGGGCCTAAATCCATCGTTTTTTGCACTCCACACCACCCCAGTTCAGACATGGCCATATGCAAATCAGCCTTGACCCTGTGCCTTATGGGAACAGTCCAGCCCGTACTGCCAAGCCATGTCTTTCCTGGAACGGAATCAAGCATCCTAGGACCGGTTTCTGGCTATTCAGCCAGGATAGCTTGACTCCAGTGGTGTGGAGAGCATGGGATTCACGTCTGAGCATACCCATCCCACTCGGGGTGACAAATGCAAAAACAACAGTTGATGGACAGAATGCAGAACAATGTCATACATTCACCCCAGTACAGAGATCTGGGCCTAAATCCATAGTTTTTTTGCACTCCACACCACCCCAGTTCAGAAATGGCCATATGCAAATCAGCCTTGACCCTGTGCCTCATGGGAACAGTCCAGCCCGAACTGCCAAGCCATGTCTTTCCTGGACCGGAATCAAGCTTCCTAGGACCTGTTTCTGGCTATCAGCCATTTTCAGCCAGGATAGCTTGACTCCAGTGGTGTGGAGAGCATGGGACCTTCGTCTGAGCATACCCATCCCACTCGGGGTGATAAATGCAAAAACAACAGTTGATGGACAGAATGCAGAACAATGTCATACATTCACCCCAGTACAGAGATCTGGGCCTAAATCCATCGTTTTTTTGCACTCCACACCACCCCAGTTCAGACATGGCCATATGCAAATCAGCCTTGACCCTGTGCCTCATGGGAACAGTCCAGCCCGAACTGCCAAGCCATGTCTTTCTTGGACCGAAATCAAGCATCCTAGGACCGGTTTCTGGCTATCAGCCATTTTCACCCAGGATAGCTTGACTCCAGTGGTGTGGAGAGCATGGGACCTTCGTCTGAGCAAACCCATCCCACTCGGGGTGACAAATGCAAAAACAACAGTTGATGGACAGAATGCAGAACAATGTCATACCTTCACCCCAGTACAGAGATCTGGGCCTAAATCCATCGTTTTTTTGCACTCCACACCACCCCAGTTCAGACATGGCCATATGCAAATCAGCCTTGACCCTGTGCCTCATGGGAACAGTCCAGCCCAAACTGCCAAGCCATGTCTTTCCTGGACCAGAATCAAGCATCCTAGGACCGGTTTCTGGATATCAGCCGTCTTCAGCCAGGATAGCTTGACTCCAGTGGTGTGGAGAGCATGGGACTCACGTCTGAGCATACCCATCCTACTCGGGGTGACATGCAAAAACAACAGTTGATGGACAGAATGCATAACAATGTCATACATTCACCCCAGTACAGAGATCTGGGCCTAAATCCATCGTATGACTTTGTTCTGCATTCTGTCCATCAATTGTTGTTTTTGCATTTGTTTACAAAATGCCTCTTGTGGAATATACCAAAAACCTATAGTGAGCATAGAGACCTCCCACTGCTTCAATTTGTTAGCTTTATTGTCAGTCTTATTTCCTTGCGTCTTATTGGATGGCTTTTTTTCCTCGTCTTGTGCTGTCACTCATCTGGAGCATAGACCCCTTACTATCCTTTGAATGGCTTACTTGTATTGTTCTTCTGCTCACATTAAGGAGACGATTTGTTTCTTTGTCTTTCAGCACTCTAATAGAGTTTGTGTTTTCTAACTGTCTCCCTCATGTGTTCCTTCTCACTGCCAAATACATTCTCTCCCTCATCTGCAGTTTTCTCATTAGATAACATATGTTAAATGTGCTCTCTTCACCCTTACCTGATCTTTTTATTAATTGCCACACCCCTTTGCTTCCCTCCAACCATTCACTTCACCCACTAATATTATTGCTTCCCCACCCTTAGAAGTCCATAAAATGATTGAGTTCAAACTTTATTTGGAGGACAAGGCAACTCTTATTTGATGAGGGGCACAACCCATGTTAAGAAATTAATTTTTTTGCACAAATGAAAATGTATTTTTTGATCTGTTGCTTGAAGTGGATTTTGCCATCTTATATCAGTAAATAAAAAAATTAATAATTGGTCACTCGATCATTCAGAAAGTGTGCACATGCATGGTGATGAATGTGCACCCATAAATCACCATGAATGTACGCACCTACTGAATGACACAGAGGCATGATGTCATGACGCACATGTGCAAATGCGCAGAGCTTGTCATTTGATCTTTTTTCCTTCTTTTTTTTGTCAAAGCTGTACAGCATGGGGAAGAAGTATTTATGTTCCAATGCTGCACAGCATCAGCAAAAAGAATTGGCCAAACCAATACAGCACAGAGATGAGACCTATTGGCTTTGCCAATGCTTGCTTATTTTTCTTCTAATCCTATGGGCCTAATTACGATGTGGTTAGGAAATCTTCCCATCTAAATTGGTATGGAAATTGTTTCTGACCCACTGGGACCGGGAGAGTCCAAACAACTGAGTACTATACATCCGAATGTTTCCAGATACAATGTGGTTGGACTCCCATAGACTTCAATGGGAGCCTATGTTCCTAACCGCATTGTAATCAGGCCCTCCGTCGCAAAGACAAGTTCCAAATACGATTCGGAAGGAGCAAATGCCATTAGAAATATGTAGTAACTCACACTACATAAAGTGTAGATTAACTACTTTTTATTGAGTTCTTCAGGATAGCAACCTCCAGCTGCTTCAGGCTTCTTCACCTGCCTGAGCACCACATTCTACAGCATCATAGGAATTACATCATCATCAGAATGCTTCCTACACATCTTTCCCCCATTAAGAAAATACAAAAATAAGTAATACATGGAAACATAACTATATAAGAAATAGAGAAGGAAACACAATTTCACAATATAATAAAAATATTAAGAAAATACATAAAGAAACATAGGAGTAGTGATTTAGCTAAGATTACCAAAACTCCAAACATTAAGAAATATTAGGAGTAGTGATTTTGCTAGGATTACCAAAACTCCATTCTTTTCCATCTTCCAAAACCACAACGTTTTTCTTAACATCAATCACTCTACTGGGTTGACAAAACGTACTTTCTCCCTTTTTAGTGATTCCTCCTTTCCGTGTCACAACCCAATCTCCAGGCCTCCAGTGAGTAGATTTTTCATATCGTACATTTGTTTATTCATAGATTGTTTCTCCCACAATCTAGACCTCACTGCACTCCTATCCACCCAAATATTCTTTTTTTCTTGCAACCAAATGGGTGATTCCTTGGTACAGGTTCTCTACTCTTTAAAGCAATAAAAGGTGAAACACCAGTAGTAGAGTGTGGAGTCTCCCTGTGAGCCCATATCATATTGTTTAATTCTTCCCTCCAAGGCAATCCATTGGCTAGGGAAAGTTGAAGATTGTCCATTATAATGCGATTGATCCTTTCCACAACACCATTAGCCTGAGGTCTGAACAATGCCACTTTCTCATGTTTAATTCCCAAATGTTCCAAAAATGTCACCATAGCAAATGACACAAATTGCACACCATTATCAGTAGTAATGGTTTTCGGACTACCTTCCTCCATAAATATATCTTGTAAAATCTTTTTAACATTCTCAGTTGTTATATATTCCAAAGTTCTCACAATAAACCCTTTACTATGATAATCAACAATGACCCATAAAAATCGTGATTGCCTTCCCAACTTCTCTACAGGTCCAATGATGTCCATGGCTAAGTGTTCCCATGGTTTCTAAGGAATCTCCAAAGAACATAGACGGGGTTCTCTCACAATTTTGCTCTTATCACTATTGGAACATGGTACACAATCCCTCACTCTATCTTCAACCATTCTGTCCATTCCTGGCCACCATAAAACTGTCTCAATCTACCTTTGGTCAGACTCCTGCCCAAGTGTCCTTCATGACACATATCAACCAGTTTATTCCTCGAAGGGATTGGAGGAACAACACGCCCTGCACGTAATACTTTGAATCCACAAACACTCAACTCATCCATGACCATTCCATATTGTTTCTCTGTCAAATTATTTTCAAATTCATGATGCCAACCATTGGCAATCAACTCTTTTAACTTATTATATTCATCATCTTCGATGGCAGCTCTGCGCCAATCCTCCTCAGATAACGAAAATTTATTAAGCTCATAAATACCAAAAGAGACAACATCATCCTCAACTTTGACTTCTAAATCACCCTCAATAGGCACCCGGGACAGACAGTCAGTAATAAATTTTTTTCTCCTTTAACATACTCCACCACAAAATTGAAGCCCATTACTGACAACAACCACCTTGATATTCTTGGTGTTACTCCACCCTCAAGTCTTTTTCCACATTTAAATATAAATAATAGAAGTTTATGATCTGTTCGAATAATAAAAGGCAAACCCCACAAATTATATTTGAAATGGTGAATTCCCCAATAGCAAGCTAGAGCTTCTTTTTCTATAGTAGAATAGGACCGCTCAGCTCCTTGCAATCTTCTGGAAGAAAATCTCACAATCCTTTCTTGATCATCTAGCCTCTGGAATAATACTGCTCCCAAACCTACATTACTCGCATCTGTTGTCAGGATGGTTTTGTTATTCACATCAATAATGATGCAATGCAGGTGACATAGTGATAGAAGACTTAATATCAGCAAAAGCAATTTCACATTGTTCATTCCAATCATACACAACTCTGTTTTCCAACAGTCATCTCAAGGGTTCAAACTTCTCCTTGTCCTGAGGCCTAGCTACATCAGAAATAGCTTTTTCAATACTTTTGTTAGATTTAATACCTGGAGCAGAAATTTCATGACCCAAATAGTCAACTAAATTCTTTTTTATCTGACAGTTTTCTTTCTTTATGGTCAGACCATGTTTTTTAATCTCAGACAATACTTCATTCAACATTTCATAATGTTCATTTTCTGACCCTCCAGGCACCAATATATCATCTTGAAAGCAAAGAACTTTCTGCATGCCTTAAAAAAATTCCTTGCATCACCCACTGAAAAACAGCCGAGGCTGAAGCAAGTTCAAAAGGCATCCTTCGGTAACGGAAAGCTCCTAATGGAGTAACAAATGATGTTAACGGCCTGAATTGTACATGCAAATTTTTACTTGATGATAGGCCAATGACATATCAAGGACACTGAACCATTTACCACCACCCATCATAGTTAACATTTCTGAAATGTTAGGCAGTGGTTGGCTATCTACCCATATATTGCGATTAAGCTCCCTTAAGTCTATGCACAAACAAATCTTTCCACCATCCTTAGTGGCTACCACCACCGGAGATAACCACTCTGAGGATTCGATCAGCTCAATGATCCCTTCAGGAAGTAGTTTATCCAGTTCCTTTTGCAGTGGTTCTCCTATCAAGTGTGGAATTGGTCTTACTTTGTATACAATTGGTATAGCTTTTTCCTTTAAAACAATTTTATGGGTAAAACCTTTCAACAACCCCAATTTATCTGAAAAAATATGAGGAAAATTCTGGAATATATTTCCCCCATCTACTATTTCTTCCACTGTATTTTCAATTACCATTACAGGTTCAGGAGCATTTGGATTCAAAATAATATTCAAATCCCTTTGATGTCTCCATCCAAGAAGATTCAAACCATCACCTGTAATATATACTCATCCTTTTACCAATTTGTTTTTAAAACCAACATTCATCCAGCTCATACCCAGAATTTCATTCCTCTTACCACCGTATCCCACAGCTTTCATGTCAGGCTTCAACAAGTCTTCCATTTTTCCTTTGAAACTTTCCAGATATGTATCTTTCCCTACAAGAGTAAATAGACTCCCTGAGTCTACTAAAACTCGAACATTCACTCCATCAATGAGGTTTATCCAATTTGCAAGTACTTTCTATTTTTACTTTACTGTTTTCTTCATCACACACACATACATCTATTTCACTTATATATTCCTCAACTTGTTCTACAGACAACATTACCCCTTTAATATTTTCACATACATCATCAGTTGATTTAACACCTATCACCTGCGAGCCAATTTCTGTTCTACATGCTTTAGCTAGGTGACCTCTCCTTCCACAATGTCTGCAAATCATGTTTCTAGCTGCACATCTAGGACTAGATCCAATGTGTTCTTGAACTTCCACATCGGTAAAAAATATTTTTCTTACATCCTTCGAGTCATTAGTTATGACCTTTCCATCATTTGCTCCCATTTTACTACCAACACAAGCTTCAGTGCCCCTCCCACTAGTACTATTGCTCTTACTGTCTTTCTTTTCTATACTCTTCACCTCAACTACTTTTTTTTCTACCACTTCTTTCACTTTTTCACTACTAGACTTGATTCCCTTAAGCCACAAAGCTGCATTCTCCAAACTTCTGGAAATTTGTATGGTCTCTTCCAAAATAGAATCTTTTGACAATAACTTTTCCTTGACACACTTATTATTCGTGCAGCGCACAATTTGATCTCTAATCATACTTTCTGTCAATTCTTGAAATTGACATGTAATAGCCAATCCTCTCAAATCAGCCACTTATGTCAATATCTCTTCATCTGCTCTTTGAGCTCTTGAAAAAATATATGTCTCAAATACTATGTTCAACTTAGGTACAAAACGTTTGTCCAGCATCATTAAAGACATATCAAACACATTTGCAGCTTGACCATCTCCTATACCTAATGACACCAGGTAAATCGCCGTATATTCTCCTGCCTTTAGCTACAAGATGATGTAGGAGAATAGCTTGTTTTCTAACATGACCATATTTATCACCACCAGAGGCAACTAGATACGTAAAAAACATATTCTTCCACCTCTTCCAAGGAATTGTTGGTTCACGAGGTACAGGTAAAAATGTAGGTGGTGCCATCATACTTTGTTGTTCTGTGATCCTGAAAAATAAACTCCAATAAATAAACTAAAACAACAAATTATTATAATTAACTGAAATAATAAACTAATATAAATAACTAAAACAAACATTTTAAATAATAACAGTGCTTATTGTTCTCAGAATACTCTTAACCACTTCCATGCTAATGACAAGGTCAACTCGTCATGGGCTTTACCTGCCCTGCGCTTATGACGAGTTGACCTTGTCACAAACAATGGGGATCATAAAGGATCAGCGCCCAGCGGGAAAACCCTTAGCAGCCAAGGTGTTAAACGTATATTTCAGTCTTCTTTCTTGAGTCTTAGTCTTGTTCCTACTTCTTTACTTCACTTGCATATTCCTCAAGTCCTCTTTTCATCTTCATGGATGTGAACAGGTCGAAAACGTCACATCCTCAGCTTGTGGATGACTCACTATCACATGTGATCCTCCCAAGCAGCAGAGAATCAGTTTCAGCACTGCGTAATTATATTCTTTATTTTCCTTTGACTTCCAACTTCCAAGCTATGCTCGTTCATAATATTCCACAGCAGCACGAGGCTCGAGGAGCAATATTCAAAACGTCCCACAGAGTGCAAGATATGCTGCACAAGCTTCCGACACGAGATAGCAGAACGTTCAAAGTTTGCAGCGCGAGGACAGAAACGCTATTTAAAATGTTTAACCGTATCGCTGCGGCGGTTATTTTTGCGCTACGCGGCTTTTTTCTAAAAGCCGCGTTAGATGACGAGCTGAGCTCGTCATCAGCACACGACCACCGTGGCTGATGACGAGCTGAGCTCGTCATCAGCAAGGAAGGGGTTAAAATGCTTGTAAAAAAATCTGGAATATAGGCAGACAATCTCTCACACGATCAAGTAAAATTGTATCCAGACGATCTCACACACAATCTCATTCCTCAGATCTCTTTTTTCCATGACATAATATCACATACTAACCAATCCCAAAATTCTTCTTAATTTTTCAAAAACTGAAACATTTCTTCAGGATACTGGTTCTCTTGTACACTTTCACCTCTGGAACACACCTTTCAAATTTCAAGAGAGGCAGACGAAAGTAGATAAAAAATTCCTACTTACTGTTCTCAGTTTTTAAACTATATTTTTCATTGAGGTTCAAGTTAGCTCTCCATGGGTGGAGGTTACTGGATCTGCCCCCTGCGCAGTCCCCGTCGCCAAAATATGTAGTAATTCACACTACATACAAGTGTAGATTAACTTCTTTCTATTGAGTTCTTCAGTATAGCAACCTACAGCAGCTCCTGGCATCTTCAACTGCCTGAGCACCACATTCTACAGCATCATAGGAATTACAACATCATCAGAATGCTTCCTACAGAGGCCTTCATTACTGCATCATAATCAGGCCCTAGGTGGGAATGCTTTCCTAACTGCATCGTAATCTGGCCCCAAATTGGCTTTGCTAAAGTTGGTTATCATTTTTTTTTCTTTTAAACTTTTTAATTTGAAGTTTTTTATATTGGACGTGGATATTTTGTTTTTATGTTAGGTTTCACAAAAGAATAATGTTTCAGACTATTTGTTGAAGGAGTTTTTATTTCTGATATACATTAAGGAAGCAGAGCCTTTTTATTCAGGCCATTGTGATGTTAGAGGCAACAGTAACTGGATTTTCAAAGCATATTGGTGACAGTGAGCATTCACACTATAACCTTTCTATGTTCCCTGCATCCGCAATATTCTAAATAATTGCCCAATGCTAAACTGGCAAAGAAATGGACCTATGGATGGAGCCAAGTACAGTGCTTCCTTTGCCGTGCCTCCTCTGCCATGCTACCTTTGCACCCAATACATTGCACAAACTACAGTGCACGCTGAGTAGTGCAATGCACCTGGAGGAAGATTTCTGATTAGTGGTCTCTGAATTGCTTTAATGCAGTGCCCACAGCAGAACAGTTGGTACAGTCAGCATGGTCTGCACAATTTGCCACTACTTTGCATCATTGCACTGCATCCAAAAGAGTGCATCGTGCGCAGAGCAGTCTTGTGCATTTAACTCACTCCAACCCATCATTTCACGGTCAGATATTGTTTTTATTAGCCATCGCTGCAGTACTTCTCCTTTTTTGTCTCAAACAGTAAACTAGCTTGCTTCGAGTAGACATGGTCGCAACTGGACAGCATAGGTAAAGAGCATGTAACTATAACTCGCAACCCTGCACAGGTTTCTCATCAATAATTGTATTGCAAATGTTCCAGTGATTTTATCAATGATGCTGGAGAAGATGTCATAACTATAGTTACCTTAGGGCACGAGTTATAGTTTCTTTAGATACCTATAACTATAGCTGCTTAATTTCTGTGGTTTTAGATGTGTAAAATAACAAAAACATCCCTGTAATCTTTGGCTTTTTAGTACATTTTTAAGCTTTAATTTTATTCAATTTTCTAACTACAATGTCTTTGAAACCTTTGTTTTTTTCAGTGAATTTCAATGGTTTTTAATGCTTTTCCCAAACTATAACGTCCCGGTAGCCTTTGTTTTTTTCAGTGAATTTCTAGTTGTTTCAATGTGAAGTAATATTTAATTACCATACATTGATCCAACCGCAGCCATGCATGGTCTTCAGCTGTGCATGGCTAGGGGTTGACCGAAGGCCCGCAGTTAACCTTCCGCACGCAGACATCCTCATGCTGTGCCCTGTGGCCAACACCCCAAAGGGAACCAACACCACACTGTGCATGTCCTTCAGCTGTGTGCATTGAGGGGTTGGCTACTTGGCCTAGCCTGTGGCCCGGCCCTTTGGCCAATGACCCACAGGCAGCCAATACACAAGCCCCCTCCCAAGACTACTCTTGACCCATGGGACCCCATCCCCAGGGGCCTGACAACATATTTCATGGTAAGGGGAGCATGCACTCCCATGCCCCAGGCTGATTGTGGCCCCAGGAACGGCTTTCCCCTGGGGCCCTGCATATATTTAATTACAATATCGGACCCAGGTACAACATCAGCCAGGGTCTGGCACATTTTGTGGGTTGAGACTATTTTTGCTCCAGGGACCCTGCCCCTCAGTGCCCAGTTAATTTATTTAGGGGAGGGGCTCACACAGCTTCCCCCCACGGGCCAGTTTGGGCCCCAGTACCTCATCCCCTGGTGTCTGACAAAGTTCAAAAGGAGGAGGGGTACTCGCAACTCCCATCCCCAGATCGAAGGTGGCCCAGGAACCCCATGACCTGGGTCCCAGCCAAGAAAGCGTGGGTTCCCTGGTTCCCACCCAGGGAATCCACCACACTATAGGTAGGGCCCGTGGGTAGAGCTCCAAGGCCCCCACGGCCCCAGCCGACTCTCCACGTCCAGCAGGGGCCCACATTGCTCCCTCCCACAGGAAGCAGCAAAAAATGCTGCTCCCTGTGGGTGGGAGCCATCTTTCATCTGTTTCCCTGCCCGTTTCAGTCCATATGAAAAATGTGCTCCCACATTTTTCATGCTCCTGCCCGATGGGTGCAGACTTAGTGCTTGGTGGTAATTTTGAATTAGCTCCTGCCAAGCAAGAGCAAATACAAGTTTTCCTGTCTCTGCTGGTGTGGGCAGGGAAAATGCTTTGTCCCATTGGTAGGCACCCCAGGATATAGAATATGAGCTGGCCATGGGGATGGACTCCCCATGGTCAGTCTGACTCAGGGAGGGCCGCCACGTGGCCACTCTCCCCTTTCTATTGCGTGCAGGGCGAGGATGGGGTCCTCTGGGCCAAAATCAAACCCAGGAGAGAGCAGCGAGCCCCTCTGCCCCTTTTTGACTAGAGCCAGGCCACTCAGGCTGTGTGCCCTCTACCAACTTTTTTATAAAAGGCTGGGGCCTAGAGATTGAGCTCCATGAGGGGAAAATGGGCCCACATTTGACCTGGTGAGGTATGCTACATGCATCCACATCCCCCAAATACATATATTGCTCCCCCAGGACCTGGCCCACCTGGGGTGGAGTTAAAAAAACAACCATGGGAGAACATGCTTGTTTTAAAAAAACAAATTGCCACAGATCTTTCATGAATTCACACCAAAATGTTAAAAAAAAGACACCTTTGGGCACAGGTTGGGGTCGGGACCCCACCACAAGACCTAGGGGGTCCGGGTATTCCTACTCTGAGTCCCGTTTCCCAAGATGGCTGTCACCACCTCTGGTTGAAGTGGTGACCGCCAATCAAATCTCCGCATGAGATCAGTCCGATGTGTGGTGACCCATGTTTCTAGATATAGATAAATCTGTTTTCTTGAGTTGCTCCAAAACCACTGATCGAAATTACACCATATTACAAAAAGCACCTTTTCTGGACCAAGAGCTAGCTTTTTGCCAAATTTGGTGTATATCTGTTCAGTGGTTTGGGCTGTAGTCATGTCTAAAATTCCTATTGGAAATTGCATGTGGAGGTGACGCTGTGAGAAAGCAATATGGCAATCGCGTAGGACCACTGAACCCACAGCTCCCGTCCTAACGTCCCTAATTGACTTGCGGGTACTGGTTTTCAGTGGCTATTGGTCCCCCCAGGTTTTTAGGGTTGGCGTGCAGTTTGTGGGCTGCGCTGATGGATGTTCCTCCAGCTGGTGTTATGGCTGGGATCCCCGCTGGGCGTGGGATAGATTCTCTACTGCAGTTCTGCCTCGAGAGCGGAGGTAGCACGGAGAGGGAGCAGGAGAGGAAGCAGATCGGTAGTGCTCTGCACATTGGCCGCTGGACTTGCCTGCTCAATCGGTGAAGCTGTGCTAGGGTGGGTGGGTCGCACGGTCAACAAATTTGGACACACCTGGAAGGTGTGGGCAACAGGACTCAACCCTCTAGAGGAAGGAAAAAGGAAGGGAGAATAAATCTATGATTCCTCCTACAGCTACCGAGAAAGCCAGAGAGCTGGCTACACAGGCTACAATGCACCTACAGGGGTTGAGACAGGAGTCTCCCCCAGCACCAACAACGAGAGTGCAGGTAATCCTTGCATGGTAAAAGATCGTCTTGAAAGCACGGGTGCAGGGAAGAGGAGAAATCTGTTGGAGAAACAGCAGGAAAACTTTGGTGGCTAAGACAGAAGAGGAAGTGACTCTGCCACCTCAGGGAGAGAGTTTAGCCCCCCTATCAACTCCACCCGACCTGGCCAACCCCACTGCCCCACCCAAGCAGCAATCACTGACTTCTTTAAAATTAAAGGAGGGGTGAGTCATATACCCCAAGAACAGCTGTTTGTAACAGCACCAGAGGAAACTAAGCAGATGATTTCCAGGGTCCAGGGGCCCGTTTCAGTATCTGGGGACAAACAAAAGGCAGGGATCGTAGTGGCAGATGCTGGATTTCCTCCTCAGCACACCCTTGTCCAGGAAGGAAGGGAAGAGATTCCTAGAGAGTGTACCCTGGGGGGACACAAGCCCATACCTGACTCACAGATGAACTATCAACCCGCTGCAGTTAATGGCTATACAGGAGGGAGCGAAGCACGGCCTCCCATGGATGTCACATGGATGTCACATGGAGGTCACATCAAATGGGACAGACAACTTTTTTTCTCTCACAGAGGATTCCTACTAAGGCGCTTCTGGTTCTGGCAATAGCGAAATAAAAGATTATGCATCTACGGCTGGCTCTAGTACATTGGAAGCACAGAGAATGCTCTTCAATGTCAAAGATGCCAGAGGAGCTCAAAAGCATACAAGGGACATATTGACCCCTCAACTAGGGGGGAGCATAATACAGTCACCGGGCTGAAGTGGGACTATTCCCACACCACGATGTTGGGATGTCTGGAGGGGGGTACTTCTAAGCTGTGAAACCATCAACGTGCCTAGAAGGAGGAAGGGGCAGTCAATATAGACCCTGCTCTAGCTATGATATTAGAGTTGATGGAGCGGGGATTCGAAAAAAAGAAACCCACTTTTTTGGAGTACCCCCATAAAGTATACTAATTTTAAGTAGATAGAATACTAATGTGCACCTATAAATTGCATGAGGGTAAGCCGCTTCGCAAATTGCATGAAATTAATCTTAACCAAACATGAATAACAGAAGATGTAATAATATGGTGAGTAGAATTTGTCGTGAGTGGCTTCCACTGTAAATTGTGAGCATAGTATACTAGAAGGCATGCTATGTGATGCTTACGAAAAGCAAATTATTGTTTCTTTTACTCATGCTTTGTTAGAATAACTACTAACTTAGATCTGGGTGAAGGAGGGTGGTTAAAAGTGAACGTTTTATTACCACATTATTAATAAATGTCTGCTTTCAGTTCTATTAGTAAATAGACAAGTCGCCATGTTTTTTTAACTTGACCAAACTGTGATAAGTGAAGCTTGTAGCGGGCATAAACCATGGGATACTGTGGATAAACTTGCGGAGCCAGCTAAAAGAGTGTGATGCGGTGAACGATAAAACACTTAAAGAGCGGCCAAATTCTGTGCTTTCATATGAAAGTCATGCGAATTTATAAACTGTATAAACTTTGACCTTACCGTGATACATTTTCTGAGTGCATGCCAACAGATCTAACCCCAGAACTTTTAGCCACCCCCCTTTGTTCCAACAGATATGTGTCTCCTGAAGATAAAGCACTTGAATTCCCATATGTCTAATAAGCTGAGAAAAAATGGCCCTCTTCTTTTTTATCATTCAGGCCGCAGCAATTAATAGAACACATTTTAATATATTTATTCTTCCCCAGTATACCAGTAATTAATTGTTTCGACCCAATATAGTCCTGAGAACCGGAGATTACCCTCTAGGCAAACATTACAAAAAAGTAAATGATTAACTGACATGCGAGCTTCTGTAGGTTTGGTAAATTTGTCATAAATATAAAAACAAATCAATGCTAGTGTGAACCACCTCCCTCCCAACCCATACCAACCCCCTTTGGATCCCCCTCCTTCCCGCTCCACCACCCCAACCCCTTCTGCCCTCTACCACCCACCATCCAAGGCTTAAGGACCATGTGCCCCTGGTGATGATGAGCTAAATCACCCACCCCTCCACCGTGCCCGACCGCTACTTCTCACTGTTGTTACAGAAACCGAATGCAAACACTCGCAGCAAAGAATACACTACTAGCATAAATACAGCATAAGGTCCCTTACATACATGTCTCTGAGCAGGCCAAAAAAAAAAAATTGCTATGGTCCAAAACTTATGACTGGTTCAACGCTGTCAAGTACTCTTTGGCCTGGACATCTGATTGAAAGTATTGTGTGCGGCCCTGAAAAACCACCTTCAACTTTGCTGGGTTAATGAGATAGGCATGGGCTCCGTTAGACTGGAAGCCAGAAATCAATTGCTGAAGAAGCCACCGTTGTTCTACTGTCTTTTGACAAAAGTCCAGACGCACAAAAAACTCGCAGCCCTTCCCTGATCTTTTCCTGTCCGTTCTGGTAAGGTCATACAAGGATTCCCTTGCCCAAAAATTATTTAGTGAGATCAATATGGCACAAGGGTGATTATCCATTTGACCCCCTGTTCTCCGCTTATTAAAGGGAAAGTGATGAGCCCGTTGGATCTGGGTTTTCCAGTCCCATTCAGGTAGGTCGCGAAAGCCTTCCCCAAAGAGATCAATTACAAACTGCCGAATATCAGATAATTCTTTCCCCTCCGGCGCACCCAAAATACGTAAGTTAATGCGCCTTGCGCGGTTTTCTAAATCGGTTAACTTCATAAAAGTATCATCTCTCATTGCTTGCATTGCCTCTGTCTTTTTCTTCTGCACGCTCACTTCGTCTTCAAGCTGGGAGATCCTAACCTCTGCTTCTCCAATCCTGGTAGCAAAATCAGCACAGGTATTAGCAACTCTCCTAACAGCATTTTGTAACTTTCTGCAAGCCCCTTGTGTCCGAGAGCTCTCTGCCCTCGTTTCAGTCCGATGCACCATAATAACTTAGTAAGTTGTTGACAGGGTGATTTCTTCAGTACCATCAGTACCAATAAGAGGCTCGCCCAAATTACCTGCTTCCACCACACTGTTTCCCGCTGCCTCCTCCAGACTTGGCAAATGAGAATAGTCCCATGTTATACTGCCAGGACCCCACTCAGGTTTGTTGGTAGAAATGGGAAGAGATTGAACTTTTTTAGCAGTACCAAACTGAAGCATAGACTGATCACTCTCCTCCTCCCAATGAAAACTGCTTATATCACTCCCATCTCCACCCCAATCTTTCTCTTGAGACTCGTCCTCAGATGAATTAGAGTGGTCCGATAGGGAGAAAAATCTGTCAGCATTTTCTTCTTCTCTAAGATAACACTCCTCGCCTTTATCCTTGCTGAAAAGGTTATTGCCAGCATCCATATTAGTAACAGCAAGTTTATCAGGAGTTTTGCCTCCATTTTCCATAATGCACTGGGAGTGCTCTGCCAGAATTTTGGAACCGTCAAGCTACTAACACCCGGGGGGTAGCAATCATGGCCAACCACAGCTTAATCAGGTGTAACCGGGTGAAGGAAGATAAGTTAGGACGCTGGGTGATTTAAAAAAATCGTTATTAGTGGAGCATTATACTCTATTTGCTCCTTTTATGGATCAAATCTGGACGATCCAACCAGTCTTGACTTCATAAATATTGAACTTGCGCCGTGGCCTCCCTGTATAATTTTGTGTGGGGACTTTAACATTCACTTAGATGCCAATTTTAGTCTGATCAATAATTCCCCTTATCTTGGTAGGAAGGTCCAGATTTTCAGGTCCTTGCAGGAGCTATATCAGGACTACGGTTTGAGTGATATTTGGCAGACTCCACAGGCGGGTGATCCTGGATATACATTTTACTCGCACCTCATAGTTGATTTGTGCGGTTGGACTACTTTTTCGTGTCCAACTTAATAAGTGGGTAACAAATTGCGAGCTTTGACCAAGAATTATCTTGGATCATAGCCTGCTGTCAATTCAACTCCCAACTGCAAATTTGTCTCAAACATTGGCAACCTGGTCATTTAACAGGAACTTTTGCTTGACTTGGAATACTGCATGTTTATGTCAAATTGGATCAGGGAATTCTTTGGGAGGATTAAGGTTTCTGCCTCTGAGATAATCGTCTGGGATGCTTTTAAGGCAGCAGTAAGGGGAGAAACCCTTAGCTTTTCTTCATACCAGCAAAAAAAAATAAAGGACATGATTAATAAATGGGTGGAACAACTTCGGGGTGCAGAGGAAGAGCTTATTCATGGGGTGGGGGCTTCACAGAAAAGAGAAGAAAGCCAAAAGAGGATTGCTATATTCAGAACCAAGATATATCAGTATTTCATAGATGGTTTGGCTATTACATTTCAGCAACACCATGAAGATACTTACGAATTCGGGCAGAATACAGGTAGATTGTTAGCAAAGAGGGTTCAACAGAAAGCGGCTATGAACAGAATTTGCCGAATTGAAGATCAAAGGGGACAGATCCAAGATCTTCCCTGTAAAGTCTTAGAAGTTTTTTAAGAGTACTACCAAAGGTTGTATTCTTCTGAACAGGATGGGCCAATGATATCTGAGGAGGATTTTCTCTCTGATTATGTATCGACTCAGATAACCGCTGAACAGAGTGACTTATTATCTATGCAAATCTCGCCGGAAGAAATTGAGTCCGCCATAACTTGTCTGGCGGCTGGCAAGGCAGTTGGCCCTGATGCTACCCCATTGGAATTTTTTCTCACTTTCAGATAAATCTTGAGAGGGAAGCTTTAGTCCTTGTTTCTGGGAGCACAAACGGGGCAGACCCCTTCCTCATGGCACAAAACGACTATTGTGGAATTAAAAAAAAAGACAAGCCAGATCTTAAGCCGTCCTCCTACCGCCCTATTTCTTTAATTTGTGCGGATAGTAAAATCTATTCTAATATAATAGCGTTAAGACTAGGAAAGGTGATCGTGCCGCTAGTGTCAATCCGGCAGCATGGCTTCATTCCGAGGTGTGATACATCTGACCATGTCAGGAGGGCAATAGCATTATTCGACTGGGCCCAGAATTCTAAATGTCCCCTGGGTATGATCCTGTTGGATGCTGAAAAAGCATTCAACAGGGTCTCCTGGGGGTTTCTTTGGCTAATGTTAAAAATCAAAGGATTTCCTCCTAGAAATTTATTACTGCAATACAGGTTATGTACATCGCGCCTGATGCTTATGTCCAAATCTCTGGGCAAGAATCTAAATCATTGTCTATAAGCAGAGGTACCCGTCAAGGGTGTCCCTGCTCTCCACTCCTATTCTCTATTTATATATATCCTTTGCTAAGTAAGATTGACTTTGACTGACGGATCACTGCTGTAGAAGTTAATGGAGTTGGTTACAAGACACTCGCCTATGCTGACAATGTCACTATTTGTACATCTAACATTAGATCTGCTCTTCCTGCAGTATTTGACTTTGCCTAATCATACGGTGTAGTTTCAGGTTATAAATGAAATGCAGACAAGACACAGATTATTCACTCTGAGACCTCAAGACCTCAAGACAGTGGCGACAGCAACATATTTAGGTATTAAGATCTCCGCCGCGATGGAACAGATACCTGAGCTGAACATAAATCCAATCATAAAAACAGCGGATCAAACACTTACAAGATTAGATCACTTCCACTTCTCGTTATATGGGCGTTGTAACATAATTAAGATGCTTATTTTCCCGAAGTTTTTATACCTGTTCAGGACTATTCCTTTTGAATTTCTGGCTTCTGTCATTTCTAAAGCAGAAGCTGTGTGCATAAGATTTCTTTGGGGGTACCACAAAGCTAGGAGGGCCGCAAAATGGTTGATTCTACCAAGGCTAAGGGGGGGTTGGGGCTTACCGTCCCTGAGACTTTGGGCTAGATGCAGGTAATTTTACCGAATCGGTATTTAAGAGTCTGTTAATGGGAAGGGGGCAGATTTAGGTAATTCCGAATTTAGGAATACCGAATCTGTAAGATTCGGTATTTACTGATTCGGTAAATACCGAATCGGTATTGCCCATTGATTCCTATAGGCCTTAAAACGCATAGGAATCAATGGGAAATACCGATTCGGTATTAACCGAATCGGTAAATACCGAATCCTGCAAGGGTGCAGGGGGTGTCACTTTGACACCCTCTAGCACCCCAAGTACAGGCTTGTGTGACATGTGGCACACATACATGCCCTAAGGGCATGTCTGTGTGTCACATGGCACAGGTGTGCATGCACAGATGTGCATGCACACCTGCATTCGGTATTTTACCACACAATAGGATTGTGTGGTAAAATACTGAATCTTAAGGGCCTGTGGCACTCTTAGGAGTGTCAGCTACATATGGATTTACCGATTCGGTAAATATACCGATTCGGTATTTTACCGAATCGGTAAAATTACCGATTCGGTAGGCCCCCTACATCTGAAAAGCCTAATACCGGTCGGAAACAGCCGAAATCGGCCGTTTCCGACCGGTATTAGGGCTCCTACATCTGGCCCTAAATCATTGGGTGGCATTGCTACAGCAAATGGGAATACTTCTGGCTGGGAGTAAAGCGATAGTTCCCGAACGAGTAAGACCTACTATCTATGAAATTCTATTAAGAGAGAATGCAAAATATTGTTTAACAAAAGTAATAGAACCCAGTTATTATAAGAAAACTAAATTTAAGATTATACAATCAGCATTTTCAATTTAGATGAAAATACAGAAGCGACTGGGGATTTCGAATATTAATGTTTATACTCCGTTTCTGCTTACGGTCTGCTTCCTTCCATCTTTTGCAAACAGATAACAATAGGATGGGAAGCTTTAGGTTTAACAGGGTTGGTTGAAATCTTAATCTTTTCAGAATTACAAGCAAAATATGAGCTCCCCTCCAGACATTATTTAAAGTACTTGCAGATAAGGAGTTTTTTAGACAAAAGCATTGCACAAGGCAGGAGTAATTTCGTCAGGGTACCATTGGTTAATAGCATACTGACCAGGTCCAGGATAGGAAAATTGTACCAAATCTTGCTATCTACTTTTCCTGATGATCTCGCCTCTAAAAACGACATTTGGGATAGAAAGCTAGGACAAGTCTGTACCAATTTGGAATTCTCTTTGGAAATGGTAAATCGGATACTAATAACGGGTAGTCTGAGAGTTAAACATTTTATGTCAGTTTTCGATTTGTATTATCCACCTGGAAAAATCATTAAGTGGGCAGGATCCCGTGGGAGCGCCTGCAGCCGGTGTGGCACACCAGCTGCAGACACACTGCATATGTTCTTTGAATGCCCTAAACTTATGAAAATGTTTCACGACAAAGAGTACTTTTTGGGGCAGAATCTTGGTAAACCTATATCAATAACACCGGGTCTAGTGATCTTGGGGAAAGATCAGACTCAGAGCAACATGAATTGGACTACCTCAGAAACCGGATTGTTATTTATTGCAATGACAATTGTCAGGGGCAGTATTACATCACAATGGATCAGCCCAGACCCATCAACGTTTATTAACTAGAGGGCTAGGTTATTGGCCATATATAGTATGGAAACAGCAGTGTATAGGCTTAAAGGTCACAGGAGGAAGGCCAGTTGCCAGATGGTTGGAGTGAAACAGATTTGTACTTGTATTACATTATTTTATTTAACTGGATAGTGTACTAATGATACTGTTTTGTTGCATTTTTTCATATTTTTATGTAATGAACATGCTTTAAAAATGTATATTTCGTCATAACTATTTTGGAATGAAAAATTATAAATAAAATTTTAAAAAATTACAAAAAACGTGATACATTTGCCTAATGAGAGATTAGGGATGTGTAGTGAATAGGTGGGAAACGAAAATGAACAATGAGGTAGTTAAAGAAAGCATGATCTAATGTTGAATGACCATCCACCCCTCGTTTTTAACCAATCCTGTAGCTAAAATAGGAGGCATTAGTAACTTTAGTGGGATGGACATGCATGAAAAGGGTAAAAAGAATAGGTGATTTAGGGGTGGTGTTCGGGTTGCTGCTGCGAGTTCTTTGAGGGAGAGAGTGAGGGTGCGCTGCTGATTGTCGGGTTGCAGAGAGGCCTAGTCTATCCAGTCCTAGCCTTATCCTGATCTTAAGTTTTTGATCCCTGACACTCTGATCGGGGTCCCTTGCTGCTACCTAGGCAAGGATGGTGATTTTCCTAGTTCCTATTTCCTTGGGTTAGCATCTTTGATAATGCGAGAATTTATTTTGTGCTTTGTCTCCATCTATTTTTTCTGAAATTAGAAATTAATTTGATGCCTATATTGTCTGATGTCTCTTCATCTATCCCCTTTTTGTGACAAATGTAATTGTTGAGATTGAGTATTTACTAGATGATTATTAGAATATATTTCTCTCTCATGAGGTGTTTTTCTGAATTAATGCATTGAGTTAGATAAAATGTAATAACTTACAAAAAGGCTTGTGGTTATTTGTGTCTGTCAATGATTTGAAATTACTATTTACCTTCAATTATTCAACTAATTGATCCATTGATCAGGTAGATGAAGAATTGATCCTAGGCGATTATATGTGAATTTTAGAAATCCAGAACTATTGAATTAGGGTAATATGATTTGGTAAGGAAAACGCAAACTTGACCACCAGTGCAACAGGGACATTGGGTGTATGTGTATGGGCCACAGTACATGGAATATTTGAATGTTCGTCCCAGTCCAAATTATTGGGTCTGTGCTGAATCAGTTTCTTGGAAGCAGAGCAATGGTTAATTATTGATTAATTAGGTAATAGTTACAGAATATTCATTATATGATTTTAACCTAAAGAGTCAGTGTTTTTTCTTTATATGTTGTCTAGGAGTACAGGTACAGGAGGTGCCTGAGGAATCCCGGGTAGGATTTTGAAAAGTGTGGTAAAAAAAATCGCACTGCAGAAGTATCTTGTCTGTAGTGATAATACTGAAATGCTAAGTAGGGCTGTCAGTATTATGTTTAGGGACATTATCGTGTGAGAAGGGAAAGATTGTGAATCTGGTAAGGGAAGCCGAGATCAGTAACAGGACAACCCTCTTTGTACATCAAGAGCAGCTCTTGTGATACCTCGGTGCGATCTTGAGAGGAGCCAATAGGTAATTCCGGAGTTTGATAGAAAAGTGAGAGAACGCTGGTCGATATTATTGCTTGTAGTGTAAGAAAATCTCTATGAAAAGTGAATACTATCTTTTCACTTAGTGGAACGGACAAGGTAGCATTGTCATTTTATGTTGTTAATAATTTTTATAAAGAAAAACTCGGAAAAATATTGCCATAAGATTTTGTGAAGGGAGGGTCAGTAGCAGGAGCGATACTGACATCACAAGGTGCTGCGTTGGCATTGGTCAGGCAGCGGTAGTAAGTAGAGTATTGATTGGGTGATTAGTGTAAATCGCGCTGACATTGGACAAAACTAAAATTACGTGTTTTTTTGAGATTGGTTAATTAATGTAAGGCACCCTGGGATAGGAAAAAGGTTGAAAATTGAATAAAAAGAAATACGGAAAGATTTTAGTGGTTTTGTTTAAGTGAAAGATATTAATAAAAGACAGTTTTAAGATGGGTTTGTGTAAGAAACTAAAGAATCTTTTCAATAAAGATAAGCGCATTGTGACAAGAGAAGGAATTTCTATTCCACCTCCGAAAACGCCCGCATCTTATATGATGATGGAGCGAGGGTATCATACGTGTGTTTGGTTGGAAAAATGGATGAAATATATGGATGATGGAGTGTTAGCTTTCCCTGAGTTTGGTACGTTTAATGTGAGGATTTTGCAAAATTTAAGAGAGAAAGTGAACTCCTTAGAGCCAAATCCAAGACTCACCCAGTATAAAGCTCTAAAGAATGGGAAGTGGAAGCAATCGAGAGAGAGAAGGATTGAGGGGGTAGGAGAGGCAGAAGGATGTTTGGAGGATACCCATTTGAAAGGCGAGAGGATCAAATGAAAAGATGAAGAAAGGCTGTAGTTACGGCAGGATTATACCCAGTGCGACAGTAGAGGGTTAACCAGGAGCTAAGTGCAAAGAAAAATCAAAGCATCTGGAAACATCTAGAGAAGGTTTGAATGAATCTGATGATGAATTATTGGAGAGTATAATGACAAAAAGACCCCCACCTTATGAAGAAAGTTCAGGGGAAGTGACTCTGAGTGCCCCACGAATTATAAACATGACACCATTAAACCCTTCCGGGCTCATGACGAGCTGAGCTCGTCATGAGGCACGGTGCTCGTGTGCTCATGACGAACTGAGCTCGTCATGACCACACCCATTAACATTATGGCCCAGCACAGTAGATGATCATCTCAAGCAGCCAAGGTGTTAACTCCCCAAGTTACTGATTTAGCTAAACAAATAAGAGAGGATGAAGGTAGACAGATTAATAAGGCAAGAATATAACAAATACAGAAATTAAATGAATTAAATTTAAATGCTGAAGCTGTAGCCGTACCTGTAACTATAGGTCCTGTGATTCCCTTAATTTGAGAAATCTTAAAATTACAGAAAATACCTACTTTAACTGTTCCAAGAAGTAGTAACATAGTGAGTAACGAGGGTCAAAGTGGATCCAATAATAATATCTTGTTGGATCTACCGATTGGAGATTTAATGACTGAAACCCCAAAAAGAAATACCCATTTAGAGCCAAGAAATTTAGGTCAAAATATGACTCCCGTAAGGGGAAGTTATGCGGGTCCAACCCCAGAAGAGCTTAGTAATTGGGTGAAGTAATTAACAAGAATAGATACCCCACCTAAAGGTGTGAATGTGAGTCAATTGAAGGTAGACTTGGAAGAAATGATAATTGGAACGATAAGTCCAGAAAGATTAGGAACTTATACTGAGGATGACTTTTTTTTCTCTACAAGAGTATTACTTGGAGAACAAAGAATTTTCATGAGAAATTGTGAGAAGTAGCAAGTGAATTAGGGGTCGATATTGGGAAATCAGGTGTTACAGAAATTGTACAGCATGGGCTTTACTGACAAAGGTTTAGAAAGTCTGAATACTTCTGGAAAAAGATTGCAGATAAAAGAATTGATGAATATCTTAAAGAAATGGGTACCAATAGGAAAAGAAAATGGAGAAGTAAGTGGGTGAAAAAGAAGGAGGAAGCTGGTGGAAAAGGAACATCCATATTTACAGTAAAAGAAATGGAGCAGGCAGAAAGAGTTTGTCCCATGAGAGAGGTTCCAGGTGGTGGGTATATCCACGTACCTTGGACTAGACAAGATATATTATCTTTTACAAATGATTTTCCAAGATTACGAGAAAAAACAGTTGAATGGTTTAAACAAGTGGATCGATTTGTAAAAGTATCCAAAGTGTTGCTGAAAGATTTAGATAGGTTGTGTGAAATAGTGGTTCCTGCAGATTTGTGGACCGAATGAAAGATTATGGTTGATTGGCCAAAATATGAATATCCTCCAGATGTAAAAAAAGGTGCCCCATCTGAAGAGGTGATGAAAAAGTATCATCAGGTTATTACCTTTTTAAAAAGAAAAATCAGTCCAAACGAAACAGATTGGGTGAAAATTGATAGAACAACCCAGGAACCTAAAGAATCTGTGTACGCCTATTATGAGAGGCTGTTACAGATGTTTAAAAGTATAGTGGATTTGAAAATATTGGCGATAAGGATATGGGACATTTTGTGTATCGGTTTGTTTATGGATTAAGACCTGAAATTAGTGCAATGATACAGCAACATATGCTATGTTGGCAAAGTAAGTCTATCAATGAAATTTTGAGATATGCAAAGTACTGTAGCAATGATATTGACTCTAGATTGAAAAAGCTAAAAGAGAAAATGATGTGGGCTCAAGTAAAATTGGCTGAACAGCTACAGGAGACAAATACTGTTTCACAGAACCAGGGTCTGGAGGGATCGACAAATAGTGAGAATAGGGGAAAATTAAAAATTAGTAGAGAAGAGGATAAAAAGAAATTTCCTTGTCATGCTTGCAGAAAGTTGGGACATTGGAAGAATGATTGTAGATCTGCTCAGAAGGGTATTGGTGCAAATCAAAATTTAAATCCACGGATGCAGAATGAAGCAATTGGGAAGCAGCAACAGCAGGTGGTCTCCACCCAGTTACAGGTGCCACAACTGCCCATACCTCCAAATGTGAATGCTCACATGCAGATGTACTGTACAAGTTCGGGATTTCGAGGAGAAGAGCAGTTTGGTAAGAGCCCGTTAGTTTCGCAGTATTTGGTGCGTAGTAGTGATAGTGAGTTGGAGTTGATGTAGTGACGGTGCCTGAGGGGGGAGGAAGAATACGTACTTGGCTCATCTCTAGCAGTAGATCGTCAGGTCCATTTATTGATGGAAAGGTAGAGGAAAAAGATGTCACCTTTTTATTGGACACTGGTGCTAGACGTTCCACTGTGAGAGCAGCGGAAATCCCCAACCTACCCCTCTCGGGAGAAACAATCCAAGTTGTAGGCATTGCAAACAAACACATAAAGACTCCTGTTACAGCCCCAATAGAAGTTCAAATTGGAAATTTCAAAGATATGCATCGATTTGTAGTGTGTAGTGTGTGATATTAGTCCAGTGAATCTCTTGGGCAAGGATTTATTGTGCAAAATGAATTGCACTATATATTGTACACCTGATGGTGTTGCAATAATGACACTGGATGAGGATGTTGAATACAAATTACTGATGGCCCAATGAGAGTCAGAAGTAAAAGAATTTTTATCTTTCGGATCCTTGAATAAAATTGTGTTAAGGTTCTGGTGAGGTAATTTTATCTTCACACACACACATGTTTTCATAAGACCCACGTACCCGCATGCACAACTGCGGCACCTCCTACAAAAGATCTCTGACAAAGAGCCCTCTCACGGGGCCCGTGGGGACTGCAGCGCCACCCCCACGAGGATCTATGCCCAATAATGAAGCACACCTGCAAGGCTGTCTGAGGGCACTATTTTCAAAAGAAAGAATTCCCCCATTTTCTTTCTATCCCACCTACTCTACCTCTGGACACACTGTATCTCAACTAGAATAAGTTGCAGACTTATCCCCGTTTTGGGAACAGCTACCATCCATTGTGTTGATGTAAAAGAATGATATTCATTACTGACCTACGAAGATTTACCAGATGAATTGAAAGGTACTGTGAGTCCAGATGTGTGGGACTTTACCAGAAAAGAAATAGGCTTAATGAGAAATGTGGATCCCATTCAAGTAACAGTGAAGGATGGAGCAGTGTATCCAAATACTGCCCAGTATAAAATGAGTCCAGAGGTAATTGCTGTAGTCATGCCTGTGATTGATCAGGTGATTGAACAAGGTATCCTAAAAGAAATAATGAGCAGTCCTAGTAACTCTCCCATTATTGGTATCAAAAAGCCTAACATAAAATATAGAATAGTTCAAGACCTATGAAAGGTGAATAAAATTGTTGTGCCATGTTGCCCAATAGTACCAAACCCTGCTGTAATTCTGTATCAGATCCGATGTGATGCTGAATGGTATCCAGTCATTGATATGTGTCAGGCCTTTGTTTCAATCCCTTTGCATCCGGATAGTCAATATTTATTTGCCTTCCGGTTCATAAATCGTGTTTTGGCATGGTGCCGAATTACTCAAGGGTATACGGAAAGTCCATCAATCTTTAATCAGATCTTGAAAAAATGTTTGGAAACTTTGAAATTGCCTGGGAACCCTGTCCTGATCCAATACATTGATGACTTACTGTTGGCATCCAAAACTCGAGAAGCATGTGTAACAGACTCCATTGCTTTGTTAAATCATTTAGCTGAAGGTGGACACAAAGTCTCCCCCTACAGTACTGTAAACAGGAAGTTTAGTACTTAGGCCATACGATTGAAAAAGGACTAAGGAAAGTGACCCCAGAGAAAATCAGTATAATCAAGAAGTTGTATCCACCCCGGAATCACAAAGAAGTGAGAATGTTTTTGGGAATGGTCGGATATTGTAGGCAGTGGATATGTGGGTTTTCGTTGATTGCAAAGCCTTTACAAAGATGTACTAGAAAAGATGTGAAAGATCCAATTCTGTTGTATGAGGAGAGCATAGAGTCTTTCAAAAGACGGCAAAACAGTCTGTGCCAGGCGCCAGCCCTGGGAATGCCGGATTACTCTAAAGAAATTGCAATATACTGTTGTGAGAGAGATGGTTGTGCGCTTGCGGTCTTAACTCAGAAGCACGAAATGGCTAGGCGTCCAACAGCATATTTCTCTGCTACTCTGCACTCAGTGGCCGGGCGCATTGCCAGGTTGCTTAAAAGCAGTGGCTGCCACATGTGTGAGTTTGGAACATAGTGAAACAATTGTGATGGGTTACCCAGTAAAAGCCTATGTACTGCACCCTGTTGAGATACTTTTAACTGGTACTCAAACTCAACATTTGGCAAATAGTCGGCTGACTAAGTTCGAGAGAGTAATCCTAGATGCTGAAAATGTGATGGTGGTAAGATGCACCACTGTGAACCCTGCCACATTGTTACCAAATTGAAGGTGGGAGGAGGTGAGAGAAGAAACAGAACATCAATGATTGGAAGTGACAGAGCTTTGTACCAAGCAGCGCCCAGATATTTCAGATGAACCACTGGAAGAGCCTGATCATGAATTGTTTGTAGATGGATCTTGTTTAAGGAATGAATGCATTGTGTGCTGGATATGCTGTCTGTATTCTGTCCGGAACCCTGGAAGTTCCTTGTCTAAAAGGCATAACATTTGCCCAAGTTGCAGAGCTGTTTGCTCTTCCTAGAGCCTGTAAATTGGCGAAGGGTCTAAAAGTAACAATTTACACTGACAGCCAAAACGACTTTGGTGTAGTTCATGATTTTGGTCAGCTGTGGATGCAAAGACACTTCATGACTTCCTCTAGGTCACCAATTCGGAATCGAATAACTGTAAAGGATTTATTGGAAGCTTTACAGTTAGCAAAAAGAATTGCAGTAGTGAATGTGCTGCACACCAATCCGGAGATGATGATGTAACAACTGCTAACTTTATTTCCACACTAGGGTCGCAGCTTCCGGCTTGGAGGCGGAGCTCCTGGCCCGGTGGTGGGGGTTCCGGCCGGTGGTGAGATTTAGCCATGGCCGAAATCTCCACCTCCGGTCCGGAAGCTCCACCTCCAAGCCTCTGGGCCGGAATCTCCGGCCCGAGTGCGGACATAAAGTTAGTAGTCGTAAATCTATTCTGTGAATACCAAAAGTAGTAAGAGCATTCTGTGAATACCAAAAGTAGTAAGTGCATTCTGTGAATACCAAAAGTAGTAAGTTTAGGATTTTGTCTTAAGTTAGTTCTGTGAATCGAGCCCACAGAGAATGAGGATGAGAGCACTTTGAGACCACCTTAGCAAAGAACTGTTCTAGCTTGAGGTGGATTAAATGTTTTGTCAAAGCAAGTCATTTGCGAACTCTAAAAGGGGTAAAGAAGAAATGTCATTAGGTGTAGGATTGCATCACCATATATTTTTATATTTTTCTTTTAGGTAGAAGTTCATTCGGATTTTTCTTAGGCTTTAACGAAAGGAGATTGTTAGACTTTTCTATTTTTGTCGAATACTAAAATGGCGAAAAACCTAGTGACTGAACAACCAAAATCTAAACTAAAACATAGATGTGTTGAATTTTGCTTTTGTAATATTTTCTTACTGACACTTATATGGATCCTATTAACAGTAATAATACCAATTTTTGATTTGTATAACATTAGAAATAATACTAATGAAGTGTCTCCTAAAGGAATGAAAGAGGTTGCTAAACAGACCCTAAATACTAATGGAGAACAGTTAGATGGAAGCATACTCACTCCATCATGAGGAACCGGAAAATGATTTTTCATTAAATGTATTTACTAAGTTGTTGTATGAATATACTAATACCTTGAATGTGAGTGACTGTTATGTTTGCATGAAATTGCCCTCCTCTGTCTCTGAGGGACTAACTTATCATCATCTTTCTCTAACATATGCTGTTTCATGTAGTGTCCTTAGTAGTCTGTTTTACATGGAAGGTAAATTGGAGTATTAGAATACAGATGTAGATTTGGAATTTTCAAAGGTACCAAAAGTAAGTAGACTAAACAAAGTAGAAAGTGCTAAACATGTATGTCATATGGGGGAATGTTTTCATATTACCAAGCCATTAGACTTAGACCATGCTTGTAAAAATAACCTAACCTGTAGACTGCATTATGAGAAAGGGTTGTTTTTGGATATGGTAGAACATAGAAGAGAGAGATTCCAGAAAAAAGCAGTTAAACAAAAGACACAGCATTCACCATGGGTATTTAGTGAATGAAATTATGAAGAGAGTGAAACTTATGTTGCAATGTCTTTAGACTGGTCGAGGAGAGGGACATTGTGTTTATTGAGATCAAATACTAACTACAATAACTATTTCAGTGGCACTAGTGAATGTGAACATACCTTTTAAATTACAGGAGGTTGGGGATTAAAGGGTGGAACTGATCCTGTCTTCGCAGGGATATACTATGTATGTGGTAGAAATGCCTATTACTGGTTACCTGCCTACTGGTATGGGAGTTGCTACTTTGGGATTGTGTTTCCAAAAGTTTATCATTTAAACCTAAAGGATAATAGTGTCAATTAAATAAAACAAGGATTAACCGCCGAAGGAGAGCAAGTTTTACATAAATAGTAGGTGATTTATTCTCTGCACTGATACCATCAGTTGGGGCAGTATTACATTTGCATATAATTCAAAAGCTGTCTATAGTAGTTAATCGATTATCAACAGATACTGCGGGTGGGATTTTGATGATTGACACTGAAATGGTGTCAATCAGATCCATGGTTTTGCAAAATAGACTTGCCCTTGATATTAATTTGGCAAAAAAGGGTGGAGTCTGTGCAACATTAAAAATTCAACATTGCTGCACATATATCCCTGATAAAAGTAAAGGGATAGAATGTTACATTAGGAACATTACAAAGTTACACAAGGATTTATCCCAACTGGAGGTTGACAGTATCTGGGAAAGTGTTGGGAAAAGTTTTCCATTGTGAAAAATTAGTTTACATCGTTTGAAGAGAGTCTTTTAGGGAAGATAGTAATGCCAATGGTTTCAATAGCAAGAATAATTTTAGTAAATATAACAGTGTATAAATGTTGTAGGTGCATGAAAAGAAGGAAAGATACATTAGATAAAAAGTATAAAAAGAAAGGAGTAAAGAGAAAAAGAGATGAGATGGAGCATGAGGAAATGAATGAAGAATATTATAATATGATGAAAAGGTTAGACGTAAGTGCCATGAAAAAGGAGAATGATACTAAGCTTAAAATAACATACAAAAGGTGGTACTCAGTATGATGAGTATTTGTGATGGCTTCAAAAGCCATCAAAGGGGGGATTGATGGAGCAGGTATTCGAAAAAAGAAAATTGCTCTTGTTGAGTACCCCCATAACATGTACTAATGTTAAGCAGATAGAATACTAATGTGCACTGATTCATTACATGAGGGTAAACCGCTTCGGAAATTGCATGAAATTAATCTTAACCAAACGTGAATAACCGAAAATGGATTAATATGGTGAGTAGATTTGTCATGAATGGCTTACTGTGGACTTGGCCCTTTTTTCAGGGTCATCCCTGAACTTTTCTGCCTTCCTCCTGTATTTTTTCTGACCTGTTTCTGTTGGTTTTATGACTCTTGGCACTTTACCACTGCTGATCTGTGCTAAAGTGCATATGCTCTCTAATGTAAACTATTGTTATGGATTAGTGACTCCATGATTGGCTTATTTGGTTTACTTGTCAGACCCTAGTAAAGTGCACTGCATATGCCCAGGGCTTGTAAATCAAATGCTGCTGGTGGACTTACAGCACTGGTTGTGCCACCCACAGAAGCAGCTTGTAAAGTGTACCTCAGGCCTGCCATTGCAGAGCCTGTGTGCAGTCTAGTACTGCCATGTCGACTTGGCTAGTGCACCCACTTGTCAGTCCCCAAACCTTCCCTTTTCTACATTTTAGTCACCCCTAAGGTAGGCCCTAGGGTAGGGTGCATTGTATTTAAAAGGTAGGTCAAGCCCTGATGTGTGTGGCATGACCTGATAGTGAATTACAGCCTATTTCGTTTTTCACTATTGCAAGGCTACCTGTCCCCATAGACCAGAATGGACAGTTTCATTATAACATCTTATAATCCTAACTGACCCAGGGAACATGGTAGAAATTCGAATTTAGTATGCCTGAACTCAGAACGATAAAATACATATTTTAGTAAAGTTGGTTTTAACATTCTGTGGTTGAAAGTACCACTTTTAGAAAGTAGGTATTTTCTTGCCTAACCATCCAGCCTGCCTCTGAAAGCTTGTGTATTGTATGTCTGGTTTGTGATTGACAGGGGCCGGGGTGGATCCAGGAGACAGGGCTGTGCCTGCCTTTCACAATGCTGGCTCAACCTCCTGTGGTTTGTCTGATGACCCTGGCCCACCCTGCCAAAGGAAAGAAGGAGTCCTGTAAACAAAGTGATCACTAGCGCCGGGATGCCCAAGGGTAGCTGTGCGCTCTACAAAACCCAAAATCAAATCAATCAAATCAAATCAGTGTTCCAGGACTGTCTCTCTGGACCACTCCAGTTTCAAGGGAGGAGTTCAAAAGTGATAGAATCTTGTCTTCAATATTAGGTAGGGCCATTTTATAGGTCGTAGGTGGACAGGGGTCTGCTGGTGAGCCAGATTTTACGCGTCCTAGAAGTGGGGCCAGGGCTTCGTGCGCCAGCGGGGGGAATGAAGTGAGGACTGACTCCACAGGGGGACAAATGAGTATTGGTTCTAATGGGCATGGGAGCCTGGGAGTGTTCTCATTTGTGGTCAGAAGATCCTCCACTTTGGTGGCAAAGAAGGTTTGAAATTTATCGCAGTCTTCTTTGCCGAAGGGAGGCTTCTGCTCTTTAACCTGTCTAAGTTCTTTCAGGACTTTGAACGTTTCTTTTTGCGTGTTATGAGCAGATGTAATTCTATATTCATAGAAGACAGCTTTCTCAGTTTGGATAGCATTTTTGTATACCGCGAAAGCTTCAATATATTTTGACAGGGCGATTGGGTCATATACTTTCCGCCAGGCTCTTTCGCTTTGGCAGAGCTGTTGTTTTTGGCTGCGAAGGTTCTCATTGAACCATGGGGCCCCCTTCCCTAGTCTCTGATCTTTTCCCTCTGTGCGGGTGCTAAGGTGTCGATGGCAGTATTTAGTCTTTCCGTAAGGGCACTATTTTGTGCGTTGGTATCCCCAGGAGGGTAGCCTGGCCGGATTGGTCTTCTAAGGGTGGAGAAGAGAGCGTCTGCCCTGATTTTATTCCAGCTTCTAATTATTCTCCAACTGGGGGGTGGTGAAAATCCCAGCTTAGGAGGCTGGAGGGTGCCATAGATGATCTGGTGGTCAGACCAAGAGCATGGAAGGATAACTGGGGGGGAGATGAGGGGCTGGGAGGACCAGACTAAGTCCAACTTATGACCTTTTACATGGGTGGGGCCGATAACGGATTGCCAGAGTCCCAAGGCGGTCAGCACCTCATCTATTTGGTTGGCTTGGCTCTCTTTGGGAGATAATTCCCAATGGAAGTTAAAATCTCCCAGCATGAGAAGGCATTGGTAATGTGAGCATAGGTCGTGTGCCAGTTCCGTCAGCCACTTAATAAATTTGGGAGATGTTTTTGGGGGACGGTACACGATCAAGTTGGTGACACCCGCTGAGGAGGAGTGGAGTTTTGCCCCTAATATTTACGCCCCTTCAATGCTTTCTGTGAGGAAGGTCTCAGCCTTCAGGGAGTTTTTGTAAAGTATGGCCACCCCACCCCCTCGGGTACTACCTGGCCTGTTGTGATAGAGTGCCGCGTAGTTGGGGGGATGGATGCTACAAGGTCCGGTGTAGATGAGTCCTCAAGCCAGGTCTCGTGAAGACCTAAAATGTCAATTGCTTCATCTTGCAGTAATGTAAATACCTCCAAGTGGTGCTTTTGTAATGATCGGGTATTTAGCAAGGCAAAAGTGAGAGCCGGGGGCTTGCGAGGGCCAGCGTCTCTCAGTGGCTTACCGATGGCCCACTGGTTGAAAGGCCTTAGTAGCCCTTCCGCTTTGAGACGGGTTGCAACATTGTTATCCAGTGGCCTTCGTGGGCATTTTAGGCAGTGAAGATCTGCCTGAGAGTATGTGAGGGCTGGGCAGGGGTTCTGGCCCCTGGGCCCGGTAGGGGGCGGACGGGCACAGATGGGCTTGCCTTTGGCGCACCTTTGGCGGGCCGCCAGCGCGCTCGATGCACGCACACGCTGCACGCTTGCTCCAGCGTGAAAGAGAAAGGCAGAGTCTCCACCCACCCACCAATCAGCCCTGCTGTGCAGCCGCTGTCAGCTCCCTGCACTAGACCGGTAACCGACCGGAAGTGCTTCTCCCAGGAAGCATCACGAAGTGGGGAGAACTGGTCTACCACCACACGATGATAATATGTTCTTTAAAACTAGTAAATCAGTTTAAAACATCCTAGCACTGTGCAAACATGCAAATAAGCAGTAATTCAATTTTTGAAAAGGGCAGCGAGCGTGGCAGCTTTTTAAAACTTTTAGTCAGTTTAAAACAATCTCGCACTGTGCAAACGCGCAAATAGGCAACAATTCAATTTTAAAAGAGCAGCGAGCGTGGCAGCGTTTCAGTTAGCCCACCACACCTAAGCAGGGCTCTCTCCACGTGTGATACCTCTCTTGAAAAAACCCTGGGCCAATATTAAAAACCTGAAGAGCTTTCGGCCAATATCCCAGCTTCCATTCCTCTCTAAAGTCCTCGAACAGCATGTGCTCTCTCACTTGCATACCATCTGGAGGCAAATCACCTGTTACAAATCAATCAGGCAGGTTTTCGAGCACACCATAGCACAGAATTAGTTATGCTATCCGTACTAAAGGGACTGAGACTGTGGGCCGACTCCAAGGAACCCAATGCCCTGATCCTTTTAGACTTAACTGCGACTTTTGATACTGTAAACCACGAGCTTCTTCTGTCAAGGGTGTCTGGGTTTGGGGTTCAGGGCATGGCTCTGACTTGGCTTACATCCTTCCTGAAAGACCGCTCTCAGAGAGTGCAGCTGGGTGATGTGGTGTCCAGACCAGGCACACTCCCATGTGGAGTCCCGCAGGGATCGGCATTGTCTCCCCTCTTGTTTAATGCAAACCTCCAACCCTTGATAGCTGCACTAAACCAGCTGGAGTGTCAAATATATAACTACGCTGATGACACCCAAATTATCATCCAGATCGATAACTCTCCCTCAGCCCACACCAGAGTTCAGAACATTCTTAAATTTACAATCAATTGGATGTCGGCCAACTTTCTTAAAATCAATCCAGACAAGACTGAGGTGCTGGCCGTCACCACCCACACCAACCCTTGGAACAGCCTTTTCTAGCCACAAGAGCTGGGCAAATACCCCGAGCCAGCCACATAAGTTAAAAGCCTGGGCATCAAGATTGATAATAAACTTACTATGGCCCTACAAGTATCAACAATAGTAGGTGTCTGCTCGAGCCTACTGAGGCAGCTGCGGAAACTGGCCCCCCTTCTCACTTTCGAGACCCTCAAACGAGTGGTAGTTGCACTTATTATATCCAGGCTGGACTATGGAAACTCACTCTACCTAGGACTTCCAGACTACCAACTAGCCAGACTCCAGATCATTATGAAGGACGCTGCCCGATTAGTGTTTAAGGTTCCCCATCGCACCCATGCCTCTCCCCTCCTGCACCAACTTCACTGGCTCCCGATCAGGCAAAGGATAAAATTCAAGTTCCTCTGTATCGCACACAAAGCCATTTTTGGCCAGGCACCGAAATACATCAAAAATAGCCTAATCAATTATGCCCCAACCAGAGCACTCCGATCTTCGGAGGCTAGGATGCTTGTCTGCCCCTGCTCTCGCCTGGTCTCCTTCGGGGGCAGAACATTCTCCACTATCATCCCACAGATCTGGAACAAAGTACCTGATAATACCCGAAAGGAACGCTCCTTGTTTCCTTTCAGGAAACAACAAAAGACCTTCCTCTTTAAGGAAGCATGGGGCACACAGTAAAGGACTGTTTCCTCGCCACCTATCCAAAGCAGGTCCCCTCTCTGTCAGCGCTTAGAGACCGTTGGTGATAACGCGCTATATAAATATAAATTACAAATTACAAATGCACAGAACTGGTTCTGATACAGGCCCGTCTGCCTTCAGAGGACAAAGGATTTTGCAGTTTAAATATGGGGACCCAGACCCCAAGACTTTAGATCACTTCTGGAACAACAAGATGAACCTCTGCCAAGGAGAAGAACCAAGGAAGTTGTTGGAGTTGTACTGCCCCCCTGCCAGTGTGATATGTTGCTGGGTTGGCCTACAGTGGTGTAATCAGTGCCAAGGAGAGGTGAATAAACTTCTAAAGGACTTTCATCATCTTGCAGAATATTACTCCAAGAGCTTGATTTGAGCTTGCTCCTGAACGAAGTCTCAGGGATACCAGACTTCACCCCTTCTGTTTGCCTGCATCTGGAACTTGCTGTTCTAGCTGCTACAGAAGAAATTCTGCAACACTGACGCTTGTGAGCAATGCCGTCATCTGCATCAAAGCCGTGAGAGCTGCATCAACTTGCAACATAGACCCGACGATGGCCGTCGTGCCACATCGACGCCAGCGAACGACATGGTAAGCCTGCCATAGCCGTGAGCGCTGCTCCCACTTGCGACGTCGGCCCGACGCCTGCTGCGGCATCAACTCCAAAGCCGATCATCGACGTGGGTGGTCAAGAATCCATCGACATTGTGATATCATACGGAACCGTGGTTTCGTTGCCATCGTGACATCACCTCCTCTCCAGTCAGGAACTGATGCCTCCCCTGCCTGCGCAAGCAACCAGGGCATCGACATATCATCTCCCCCGAAGTAAGGAACGGACACCGCCAACGATGCCACACCTCCCCGACAACGTGAGTTGTCTTTGTTTTCACGTTTCCCAGGTACTGTTCTCCGTTGGTCTATTTTGACTACGGGCCCGACGCCATGCACCTCATGGTCGGCACCATACTTTGAGATTTCTTTGACCTGTGAATATTTTTGAACTATTTCTACCATCTTGAAGAAATATTGTCGATTACAGTATTGTGGATTTTTGTCATTTGTGGTCTTGTGATAAGTCTATATAAAGAATACTTATTTTTATAAAACCTGCGTGGTGTCCATCTGTAGTGTTTTCACTGTATTACTGTATGCATTCACAAATGCTTAACACACTGCCTCTGAGATAAGCCTTTCTACTCAAGCCAAGCTACCAAGGGGGTGAGCAGGGGTCCCTATTTGGTCAAAGGTGTATACCATTGCCAACTAGAGACTAGAGACCCCCAGTTCTAACACGTACACAGCAAATTGTGTGCATACTATACTAGAAGGCATGCTGTGGGATGCTTAAGAAAAGCAAATTAATGTTTCTTTTACTCATGCTTTGCTAGAATAACTACTAAGTTGGATCTGGGTGAAGGAGGGTGGTTAACAGTGAACGTTTCATTACCACATTATTAATAAATGTCTGCTTTCAGTTCTTTTAGTAAATAGACAAGTTGCCATGTTTTTTAACTTGACCAAACTGTGATGAGTGAAGCTTGCAGCGCGCACACACCACGTGATACTTTGGATAAACTTGCTGAGCCAGCTGAAAGAGTGTGAGGCGATGAAGGACACGACACTTGAAGAGCAGCCAATTTCCGTGCTTCCGTGTGAAAGTCTGCGAATGTATAAAATGTATAAACTTTGTCCTTAACATGATACATTTTTCTCATGAGAGAGTAGGGATGTATATTGAATAGGTGGGAAAGGAAAATTAACAATTGGGTTGTTAAAGAAAGCATGATCTAATGTCGAATGACCATCCACCCCTCACTTTTAACCAATCCCGTAGCTAGAATCGGAGGCATTAGTAACTATAGTGGGATGGACATGTACGAAAAGGGTATAAAGGATAGGTGATTTAGGGGTGGGGTTCGGGTTGCTGCTGCAAGATCTTTGAGGGAGACGGAGAGAGGGAGGGTGCACTGCTGACTTTCAGGTGGCAGAGAGGTCTAGTCCAGCCAGTCCTATCCTTACCCGGATGTTAAGTCTTTGATCCCTGACACTCTGATCGGGGGTCAATTGCCGCTACCTAGGCCAGGGTGGTTGTTTTCCTCGTTCTTGTTTCCTTGGGTTGGTATCTTTGATAACTCGAGAATTTATTTTGTGCTTAGTCTCTTCATCTATTCTTTCTCAAATGAGAAATTAATTTGATGGCTTTATTGTCTGATGTCTTTTCATCTATCCCCTCCTTTTGACAAATGTATTTGTAGAGATTGAGTATTTGCTAAATGATTATTAGATTGTATTTCTCTCTCATGAGGTGTTTTTCTTAATTGGTGCATTGAGTTAGATAAAATGTAATAACTTACAAAAATGTTTGTGGTTATTTGCATCTGTCAATGATTTGAAATGACTATTTACCTTCATTGTTCAACTAATGGATCTATCAATCAAGTAGATGAAGAATTGATCCTAGGGGATTATATGCAAATTTGAGGAAATCCATAACTATTGAATTAGGGTAATATGATTTGGATAGGAAAATGCAAACTTGATCACCAGCGCAACAGGGACATTGGGTGTATGTGTATGGGCCACAGTACATGGAATAATTGAATGTTCATCCGTGTCCAAACTATTGGTTCTGCGCTGGGTCAGAGTCAATCAAAGAACATCGTGCAGAGACTCGGGCTAATGGGAAACGATTTAGATAAGCCACTAAAAAACTAGAAAGCACAATTCGGAAAAGTAAGGAAATCCTGTACTGAGATCGAGGAGCAACTTAACAGCATAGAGGAAAGAACAATGGTTGTAGAGACAGACTTGTCTGCTGTGAGAGAGCAGACAAGCGCTCACAAAGCCCAACTAACTAATGTAATGTGGAAACTAGAGGATATGGAAAATGACCTATGAAGAAACAACCTGCGCTTTCTTGGCATTGAGGAGGGTCTGGAAGGAGAGGACATTCGCACCTTTATCCTGGATCTTCTTAAAGAAGCCTTTGCGGACCTCACAGGCTGGAACTGAGAACGTGAAGTTCAGGGGGTCTATTGGTTCCCATGTACACAGCCTAGTAGAGACAAAAAGCACCCAAGAGCCATTTTGGTTTTCTTTGATAATTATATGCTGCGACAGGCTATATTTGAAAAGCCCGACCAGATGCCAAAAGGCAGTATAACATGAAAACAAAATGGGGCTGGCTCTGATCAGCAAGGCTGAGCCTATATCATAAACAACAAAAAAAGTGCCAGTGCTGATAATAATAACTTAGACCTGTGATTAATCCTCCACAAACGAAAAATCAAATTCAGGAAGGGGAGTGCTTCTTAATTGCAATTTTATTATATATTCAACAATTTTTTATAAAAAATCCATTTTTACATTTAAGAAAGAAACATTACAAAGAAATCAAGAATGACAACGGACACATGAGAAATGCAATCAATTTAGAGCAAACCACCATTCAACACTGCAATCATATCACTTTCACCATACATTCAGAACATGCAAACTATTCTCAGACATACCATATTTACATTATCTACAACAGGAAAGCATATAACTGGTACTGCCTTGGTTTGAACACAATATTTACGATTTGTATTGGAAAATAGAACACTACCAAAAGTTTTTACAATTTCAAACAGTCTTAGCAAAATGAATGAAAATGGGTAATGTACAACAAATGGCAAGGCATCTGTACAATAAAGTGGCTCTTAGATCAAATGGCAGACCAGTAAGAAGATGGGCCTTGTCTGCTGTGAGAGAGCAGACAAGCGCTCACAAAGCCCAACTAACTAATGTAATGTGGAAACTAGAGGATATGGAAAATGACCTATGAAGAAACAACCTGCGCTTTCTTGGCATTGAGGAGGGTCTGGAAGGAGAGGACATTCGCACCTTTATCCTGGATCTTCTTAAAGAAGCCTTTGCGGACCTCACAGGCTGGAACTGAGAACGTGAAGTTCAGGGGGTCCATTGGTTCCCATGTACACAGCCTAGTAGAGACAAAAAGCACCCAAGAGCCATTTTGGTTTTCTTTGATAATTATATGCTGCGACAGGCTATATTTGAAAAGCCCGACCAGATGCCAAAAGGCAGTATAAGGCATTCTCTTTTTTTGTACGCCCTGACTTCTTCCACATAACGGTAGAACGCAGGTGTGTCTGCGGCAGGAAATTAAGCCTTATCAGGAGGCCGAATGCAAGGCTTTTTTGTTCGCGCCAGCCAGGCTGAAAATAATAGTAAGAGGGGCTGTTAAGTTCTTTACCTCTGAGATAAAAGCCAGAAAATATCTGGATCAGATACTATCAGAAAAGAAAAAAAGTTAGAGGGACGTTTTTTTTTCCTATAGGGGGTACTCCTAAGGCTGGGCTACCTATCTGGGAATCCTCTCTAAACTCTGCAGTCCTCGGCTTTTCTTGTTTGTTTTTTTTCCGGGCAATAGGATGGTATGTCTTCTATTAGTTTCGTTAGCCGGTATCAATAGCTTACAATGGGACTGGGGAAATAGGGTGGATACGCGACTGGGAACTCGCGGGGGCAGTTTGCCATCACCATCACACAGACCTGGTTGGTCTGACTTCTTTTGTTGTGGGGAGGGGGGTGGGGATGGTCAGGTAAATCTAAATGCACTAGAAATGACGTGTAAGTTACAGCAAAATGTGGAATTTTTAATGAAGATTTCGGTAGTATTTGGTTATAGAATCCTGCGCGTATATCAAAATAGCTGGTGGGGGTCTCCAGCAGCAAGATTTAGACTCCACTAAGGCTGGGAAATTGGGATGGCGAAATTTGATGCAAGGTAATGGCTAGGCTTCGCATCGCCACTATCAATATCTGTGGGCTGAACGATAACGCTAAAAGGAGGAAAGTACAAGAAAACCTAGAGGTGTTGCAGGCAGACGTGTACTGCTTACAAGAAACCCACCTAGCCCAGAATGATAGCGATCTATTGAAGGCACTTGGCTTAAAGGCTGTTTGCCTTGCAAACCAGGAAGTTAGGACCAAGGGGGTGGCAATATTGGTGAAAGGGGATATTGTTATACCAGTGAGAAAATTAGCGGATACAAATGACAGATGGGCAATACTTGAATGCAGAGTTGGGGACGGTATTCTCACACTCTGCTCAGTTTATGCTCCGGTACTAGATGACCCAGGGGTACTAGATTTTCTAGCTACTAAACTACCTTCCTGGCCAGCACTCTTTGTAGTCTGTAGGGATTACAATATAAATGGTTCTAGGACAGACTCTTAGGGGACCAGAGCTCCCAGCAGGAGTCGTAAACCGCAAACTACGCTCAACCCAAAATAACCTATTAAAAGATACAGGCTTGATGCATGCTTGGCCAAGTTTAAAAGCCTAGGATCCTGGCTATACTTATTATTCCGTTCCGCACAGTAAGTTTGCAAGGCTGGACTACTTACTGGTGTCACCATCTCTACTTAAGGGAGCGCAGGTAGAGCTATTTCCCAGGGTTATGTCAGACCATAAACCTGTTGTATTGGAAGTCCCAATCGCAGGGTTAACGAGGCATTTCAGGAACTGAACATTGGAAAGGGCACTTTTATCTGATCAGGAATATGTCAAGCACATGAAGGGCTGGATCGCTGAATTTTTTAATATTAACAGGGTAGTGCTCCGCTAGGGATGACTTGGGACGCATTCAAGGCATCAGTAAGAGGAGAGACCTTGTGGTACAGTGTGGGCAAACAAAAAGGGGAAGCAGGAAGGCTAAAAGCACTTTATCATAGACTCGGTGGCCTAGAGACCGAGTTAATCAGCAGCGTGGCCTCAGGAGGCGATACCTCTCTAACACTGAATTTAATCGCCATTACAAAATCGTCCCTTGATGATTTTAACACAGAGAAGACTGTGGGGAAGTGTTTAGCAAAAAGACAGGAGTGCTACGAGTATAGTGAGAGTGTGGACCGATACCTAGCTGTTAGGGCTAGACAACAGGTAGCTATGGGGCACATCAGGCAGGTAAAGAATATGCAGGGAGTAATGGTCTCTGAACCAGCTGAGATAAGAGAAGCCTTTAGGGATTTTATGAAAATCTCTACAAAGCCCCCCAGGCACGGGATTGAAGTAGTACAGGAGAGCAGGTGTCTTTTGAACCTTCAATGAGGCTTCCTCAGGATGAGAGCCTTACCTCAGCAGCAGATATATATCTCTGGAAGAATTTCAGGCAGCTCTACAGGCCCTTTATTCAGGCAAAAGGGTAGGAACAGACGGCATACCTCTCGAGTTCTACGAAATCTTTAAAGAGGAAATCGGTTAGGATATGCTCGAGTTATTCAAGGGGGTCAGGGGAGGGGCTGCTCCACCAGGCTCTTGGGGCAACACCAATCTCGTTATCTTCTTAAAGAAAGGGAAGGGCACTATGTTATTGAGATCCTATAGACCTAACACACTCCTTAATAGTGACACCAAGTTATACTCCAAAATATTCGCCGCCTGACTGAATAAAGTAATGTGCTCCCTGTCTCAGCCTGGCAACATGATTTCATTCAGGGGAGGGGTATGCCGGACCACATCAGACAGGTAATCGCATTTTGGATGCCATGGAGGTTCTTGCCAAACCCATGGGAGTAGTGTTTTTAGATGCGAAGAAGGCCTTTGATAGGGTGTCATGGCACTATCTATCCTATTCCCGAGCAAAAAACCTGAAAACACAGCCCGCTACTGGAATTGCACCGGGCACCAGTGAAGATCTGAATATAGCTATTGTCAATCGGATGTACAGCAGATAAGCTGCTATGGGACAAAAAAAAAGTTATCTGACAATTTTGATGTAAAATTTCTATTGTAATCTTGTACTCTTTCAATGTTTACTTATGTATATAGTTTTATATAGCGAACTCTATACCTGAGAATTTTCAGAACTCTTTACATTAAACAACAAGTAACATACTACAGCGGGAAGAAAGCGTGCATTGTTGTGGCTGTTAGTTGAGTTGGGACACTTCATATTTTAAAAGTTAAAGTAAATAAAAACAATAACTTAAAACATAACTTACATGTAATAAAACCCTCCTAGAATAAGGAGCACTTCACATTCTGTCTTCTTTCGCCCTCTGTCCGATCGGAAGTCAATTTCTTACACTGTGACCGCAGGAAGGGTCGGAATATTTACACATTGGCACCGGAAACGTAGTATAGTCACTTGCAAGTAATCCTTTTTACTTTTATCACTCCGGAAGTGATTCCGAATAGTAAAACAATGCCAGAATATACATTCTGCAAATAAAGTTTTATGAATAAAAGTGATCTCACATATTTCCTTGATGCCAGGATGCTTGAGCCTCCCGCCAGACTCAAACCTGTTCCCCCATAGTGGTGTAGCGATCGGCGAGCCCACTGTGGGCCTACTTCTGCCGGCCATGACGGGATCCCCTGCTGCTACCGGGCATGCCGCCCAAGGCTCAGCCCTCCCTTTGCCCTGGCACCATTGGGCCATCCCCAGCCCTGCCAAGTCTGGAACCCCACGATGCTTCTCCTCCTGAAAAACAAATGGAAGGACTGGTGTGCTGGGCCCCGCTATCTGCACCATGCCTGACCGCCCACGACGCACCCCCACCCCAAAGCACTGGCCCATGCCCTACAGACCGCTCTAATGTCCACCTCCCCTCCCCATCCTCCTCGTCCTCGCTCCACGCCAGGCCCCCTACCCCCGGCCCCCCTTCATCCGAGGAACCTCCCCCTCACCCCAAGCCCCCCTACCCGTAACCCCCACTCCCTCTCTGCTGCCCCTACCTTCCCCCCGCCATGGGCACCCTAGTGTCCCACCCTCCCGCTCCGCTGCACACCCTTCTGCCCGCTGGGCCTCTTTAACCCCTTCCGCCCAGGAGTCAAAAATGTCTAGCCCCTCCCAGTCCCTTTCACTGCCCTCCGATTCCAGCAGTAACGGGGACATATCCCCCACTTCTGCCCGCCAGCCCCCACTCCACCCAGTCTCCTCCTTTGCCCTGGCATCCCTCCGCCCCCCCTGCACCATCCCCACCGCCTTCCCCTCCAATGCTACCCCCTCCCTCGCCCCCATCCACCTGTGCCCCTGTGACACCCCACTCGTCTACGCCCTCCCTGCTACCTTCCCAGGGGCCGCCCTCTTCCTCGTGTGCAACCCCTGCCTGAGAGAGTACGAGCCAGTGAGGGGCTCTCCTCGCGCCCCGCGCGCACACTCCTGCCCACCTCCTTTGACCCGCCATACGAGGGGGCCCAGGCTTCCCCGTCCACAGTCCCGGGCTAAGTGTGGCAGGGTATGCTCAGACGTGAGTCCCTTGCTCACTTTGCCACTGGATTCAAGCAAGCCGGGCTGAAGACGGCTGGAATGCCAGAAACCGGTCCTCAGAAGCTTGTTTCCGGTCCAGGGAAGACATGGCTTGGCAGTTCGGGCTGGACTGTTCCCATGAGGCACAGGGTCAGACTGATTTGCATATAGCCATGTCTGAACTGGGGTGGCAGAATGGGCTACTGAACGGTGATGGATTAAACCCAGATCTTTTGACTGGGTGTGAGTGTTTGATTGATTCAGATGCTCCGCCCATCACCACCCCCTTTTTTACCACATGCTCATAAAAGGGCAGCCCCGGCAAACTCCCCGGGCCCCGCTTCCAGTCCTACTGCGACTGCCCCTGCTTGTGTGGTGGCAAGCAAGCCAAAATGGCGGCCGCCATGCCAGCCGACGAGCGCCTCAAGGGGCGTGCCACCCCTGGGGGCCCACCCACAACTCCATACACAAGTCTATGCAGCCCGCCTCACATGTAACACCAACTTTTGAGAAGTGTTGATACAGAGAAATTGCTCTGCATACACTGTTGACGTGTGAACAGGCCCATTGGAGTAATGCTAAAAGAGCTGACCCAGCAACAGGGCATCCCAGTGCTAGTCTCAAAAAGGGCTGTTGTAAAAGACAAGCAAAAGGAATCGCAGGTGAGGTTAAGCAGAAAACAACCAGGTCTTCAGAACATTCCTGAAAGCCCAATGGTTTTGAATAGATAGACAGAGAAAGTGCATTCCACAGAGCAAGGGCTTTGGTGCGAATAATGCAGGATCCTACTCTTGCTCTTTTGACATGATGGCACATGCGAAGTTGAGATTAGCTGAGCACAGAGCCTGCTAGGGCAGATAAGGGCGAAGCAAATTGGACAGAAAGGGAGGCCCCTGAGAGGCTAAGATTTTATGTGCAGTGCACAGGACCTTGAATTAGATTTACTTATCCACAGAGAGCCAACACAGCCTGTGGATGAAGCTAGAGACCTGTCAAAACTTAGGAAGGGAAAATAGCAGCCTTGCTGCGCATTTTGGGCCATCTCGCCTCGAAAGGATGGTAGACTGAATAAATAAGCTGCGTGTATGAGAATAAAAAAATCCAAGAATAAGTTTGAGCCCACATAGGAGTCCGAAACAGGCACCTACCAAGGATTTTACCTGTGCTTTAAAGGCCAACTCAATGTCAATCCAAACACCAAAATTGTATACCATCACCTTGGACCGCCGGGGTAGCCCCAAGGAATAAGGCCACCAATGGTGGATATCTCTTCCCAAGAGAAGGATTTCCGAATTACTTGAATTCAGTTGTAGGCAATTAGTTGCCATCCACTCAGCGACTGCCACCGTGTTGGTTTGGGATTTAGCCATACCCAGAGTAGAATTGTTGGAAAAGGAGATCACAAGATGGGTATCATCAGCATATGATACTAGCATAGACCCCCTGGCTTTCGCAACCTGAGCCAATGGTTGAATGTAAATGTTAAATATAGTAGGGCTCACTGAGGAGCCCTGGGGAACACCTTGAAGCAGAGTGGATAGTTGGGAGCTATATGGGGAGGAAATAATTTATCAGCTCAAGACAGAGTGGACAAAAACCGACCTGGAATTTAAGAAACAGATCTGGCTTAAGGGGATCAGCTGGTGAGCCTAATTTGAATTTGTTGCAGAGAGTCTGTAGCTCTTCAAAGGATAGCAAGGGAAAAAGGTGGAGGTGTGACAGGAGATGACTAGTATAAACTTCTAAACATAAATCCCTAGTGTTGAAGGTAAAATTAGAGTAAATATGTTCTACCTTACTAATAAAATACTTTGCCAGTTCCTCGTATTGGACATTAGAGGCAATACAGGGCTCCGCTGCTAATGCTGGTTTCATGAGACCATTAAGGAGAGAACAGATGGTTTTTTTTCTGAGTTGCTACTATTTGTCTCATGGGATTGCGAATAGTCAAAAAGGAGTAGGAAAGTTATCAATACATTCTTCTATTGTAAATGCCGATTGTGGTGCTTGTTATTGAGATGAAGTGTGTAAGACATAAGCACTGTGATGAGTAGAAAGTTCATTCTTTTTAAAGCAATGTTATGTTCTCGCAAGACTCTTGAGAAAAATAGGAAGGAGGAAGTGAACTTTGACTACTCTCTGGTATGTCTCAAGAAAAATATGAGAGTGAGAAGTCAGGTTATGGGCCTGTTCCTCTTCCCAAATAAAATTATGAAAAACAAAAAGAACGTGTCTTTTAAGATATTATACATACACCACTCCCCTACTTTTGGGTTGATGTTGCAGGTGTCTGTACTGCCTAGAAAACCCTAAGGCTTTGTAAAAGAACCCTCACTTACCTACCAAGTAGGTGTCTTGCTTGATCATAGGGTTCCCACCCTGGTCACCAAATTTTTCCAGGTGTGCTGTGATGCCTGATTACAGCAGAGCTGTTTGTTTTTGAGGGTGATGTCGTGATAGTGAGTAAATCGTGCTCAAGTGTGGTGCTTTTTAAAATTGGAAACTCTAGGAGAGGATGGGCGGAATCATAAAACGATTCAGACACTCATCCCCAGACACAGATCTGGGTTGAATCCATCATCGTTCTTTAGCCCAATGTGCCTCCCCAGTTCAGACCCACCTATATGCAAATCAGTCTTTACCCTGTGCCTCATGGGAGCAATCCAGCCGGAACTGCCAAACCAAGTCTTCCTTGGACCGTAAACAAGTATCCTGTGACTAGTTTCGGGGTAACACCCCTCATCAGCCAGGCTAGTTTGAATTCAGTGGCATAGTGAGCAAGGGACCCACGTCTGGGCATACCCTGCCAATTTAGGGTGAACAAAGCAAACACAAGGAGATGATGGACAGAGAGCTGAAACTTTAAATACACACCCCTAGACACAGATCTTAGTTGAATCTATCATCGTTCTTTAGCTCACTTTGGCACCCCAGTTCAGACCCAGCTATATGCAAATCAGTCTTGACCCTGTGCCTCATGGGAACAGTCCAGCCCGAACTGCCAAGCCAGGTTCTCCTGGACCGGAAACAAGCAACCTGGGACCAGTTTCAGGGTAACGCTCCTCATTAGCCAGGCTAGTTTGCATCCAGTGGCAAAGTGAGCAAGGGACCAACATCTGGGCACACCCTTCCAACTTGGGGCAAACAAAGCTAACACAAGGATATGATGGATGGAGGGTTGAACCTTTTCAGACACCCACCCCCAGACACAGATTTGGGTTGAATCCATCATCGTTCTTTAGCTCACTTTGCCACCCAAGTTCAGAGCCAGCCATATGCAAATCAATCTTGACCCTATGCCTCATGGGAACAGTCCAGCCCAAACTGCCAAGCCAGGTCTTATCAGGACCATAAGCAAGCATATTGGGACCGGTTTCGGGGTAACACCCCTCATCAGCCAGGCTAGGTTGAATCTAGTGGCAAAAGGTATCTTGTTCTTCCTGTTAACTTTGCCTTAAAGGAACTTCATATCCCTTTTTTTGATGTTTAAAGCGGGCAAGGGACCCACGTCTGGGCATACCCTGCCAACTTAGGGCAAGCAAAGCAAACACAATGAGATGATGGAAGGAGCACTAAACTTTTCAAAGACTCTCCCCCCCCCCAGACACAGATCCGGGTTGAATCCATCATTGTTCTTTAGTTGACTATGCCACCCCATTTCAGACCCAGTTACATGCAAATCAGTCTTGACCCTGTGCTTCATGGGAACAGTCCAGCTCAAACTGCCAAGCCAGGTCTTCCCGGGACCGGAAACAAGCATCCTGGTACCGATTTCGGGGTAATGGATTTCGTCAGGACAAATTGAAGCCTGCATGCACACTGAGACATGCAGCTATTGTTTGGATTGTACTTACAACCCACCAGAACTTCACAGTGTTGCTTTCATTTCTGTCAAGGAAAGAGTAGGTACAATTACCTTGTTGACATACAAACTTATAGGCAGTGGTAAATTAAATCTCGGACTCAGGAGGGGAGACAGAACCTCCCTGGTCCTAGATTTGGTGATGTGCTAATCCATTATTTATGTAATTTTATTTTTTGTTGTTATTGTACCAAATTTCAGGTTCAAACATGTATAAGAATCATTGTATCTGGCCTGCTGTCTACCTGCATTATTGTTTAATTTCCAACACCTAGGAGACATACAAGACATTCAGAACATCAATGGGCAGCACTTTTTCCCCGAATGTGGCAGTCCTCTATGTATACAATTTTGAGAAAAAATACATATTGGACACAGAAACGCATATAAGGAGATCACCCAACTCTGGAAACGATACACTGATGAAATTCTAGAGATGTGGAAAGGGAATATTAAATCGATGCTCACCTTTGTAACTGAGCTGAACGTGTGTGACCCCAATCTGAGATTCACACACACAGACAGTAAAGATCATATCACGTTCCTAGATGTCGAAATATATGAGGAGAATGGGAAACTAGAAACAAGGACCTATCACAAAGAACCGTGTTAGGAATACACTGTTAAAATTTGACAGCTTCCACCCCAGAGAACTCAGAGAGAACCTCCGTGATGGCCAGTTTCTCAGACTAAGAAGGAACATCTCAAAGAAAACCGATTTCATCACCCAGTCGGAAGATCTAAAAACTAAACTGAGAGATCGGAGTTATCCAAGAAAAATTATTGCGAAAGCTTACAAAAGAGCAAACAATCATGTCATGTCTTTGGACCACTCTAAAAGGGTGCCATGGCTGGCCTATTTGATGAAGGAGTTCTCAGACCTGGGACGACCAGAACTTTTTACATCCCCCCGGGACATCAAAAAACAAGATATAGATCTGATCAAGAAGCAATTTATGGATAGGGCAAGAGCATCCCGTGAGGAAAAGGAACTTGTGAAACCGGCAGTGAGGAGGCATTATATGCTTGTAAATTCATTTGCATTAGCACCGTACCTTGGCTCGGTCACGATCCCATTCCACAAGTTCCTGTTAACTAAGTTCAGGTTTAATTTGTTACATTTTTATTTGGGTAATTTTAAAACGTGGGAAAAACCTGATTTAGCCCCCCCCCTGTTGTTGTGATCACTTTTCCGTTCAAGATACTATGCATTTTGTTATGTTTTGTGGGTTTTATTTAGAGCCCAGGAAAAAATATCTGTTACCTGTTTTGAAGGAGGCTGGTTTCACCCAGGTGAGGCCAGCCCTGCTATACCTACAATCTTTGAACAGCATACGCATTACATTTTGTATGGCCAATTTTTTGGTGGCAGCAGTTAGAACTAAAAAAACACATCAGAACAGCGGGTCTTTTTAACACTGTGTTTAATCAATGTACTCAAATTCTGCTTAATATAAAATGAATTTAACTTGCCTTTTTATAAATCCCATGTATGCTCTGATTTGTATGCTATTGTAAATAGTTTTAACATCATATGAAATGTTTTTATCTCTTTGTATGATTTTTAACTAAATCGAATAAAGATATTTTTGACTGACTGAGCAAACAATCAAAACAGAGGAGGCATCTTAGAACCATCAAACAAAAACAATAACACCATCCCATTAACATGTGTAATAACTTACATCACGGTCTCCAATGATGTAAAACAAAATTGTCAAAAAAAACTGGCGCAATATACAAACTAGAAACCTCAAATGGGACAAGCCCTTGTTTTGCTTAAAAAAAGCAATGAATTTAAAAGACAACCCTTGTGAAGACCAGACCACTTACCAAGAGGAATGAAGGACAGACTACAGTACATAATATGTGGGGTCTCGCAGAGATCGCAGGCCACTATGCCTGTGGCAACTGTAGCGTGTAGTAGAAAAAGAGGGGCCCCTTAGATGCAAAAGGATAGGGCACTGTACAGTGAAGAAAGCTAGACTCCTTTAGGTAGCTTGTTCCAATCTTGACCAACAATCAATCAAGCTGCCACACGCAGGCCAAGTATTACCTTCACTTAACTCACTTGTCCATCCATAGAGACGATCTAACCATATAAAACAAGGAATAACACAAACCTCAATACTTAAAAAAATGTATACATTCATCTTAAAAAGGATTTTGGGTTTCAATAGAAAGCACAATCCCTTTACAATACAGCACATTAATACTAAAACAAAATAAATAAAAAATCGATCAAAAGCACAACATAAAAGAGAGAATACAAGAAAAATAGACAAATACAATATGTCTTCAAGTATTACACATCCGTCATATGACAATATCTGGAGCATGGAATTCAGTCATTGTACAATTGATACTCTAAACCATGCCTTTTGTTGACGGATTGCGTATAGGTATTGAAAGACTTATCTAATTAGGTCTGATGAACGAATCACTGGGACGAATGTATACATGCAGAAAGGTGTGGTACCGAATTAAGCAAAACGCCAGTGATGAAAATCCCAATAAATGTCTATGGCAGAAACTAGAAACACAAAAAAACTCAGAGGCAAATATATTCCTGTCCTGTGCTCTGGAGTTAACATGCTCTTCTAATTTATGGGAAAAAAACTTGCCTTTTACTTCATTCAAGCAGGCATTAAATAAAGCCGCCAAATTTCATTCGTTGATCACAGACAAAGACATTTTCTCTCATCGTTCCCATTCCTGGACTGTGATCAATAGTTACAAATCTCTTACTCCGGCGGCTTACTTGGACTCTACATACTCTATCTACATTAAAAAACAATTGATGGCACTACGCTTCTGTAAATTTCCAACACTAGCCAACGAACCATCCTGGAAGCTCATTGAACTAACTGATTTCCATCTCTGCTGTCATATAAAGGAAGATTTAATCCATATAATATGCCATTGTAAGAAGCTGAACAGGGAGCGAGCAATTTTCTTGAAGACCATCTTTTGGAATAAGAGAATACGTACATGCAGGACAGCTATCATTGGTGGCCTGGACTCAACAGTTCCCCAAATGAATTGTAAGATGGTAAAGTTTTTGTTGGCTTTATTTTTTTTCGTAAACCTTTATTGTTACTTAAATCAGTTACAGTCATGAGTCTAGAAACCAAGACAGAGGCGGTCAAATCAAATCAAGTAAGCCATAGAATTGCAGGAGTCCGCCCCCCAAGTACTCTGTTGTAACTCAGGAGAACATTCTTACCATACTGGTAACAGGATTAAAGAAGGTTTCTTTTTTTAAATTAAAGAAAGAACAGGATCTGATGCAGTACAATTAAAACATAACAATCAAGGGATATTCGTAGGACAGGATATTCACAGTCAGGATTGCTGTAGGCAAGATATTAGAGCTGGAGTACATAATCAGGATAATCATAAGCAGTACATTTCTCCCACCGAAACAGTGCCTAAAAGAGGTGACGCAAAGCATTAGAAAAACTTCCACCCTTATTAGTTGAACTAGTAAAAACGTACAGGGAGTTAACTCCACTCAGATCCCGGGAAGAGAAGAAGAAAAGAGGAAAGTTAAGAAAAGCCAAATATAACAAAAATAAAAGAAGGCCATAGAAACAGAAAACCAATAACACCCCTCCCCCATCCCTCCACCCTGCACCCCTGCATATGGCTACGGCCTACCCCCCTAGCAGCGTGCCTGTCGCCCAGTGTCTAAAACCCGAAATATAGAGGGAAGAGAAAGAGAAAGGAGAAAGGAACAATAATCTACACTAAAGTAGAAGAAAAAGGGAAAGGAAAGAAATTAACTAGTGCCCCACGATAGGAGAAAGAAAGAAGTATGGAGGGTTCCCAGTACAGGCTCCCAACCCCCCCCCCCACCGCCACATGACATTACAATTACACCGGAGTTGTTACCAAGGCATCAAAGACACCAACATAAACAGGATAGCAATCGCCGCTCAGCTCCTCAAGTCACACAGCTAAGATGGAAATCCCCCCGCGTAGCAACAGAAGTAACCAGAGTGTCATTAATTCCCGCAGACCCACCCGGTCCTAATCATAAAATTATCCCAGTCTGTGTGGTGCAGGGTCGGGCAATCAAAGTACCAGATGGAACACGCAGGCCAGTCCAAGAGAAGCCAAAGTTCTTGCAACGTCCCAGGATACGACATGCTCGACAGCCATCCACTGCTTCCCATGGAGCCAGATGTCCCTATGGCGATCCACTCGGAACGAACAGGGAGTCTCCCAAGTACACACATTCGCCCCACAGCCACCGATAGAGTCACCTCCACACCCGACAGCGGCGTCTTCGCGGAAAACTGTAGTATGGGCCACACAAAAAAGGTCTCCTAGAGATAATTATTATTATTATTATTATTATAGAGGCTTTTATAACGCGCTCTGCTACTAATTAGTATAGTATCCTGGCGCGAAGAGAAAAAAAGAAGGGGACAGATCACAGTAAATGCAAAGGAGGAACAGCCTTTAGGCATTGGTGTTGAAGAGGTAGGTTTTTAGGCCTTTCCTGAAAGCCATGATGGAAGGGGCTGTTCTCAGTTGCAGAGGCAGGGTATTCCAAGCTCTCGCTGCTCTAACAGAAATGGATTGTCCACCAAGCCTGCTATATTTGAACTTTGGTACAGTCATTTGATGGAGATTGCTTGATCTGAGAGGGCGATTGGGGGCATAGAGAGAGAATCTTTTTCTCAAATAGGTTGGGCCTGTTAGGTGGAGTGCTCGGTATGCTAACACAAGGATCTTGAATAAGATCCTTTGCGCCACTGGAAGCCAGTGAAGGTCTCGGAGTGGTTGGCGGACGCTAGATCTTCTGGGGATGTTAAACAGCAGCCGGACCGCATACCGGCTTCGGGCTACCTGTCCAATCCACATGTAACCGGGATCATCCCCGTAGCGATCTATTCCAGATTTCGTCCCTCCAGCATACAGGGGGTGTCCGATCCCCTCTCTTCGGTCTTCAGTGCGCACTACCACCGCCATGGTCAGGTAGCACTTATTGAGGCGCCACTTCCAAAAAGGGACTCCCAGCAGGAGCGCCGCTCAGACGAACACCAGAGCCGCCAGCCCTTGCCATAGAGAGGAGCATAGCACCACCAAGACCTCCACACATGCACCCAGTATGGGTGCCATCTCCACTCCCCACTGATGGTCAAATACGAGCCCCCGCAATCCCAAGAAGTGCCACAGCAACGTTGTGCATCAACCGGCTCCGATCAGCTGGAGTGCGGGATGTAGATAGCTGCACGCGGGTCAAACAAAGCTCCGTTAGGGGAACAAAGGGCGACGTCCAGGTTCCCGGTGCCATCAATAGGTAGTCGGGGAGGGAGCACGATCGGTAGAAAGGGACTGCTCATTTCACGTTCACCAGGCTCCACTGATCGAGCGCCGGAGATACACCCTCGGGGCGGGCTGACCTCCATAACGGTTGACCGGCACCTTCCGGGTCTGCCTGTCCGTTGTTGTTAAACTTGCAGCCGGCAGCAACATCACGCGGGGTCCCGGCTTCGGGTATCGTGTAGGCCATAACGTGCGGGGGTCCATATCTCCGTCCTCAGGACTCGGAAATTTCTCGGAGTCGAGCGCAGCATCACAGCACCCCTTCCGACGTGCGGGAGCACAATAGCAGCGCAGGATAGTCGACGGAATCAGGCGGTGGGGGAAGAAGGTCGGCGGAGCCGGGAGCCCGGGCGACCATCTTGGTCGCCGGTCCGGCTCCGCCCGTTTTTGTTGGCTTTTGAAAAACGCTTGAAAGCAAGCACGTCTATAATGAACTAACTTTATTAAGATTCATTAGGGCAATGGACTAAGTCTGAAGGAAGTTCTTTCTTTTTTTAAGGTTTTAGGAAAGATATCTTTCGGAATCAACTTTTATTGAAACTTATGTTCATCGTTTTCTTTTTATTTAGGTCATTTTAACTTACTATTGCTCGAATGCTGTAAAGAAAAGTTGTTATGGTTTTTACTAACTAAACAATAAAGACAAAATTTGTAATTTGTATGTGTCCACGTTGCGTTTTGGGCCATTTTTTGTCACAGGCACTATTCCTACCCACATAAGTGAGGTACCATTTTTATTAGGAGACATGGGTGAATGCTGAGTGGGTGGAGGTTTGTGGCTCCCTGCAGATTCCAGAACTTTCCATCACAAATATAAGGAAAATGTGTTTTTGTAGACACATTTGCAAGGGATTCTGGGTAAAAAAACCTTGGGGTTTAGTTTTCCAAAATAAAGAAGTTTGTTAGGTTTTCCGAGATGCTGGCTGAGCTAGAACACAAAAGCCACACCTGGGCACATTGTAAAAAAAAGGGTCAGTTTTCACTGAAAAAATGTGATGTATTCATGTTATGTTTTAGCCCATTTACTTTTGCTGGCACTAGGCTTACCCACACAAGTGTGGCATTATTTTTATCAGGAGACTTGTGGAAATGCTGGGTGGAAGGAAGTTTGTGACTCCCCTTAGTTTTCAGAACTTTCCATCACAGAAATGTGTGAAAAATATGTTTTTTAGAAACATTTTGAGGTTTGTAAGGGATTCTGGATAACAGAACCTGGTGAGAGCCACACAACTCACCCCATCCTGGATTCTACTGGGTGTCTAGTTTAAAAAAATTGTAAAGCTTTTCTTTTTTCCTATGTGCCGTCTGAGCTCCAGCCCAAAATCCACAGCTAGGCATATTACAAAAAAGCATCAGTTTTCACTGGAAAAAATGTGGTCTATCCATTTTGCATTTTGGGTCACTTCCTGTCACGGGCACTTGCCTACCAACACAAGTGAGGTCCCATTTTTATTGTGATATCTACACAAATGACCATTTACTGAATTCAAAATTGTATCTACTTCTCGGAAATGTATACCTTTCCGGAATCCACCATTGGTTTCACACCCATTTCCACCACTAACTGGAAGGAGGCTAAGGCATAACAAATAGGAAAAAAGAGCCATGTACCAGTAAAATGCAAAAACTGTGTTGAAATCTTTAGTTTTCTGACAAAAGTCTACCTGTTCCTGACAGCTGGGAAGACAGTGATTTTATCACCACAAATTCTTCGTTAATACCATTTGCAGGGGGGAAAAACAGACACTTTCTTCTGCAGCACTTTTTCCCATTTTTCACAAAAATAAAACAGATTTTAAGCTGTATTTTAGTTAATTTCTTAGTTATTACTAGGAGAATCCACAAACCTTGGGTACTTTTAGAATATTCAGGATGTTGGAAATAAAGAAAGACCCTTCTTGCTGTGCACTGGGATGACGTGGGAGTTTCCCTGTCTCCTCTGACTTTGCAGCTCGCCGCTCCCGCTGCGCGGGAGCCGCTTCGCTACGTGGGAGGATCAATCAACCCCCCAACGCCGTTTGCTCCTGCCTGGTTGCCGTGCCTGCCGAGTGAGCGGAACACCTGTGGAGGCTGCAGGGGTAGCGCGGCAGGGACTCACTATCCCAGGAGTCCCTGCTTGACCACGTAACATCCGGTCAGCGCCCCCCTGCGTGCCCCGCCCACCACCGCCCAGCCCATAACATCAGAGGTGAGCCCGTCTTGCGGGACGCAGGCGGGACGCCGGGCGAAGCCCGGGCAAAGGGCGGGCCGTCTGTGGCCGTCTGGGGCCAGCAGGGGCCGGGACGGGTCACCCCTCTAACAACAAAGGTAAAACAGAGGATTACTGTGCAGGGTTAAATAACATTGCTAACTGTGTCTCTCGACCTTCATGTCTGCATATTCCCCAATGGCTACCCGTTCAGGCAGATGCTCACGTAGAGGGGGAAACTCAACGCTAGGGACCATGGATAATTTTATTACTCGTGCCGTTTCTGTTGTTGAGAAGGAAATCATCTTAGCAGAACGCAGATTATCACGTGAATATTTGGCGCATAAGCGATCATCTATGGGGTCACTTGCACAGGCCAAATCTCCGTCAAATATTATCCCATCGGAAATTACCACCCCCTTAATCCCTAGCGACCAGCAACCTTGTGTCGTTGACCTAAGATCGGATAGTGACTTTTTTGAAATTACACCTGACCCAGCACTTTTAAACAAAGTATCAGCCAATGTTGAAATAAGAAATGTTTCTAATACCACAGTGCCTGTCCCACCGGTCTTGCCTTTAATAACGATACATGACATTCCTACAGAACAAACTCTACAATCATCCCCTCAGAAAATAAGTAGGGCTGCCGTAAAACGGAAAAGATTAGTTACCCCACGCAAAGCTTATAGACTAAAGGCCTTAAAAAGAATTCGTAAAAATTACATGAATGGGGGAGCATACTGCAAACCACCTGATACTGACTCTACGAACAATGGGACAGAACGAAGTGAACCTCCGGAGTGCGAGCTAACAAATGTTTCTGTTGGTACTGCCCCGGTCATTGATATAGCAAATAACTCTGAAGTATCACCAGTATCAGACCTGCTGATGGAACGGATCCAATCCCTTAAGACAACCTTATTGCAACCAGTAACAGAAAGACTGAAAGGACTAACGGAGCGCTTAGATAAATTCGAGCAAACGTCCTTGGACAACTTTTTTGCATTAAAATCACTTGTCAAACTCCATTCTAAGATTGGACACGATACTGTAAGGATGGAGGGGAGCTCAATGACTTCTAAACCAGCGCAACCAGCTCGCCCACTTAGGAACGATAAGGGGGCAGATCTAAGTGGGACTAATGCTGTATTGGGTGGATTAAGAGCGGAGCCCCTCAAAGCACAATCGCCCAATGGCGGAACACAACTGGCTGCTCCTCCAAAGCATGCACCGCGTAAAGCCACACAAATAACAAACACTACCACTTCTCAAACCTCGGTGCCTACAAAACCCATGAATGGGATGGGACCTACAGTCCTCACACCAGCTTGTGGCAACAACAACCATGTTCAAACACCTGACTGTAATATAGGAATTCAAGCGCCAAAGAAGGTTCCAAATGCACACCTTCCACCAGGGTGTCAACCATACGTGGTAGTACTCACTGGAGTCCCCCCATTGAAACCCAACAAAAGGGAGTCCTATGACGAACTAAAAAATAAGACCTTATACTGGCTAAGGGAAAATAGACCTCTACCCTACACTGTTAATTGCCAGGTTATCCAAGTCCGAAGAGTCAGTTGGCTGGGCTCTAGGCAGAAAGACATTGAAGGGGACTGTATTTTGGTCAATTTTAAAGATCCCTCTGTAGCACAACTTGTGTATAGCCAACAACCACGAAGAGGTAACCGAGGAATTGGAACCTGCGATCTTAGTTACTTTTATCCAATGCAATGGAAGCAAGATAGCAGAGCCCCTCAACAGCCAGGTCTGATGGACAGTAGATACTCATTCTTTGATCCTCCGACTCCTGTTGGCATAACATACCCACCAACTAAGGAAACGGACAAAAATTGGTCATGGTGGGGTCACTGACAAACAAAAGAAGACTATGAATTTAATGGATCGTCTTCCCCTATGGTTAGTGCGCACCAGTGGGAATCAAGTATAACATCAAATACAAGTATTGGTGTTTTGCCCTCTGTAATAGAGCCAGTCGAATCCATGCGGGCAGGAAATTTGTCCGAAAGAAAACTGGTAGGCCACCTAGGGAGGGACCTAATTGCTCCCTGTAGTGTACAGGCTCAAGATATATCACCAGTGCTAAATAAAGAATCCTGGGACCAGGTGCGTGGAAAAGAGCTAATGGAGGAACCCAATGAGGGGGTAACATCGAATACAAGCAATATGCACCCAGCCAACCTAGTACAATGCAAGCCAAAATGAGATCTAAAAATTATGTCATGGAACATCGCAGGGTTGTTAAGAAACCTCTGTGACAGGAATTGGAGTTCCTTCTTGGAGGAGCACGACATCATACTCCTGCAGGAAACATGGGCAACTAACGTTGTACATAGACTTGGTTATAAAGCATTTCATTGTGGGGCAATTGCATCAGTAAGAGGTAGACCTTCAGGGGGCTTAATAATCTGGATAAGTATATCTTTAGATGTTGTTGTATCGCCTTTGTACCTTGCTTCTAATGATTTGCTTGGGGTTAAGATAGCCACGAAAGATCTGGGTGATGTGTACATGATAAATGTTTATAATAGACCAAACCCACAAAAAAAGGAATCAATGGTCATAGAACAACTTAGCTCTTATTTGTGTAATTTAGAGCCAGACTCTAAAATAATTATAGGTGGGGATCTTAACTGCCGATTCAAGCCCATATTGGGGCTCGAAAACTTATTAGAAAATGAAGATAGAGCACATGATATCCCTCCCCTAGATAGTGCAAAGTCAGTAAAATGTACAGTGGCAGCTATGCAGATTTATGAAATGACTGTATCCTATGACCTGAGGGCATGTAATGGGCGACTAGACCCAGATAAACCAGCTAATGATACATTTAGCAAGGAGTTGTCTAAATCATTGATCGACTTTATGTTGATTTCAACCAACCTTTGGTATTTATTGTTGGCCTTCAAGGTCGTGAACAGACCGGAAAGTGACCTCTTTCCCTTACAATTGGGGTTACAATCGGATCCCTTTTTGACACCCGCTAGCGAGACTGAACGTAAGAGGGTGGTGGCTGAGGTTGTTGTCTCTAACAATAGGAAAGCAATAAAATGGCCTCACATTCTAGCAAAAGAAGATACGCTTTTGGGCATCTATAATACCTTCTCAGATATCATCCCTTTATATGAAAATCTAAGGCTGGGATCTCATGATGTTCTGAAAATGCATAACCACTTAGTAGAATCATTAACTCCCCTCCTGAGAAAAACTTGTAAGAATAAACAAGATAATACAAGGAGGCAATTGGAACTAGAGACACCATGGTATAATAAACAGTGTCGTCTAGCCAAAACTAATTTAATCATTGCCGTGAAATCTAAAGATCAGATGAGGGTTAGAGAATGTAGACAAGAATATAAAAGACTCTTGTGTAAGGCAAAAAAGGAATGGGATGACTTAATCTGGGAAGATTTACTGAATGCTGCTAGGAAACATGACCAATGCACTTTCTGGAACTTGATAGCCAAAAATAATAAAACAGGTAGCTCCAATAGGGATCTCTTCCTGGACGAAAAAATCTGGTTTGATCATTTTGTAGATCTATATGATCTGGTTGGGCCATCCCCTGAGTACAATTATCTTGGATCTTTTCCTCAGTGCACTAATACAGCGAAATTTAGTATTGAAGAAACCTTGTGTGCAATAAAAGCAATTAAGGCAGGAAAGGCACCAGGCCCGGACAAACTACCTGGTGACCTATTTACCCATAATATCAAAGTATGGTGCCCCTACATAAACTTTTTGTGTAATTCCATCCTGTTGGGAACTCCGATCCCAGAAACATGGAAAGGGGCAGAAATAGTTACTATTTATAAAAAAGGAGACCGCTACAATCCAGGTAATTACAGACCAATTAGTTTAATTGACATTTTACAAAAAAATTTTGCCAGACATATTTTAAATCGACTTTTAATTTGGATAGAGGAATCTGAAATCCTTTCAAAATACCAAGCAGGATTTAGAATTAAGACAAGCACTGTGGACCAAGTGTATAGGTTTATGTGTATTTGCTGGAAATACATTCAGATAAAGAAGTGTAGTATATATGTGGCATTTGTGGATTTACGCTCAGCGTTTGATCTTGTTCCCCGTTACCTATTATGGGAAACTTTAAGGAAGATGGGTGTTCCGGACGATCTGCTGGCTAATATTATAAAGCTCCACACTGATAACTTTGCCAAAGTAAGATGGGGAAGAAATGGCGAACTTACCCAAGCCATACCAGTAAAAAGGGGGGTTAGACAAGGGTATGTGTTGGCCCCAACCCTTTTTTCCTTATTTGTAAATGATATCCCCCTCTACCTGGCACAATGCAATCATGATTCCCCTAAATTGTGTAATGAGGCAGTCACAGCATTGTTATTTGCGGATGACACCATTTTAATATCCCAAACACCAAAAGGCTTGCAAAATTTAATAAATAAATTTAATAGTTATTGCGAGCTAAAGGGGTTAGAAATTAACTCATCTAAAACCAAGTATATGGCCATTAATCCCCCTAAAACTTTTAAGAAGAATTTGGCCCTAAACAATATTAAACTTGAATACGTGGACTTTTTTGATTACCTAGGTATTAGGCTGGATAGCAGAATGTCTTGGATAAACCAATTAGAAAAAAGTAGGCTAACACTCAAGCAGAACTCCCTCCCTATTTTAAACATTCACGGTGGGAGTACTTCAAAAGCTATAACCCCTGCAATTGAAGTGTTCAAAGCCAAAGCACAATCTGCCGCCCTCTATGGGGCCGAGATTTGGGGGCCTCATACAAAAAAAACATTTGATATTGATGAAAATGTGTTCTTTAGACGTCTATTAAGACTGCCAGGAAGAACGCCTCTAGTGCCAGTCTATCTAGACATTAGCCTAAAACGTACAGACCATCTGTGTTGGTTGAGGCCATTGCTCTACTGGGTAAGATTATGGTCTACCCCGGAACTCGTTGATTATAGAGCAGGATTATTGGAAATTAGGGAGCTGGACTCTTTTAACTCAATCAAGTGGCTGAGACATGTATCCCACTGGCTTATAAAAATAGGCCTTTCACACTTCTGGAAAACACCAGCAATATCAATTACCTCGTTAACCATTTGTAAAGAACAAGTAAAATCTGCCTATTGGAATTATGTGAATATCAATGTATATGAACATGCTACTGGCTCACTAACGCATACGTTTTTGCAATTTAAGGACCACCCCACATTTGAACATTTCATGGACGAAATTGAGCCACCCTTGGCTAAAACTGTTTACCTCCAATACAGATATGGGGTTCTACAGATCAATGCGAATACTTGTCGGTGGGGAGGAGCAAAAAATTATCCAATCTGTAAATTGTGTGATTTAAAACAAAGAGAAGATGAGGCTCATATCCTCTTTTTCGGCCCGTCATACAATCTACAACGTAAGAAATGGATCATACCGCTTTGCAAAAACTTGGGCACACGTTCGTATAAAGAGGCAGAGCGGTTACTTAGATCTTCAACCACCAGGTTGATAACATTTGGTGTGAGTAGGTATCTCCACGGTGTCTGCTTAACTAGAAAGAAATTTGGAATGATAATGTAGGATTAAAAATGTTTTTATCGCTGGCATTTTTAACTATTTATAATTGTATAAAAATCGTTTTTAATATTTGGTCTTGTAATATAGCTCGATTGTAGGTTTTATATTAGTACACGATTAATGAATCACCTTAAAATTACAAACAAATTGTAATGATGGACCGGGACCTGCACTTATTGCACTTTTGTATATTATGAATGTCTTGTTAATTGTAACCAAATTTTTTATGATCATGTTTGTATGTATTATATCTGTGAGTTGGCTTTATGACAAAGTGTCGAATAAAATCTTTTACAAACAGAAAGCCAATTTGGCATGAATACCTTATTTTGACAAAATGTTATGGGGGCCTAAGCGTGAACTACCCCAAATAGCAAAAAGAAAAAGGCCTAGCATTGGGGGCAGCCAGGCAGCAAATGGGTTAAGATAAAATAAAAGCTTACATGGACTATTAAAGGGTATTATGGTACATGTAGCTCATGTAGTGTGAAAGAGCTACATTTGTTTTTGTAAAGAATATAAGCGTGAGATTATATTAGGTTCAACCATTAGTTGACATTCCCTCTACAAAATTTAACAAAAGCTATGATATGATTGGCTGCATGGCATCAGGGTTCAGACACTAATATCTGTTGCATAACCTCAGACACCTGAGATTGACCTTGGGGAGTTGGCGGTGAAGGAAGTGTAATCTCTTTGACTTGCGCTCAGCAGAGGTCATTTGATTTGTGAGCAAAGTAGATTGGTATGTTCAGAAAACAGTTTCAATGTGTTTTTTTATTATGAGAGTACTAATACGTTGTATGTTTAAAATGCCAAATATAAATAAACAATGCTTGCTATTGAATCTTAGATAATTCTATCTTTGATATGTTGTTGAGTTCATTGCAGTGGTGGCTCGCATACGGCGTGCTGCGGGGCAGTGAGGCGGGGAGGGGTGGGGAATGGACAGGGTGGGGGATAGCAAACACGGACATACTGCAGAACTGAATAAAGTAATTATTATGTTCTGTAGTATGTCTGTGTTTGCTACCCCCCCCACCCCGCCCCACCCCACCACCCCACAGCACGCCCTATACGAGCTGCCACTGGTTCTTAGGTGACTATGGAGATACTTTTGTTTTGAGATGTTGATGCCTCTAAGGAATGGTTGATGTAAATTCCAAGTATTATATTTACTATATATAATTTTGGACAGGCAATGTCCTCAACACAGTGAGAAAGTGTGCTCATTATTATAAAAGATGTTTGAAGGGTAGAGAGTTTCTCAATGAACAGTATAGTACCGAGGTATCAGTTAGTAGAGAAGTGTGAGCTAAGAAGATATATTGTCATAAAAATGTACCATGTGTAGATTACTAAATTAAGAATCTAATTTATGAAAATGTACTGTAGAAATTGGATACGCTGATATAATGTGAAAAGCACAGCATAGTGGTTCTGTTGTAGAACCTACATAGAGTTATACATTGTAGTGATGTGTTACTTTTGAGGCTGTTTTTCAAACTTAATTATTAACCAAATTTCCTAAAAGTAAGGTGTATGACGAAAGCTTATTTCCTCACTAAACGTTTCTAGACAATAACAATATTGTTTTCGCACTAGAGAGTGTGCACCATCTAAATTGAATCATACATACAGTTCACTTAGAGAAAATATGTTTGCATAAGGTAATCAGGTCCTTACTAAACTGTTCAATACTCAGGTATCACCTTTTTCAGGGGTGTTTCGTGAAAGTGCTTATTGATATTAAACTGAGGCATTCATGCAATATAAAATTAGATGAGATACACTGAAAACATTAGGAAATTACACCCTATTTAATGTATTTTTTGTATAAATGTGTTTTGTTTAGTGCTGTAAATATGAAGGACTCTTAAACAGACAAACGTGATTTACTTACAAAAAGGTCTGTGTTGAGAGATGGTTTTCTAACAAAAGCCTTTTATTTAGCATACGGAGAGGTCTCAACGAGAGGCCATAATGTTAGTAAAGCCCTTCACAACAACCATTTATATTGTAGAGGAGTGTGAGGAGACATGGGGTGCTGTTACAAAACTGAAATATTCACTCTGTATACACACATACAGAATCTGTGCCCTGTTAAACTGTGATAATACAAGGCTTAGTGCTTGCATTGATCACTCTACATACATCCTTTATCTCCTGTAGAACTGTCAGTAGACAGATAGCTATTTCTTACCAAACACCCTTTTCACTCTCAGGAAACATCTGTAGAAATAGATGGCTTCACTAGTAAAACCCTTCACACCCACTGATCATTTCAGACCATCCAATTAGTTTGGTCTCCCATCTCTCAGATCTCCCCAATATTTTAAACCTGCTTGTTTCAGAGGCTGACTCAATGCATCATTCAATCATTTTAGTGTCCCAGGTGAATCCCAGATTGAGGCAAAGGTAGCATAATATGGGATGCTAAGGATTCTCCTAACACTCCTCCAAGACTTTAAAGTGACAACAAGTTAACTGGGTTTAGTCTGTGCCAAAAAGTTGTCTACTTCCTCTGGGAATCTGAAATTATACATTTTGTTAGTCCATACAACTTTTGAAGAAAGGAGGGAATCGTAATTGTACCTGGGCTCCCTGGTCCCTCAGTGCATCCATTCTTTTGCCCAATTCCCACCTTCTATCCTCTGTAACCCGAGAAATATCGGACCGAATCCTAAAAGTGGCATCTTGGACCTGGATAGATTACAGTTTTAAGGAAGCCCCCAGTAGTTGCTCCTTTAACAGATAAGACTGAATGTAGATCACTACTTTCATAGGCTTTTTCCGGGCTGGATTCAATTTAAATGGATTTTTTTGGCACAGACTAAACCCAGTTAACCCAAGTTTAAGGGGGGTATACATTGGCACTAGTCTTTACTATAATTCTTCATGTTGCTCATTTCTTTTTCTGTTTTGCTGTTCTGTTTTAGAGGTTGGGGTGCCTCGACCCCAAATAGGCAATATTTATTGCCAATGGGTAATCAGGGAGGGCTCCCGCAGGGGGGTGGAGGGGTTGTGGGGTTGGTGGAGGGTGGTAATCGTATGTACGTTTGTTGGTGGGAGCATTGGGAAAAATAAAGTGTAACAACAATCTCATGTGACATAATAGTCTCTAGTAGCTTTTGTACTCTTTGCAGTGAATAGGGACAAGACAGCGATGGAGAATAGACCAAGGCAGGGAGGGAAGATTCATCTTGATTTACTAAGCTGGAATGTGAATGGATTGAGGGTGAAAGGAAGACAGCGCTTGATCATCCAGTACCTACAAAATAGCCCAGCTAGTATTTTAATGCTACAAGAAATCCATCTTCTGCAATCAGAATGTGAGACAATATTTGGAAAACTAAGATGGGTCGACAAGATTATTGCAACAGATCAGCAATCTGCATCAATAGGGGTGTCTGTGATAATTAAAAGAAATTCATAAGTAGAAGTAATCAAGTCCCAAGTGGACGATGGAGGGTGTTGAGTAATAGTTGAAATTAAGTGCCGGGGACAAAGTATACAATAGTTAGTTATTATGGGCCTAATGATGATAATACCACTCCCCTGAATAACCTCTGTCTTGCACTAGCAGACTATGACTCAGCCTTGATTTTGGGTGGAGATTTTAACGTACTTCTAAATAATAAACTAGAACTCAGGTAGCAGTGCCGCTTGTTAAAGCCTATCTCCTGGCCATGCTGACTTTTTTTATCTTTTTGATGTATGGCGGAAAAAATGGGTGAGAGGAGTGAATATTCCTTCTACAGTAAGAAGAATTCTCACTATTCAAGAATAGATTATTTGTTTATGGAACATTCTGATCTTGACAAAATCAGTACAATAGAATATTTGCCCTTTCACCTTTCTGACTATGGTGCCATACTCCTGAAACTGGAACTTCTCACGGTGGTATCTTTGACGAGGTGGCTGTTAAATAGAAGATTTCTTTTGCAGTCTTCAACCCCAGGCCTTCTCAAAATAGAATCTGTTCGCTTTTTCCAGGAGAACCTGGGGTCAACTAGTATAGACGTGGCTTGGGACTCCTTCAAGGCCTGTCTGAGGGGGATTCTAAAAGCTGCAGTTGTGGGTTGGGACAGGGCTAAGAGAAAAGAACTGGCCGACCTTGAAGATAATATAAATCTAATTAAGAGAGTTGAAGAGCTGCAGTTGAAGTATAGACTGAGGTCTGAGGAGATCCTGCGCCAACAATGGGAGGCAAGAAAAATTAGAGACTTTGAGCAGGGGGAGAACTGCGGCAAACTTCTTGCAATGAAAAGCAGGGTTGACTGAGCTAACAATGATATCACCAAAATCAACGTGGGTTTCTCAAGCTGTAGAGGACAAGGGCAGTACAGAACAAGTCTTCATACAATTTTCCAGGAACTCTATGAAGATCATCTTCAGGTGGCAGAAGATCATATTGATTGGTGGCTTAGAGATAAACATCTCCCTACACTAGCGGAGGGCAGTCAGGGAATCCTTATGTCAGAAATAACTGGTTCCGAGATCTTAACTATCTCAGAGGCTGCGAATAAGGGGAAAGCAGCAGGCCCCAATGCTATACCGATCAAGGTCTATATGATTTTGAGGGAGGAGATTATCCCGGTCTGGCTAACACTGTTTAATGGGATTCTAGAAGGTACATCTCCCCTGCCTGACTCTTGGAGCGATGCAGTCATCGCACTGATTTTACAGCCAGGGTAGAACCCTACCCATTGTCAGTCATACCGTCCAATTTCTTTGCTAAATGTTGACTATAAAGTCTTTGCTGAAGTTATGAATGCTAGGCTTAGCAAAGTGGTTGGGCCAATAATCCACATGGATCAAAAGGGTTTTTTGCCAGGACGACAGATGTCCGATTTAACACACACTTTAATTGGGTCGATTGACTTGGCTTCGTCACAGGGTCTCCCTCTCTCAGTCATTACTGTTGATGCAGCCACAGCCTTTGACCAGGTGAACTGGCACTCCCTGGATAGGGTTCTGAAGGTCTTTAGTTTTGCTGATAGTTTCAGGGAGGTGTTGAAAGAAATATATAAATCCCCTCGGGCCCAGATTCTGGTTAATGGCAATCTATCCCCGGTAGTTAAGATAGGGCGTGGAACCAGGCAGGACTGCCCATTTTCCCCCATTTTATTTGATTTATATATAGAGCCGCTAGCTCAGAGCATAAGGTTGAATCAGAAGATTGCACCTTTCGAAATAAACAGGTTTGTATGAAAGTTAGCACTGTATGCTGACGATCTGATTCTTCTATCATCCAATGTTAGCACTACACTTTCAGAGCTTGAAGCTGAAACCCAAACTTATGGAAGCCTGTCAGGTTATGAGACAAACAATGAGAAAACCGAGATTATGGCCTGAAACATAACAAACCAGGAGGGTAATTTTGCTAAAGAACTTAGATATTTAGGAGTCATAATATCTCAAGATCCCGCCCAAATCCCCAAGATTAATCTAGATAGAGTCTCAAAGGAGGTCAATGTCCTACTAAAAAGATGGCAGAGCATCCCACTATCATTGTATGGGCGAGTTAATCTGATCAAGATGTGTGTCCTCCCAAAATACACTTGGCTTTTCAACAACAACCCTTTAGAATTTGGAAAATCTGATATCCTTAAAATTCAGGGCTAGCAAAGCGAACCGGTTATCCTGGAAAAAATTAAGGCGCAAACTTCAGCGAGGGGGGTGGCCCTACCAGACTTCCAGCTGTATTGTTGGGCCTATCAACTAAAGAACTGTAGAATGTTATTGCTCTCTCCTGATAACTCATTGATAGTCTGCATGTTTAAAGCCATGTTAGCAGGGGAAGAAGAGCCAGGTTTTATGTACAAGTTCGGCTCTAGTAAATTCTTTAAAAAAATCAGTTTAAAGACTTTACGTACGGCGGCTAGGTTGTGGTCGGGCTGCCGGAATTGTGTAGGACTATTGTATTATAGTGATTGGGTGCCAGTTTGGGATTCTAAGGGTACTCCGGAATGTCTTTTGGATGCTCTTTCTCTCCCACTAAAAGAGGCAGGAGTTGTATATTGGAGAGACATTGTGCTCGGCGATAAATGCCATTCCTGGAAATACTGGAACCATATCACTAAAGGTACTATGTCCAGGTTCAAGTTTTATCAGCTCTCTTCCTGGTGTAAGAGGCAATGCTCGCCACTCATAGAGGTTTGCAACATGGAAAGCGAATTACAGGACCTAGCGCCTTTGGAAAAATGAAGTGGCACAATGGTATAACCATCTTTTGGCAGCTACAGACAGAAAGATGGAGCAACCACACAGAACCTGAGAGAACTACTTGCCGAGCGAGGAGCTGGAAATCTTATGGGAAGTATCTTTAGATACTCTTTCTTCCCTGATTAAATCTGCTGTACTAAAAAAAAAACACTTTTTTTACACTCCTTAAGTTATCCAAGATAAAGGGAGGTGGGGAAGCCAGTTGTATGAGATGCAGCCATCAGAATGCAGATGACGTCCATGTATTTGCTTCCTGCTCCAAGATACAAGAATTTTGGACAAATGTGGGTAAGACTGCTTCCAGAGCCTTGGGTCGCATCGTGGAGGTAAGCCCAACTCTTATACTATTTGGTCTTACTCCAGCACTGAGGGAGTGTCGGACCCATTAGGGCCCGAACAAAAACTGGTGTTTTACCTACTTTTGCTGGCTATGAGGGAGATTTGTAAAGTGTGGTGCCAGATGACACCTCCCACCTGGAATGCTTGGTGGAGTTATGTCAGATGTTTTAGAGCACTGGATCAAAGAGTAAATGTTTATAGAGAAAGCTCAGAGAAGGGACAGTTTTGGGATCTCTTGGATGATGCAGCATCTGGTTGAGTGTAGGGACAGGACAATGACCCAATGATTAAAACCTCTGGTCAGCTCAGGTTGTATGTTATGGGTCCCCCCCTGTAAAGAACAATAGCTGAGAGTGGAACCACCAAGCTAACACTCATCAGAGGGGGTACAGATCGAAAGGGTGCGATAGCTACGGGGCTCATATGAGATGAGTCCAAAAAAAATGACAACAAGTACCTTCAGCCTGACTCGCATAAAGTACTTGGGTTCCCTAAATTTATATTGGTAGAGGTTGTGTCCTATAACGTCTAACATTGCACGATGTAGTCTTTCCTCTATGAGTTATCTGGTTCAGTGACTAGCAGCCAGATGTTTTTAAACTGAAAAGCTTGGCAATATTTCTGGAAATCAGGGAGTGCCAGACCTTCAGCCATCAGCTTTCTCCTGAGCTTTTTTCATGAGAGTCTGATACCCTTTGAAGCCCATATGCCGCTGCTAACTCTATATCCTGGATCTTACTTATATATTTTTGGGTGAAAGTGAGAGGTTTGGTGTCAAATAAGAACATAATTTTAGGCAGGATCATCATTTTAACCAAGTTCACTCTCCCGTAAATAGTTTTAAGGGTAAGTTGTTCCTTTTCCTCATGAGCTTATCAATTTCTCCACTAACTTTCTTCAAATTTACCATACGGATAAATATTGGGTTTGAACAATTTGGATCCCTAAATATATCATCTGGTACTTGGCATGTTACACCTCACTCCTGATCTCCCACACTATTATCTTGTTTTTTTTCCTCATTTATTTTATACCCTGAGATCTTACCAAACCCTTCTGCATGTTTCACTAATTGGATATAGAAAGGATTCGGTTATTAGTATATAGCAAGATGTTGTCTGCATATAGCACTAGCTTAAGATCGAACCCAGGGATACAGTATGAAGTAATGTCAAGGTCCAACCTAATCTGCTGTGCAGAGGGTTCTATATACAGATTTATCTATAGAAGCAGTGAGGGAGGCAGCCATGCCTAGTGCTCCTGGCTATGCGTAAACTGTCTGTCAATTCCATATTTACTAGTACTCTCACAGTTGGTAATTTATATGGACTCTGGAGTGTTCTGGTCATATTATTGCTAAATCCAAATCTTTTAAGGACTTCCCAGAGGTTATCTCAATTGACCACAACATATGCCTTTGCAGCGTCTAGGGCAGCAATCGGCAATGGAGCCTTCTAAGTAGTGGCTAAATCTATGGTGCCAATCAAAAGGGGACTCAGCTCATGATGGTGCCACCCAGGGGTAAAGCCCCTCTGATCTAAGTGTTTGATTGTTCTCATTACACCAGCTATTCTACTGGACAATATTCCTTGTGAAGATCTTATAATCTGTATTTATTTAAGATATTTGGCTATAAAATTCAGCACTAGAGGAATCTTTTGCTGGCTTCATGACTAATGCAATAGTGGCCTCCTACCAAGAAGGTGGTGCCTTTTCTCCCTGAATGTAAAGTGTGCTGAATAGTGTCTTCAACAGTTGTGCAAGAACATCAATAAGAGTCTTATATAGTTCAACTGGAAGCCCATCCAGTCCAGCTGCTGTAGCCCTTTTTAAATCCATGATCCCTTCATACCTCTTCTTCAGGGATCTCCATGCTAAGTGCTTTAACATGTGTTTTAGATAGTACTAGGAGGTTATTTTCGGTTAGCAAATCTTTGATATTCTTTCTTTCTGGGTATACATCTTCTCTATCTAACATACTCATGTACTTAAAGATCTATCTTTCGATCTCTTTATTAGAACCGAGGACCCACCCTCTATCTAAGTATTCAGCCTATGAATACTAGTAGGAAAATTAAAGGCTCTCTCCTCAAACTCAAGCATACAGAATGTGTGCCCTGTTACACTACAAGAACTAGTGTTTCAATAGATACTTCTACATACATCTTTTATTCCCTGTAGAATTGCCAGTAGACAGAGAGCTGTTTCTCACCTGAACCAAATACCTTCTTCACTCTCTTGAAACATCTGCAGAAATAGTTGACTTATTTAGTAAACCCACTGGCTAACCTGTGGACTGTTTAAATCAGGTAGGAGAGGGCCTCATGTTTGATTGAAACCTGTTACTCTCTTCAGAATGCGGTTTTGACAACAGCGGTAACGTGAGAGCGGGCAGAGATACATATTCAGATCGGACATCAAAGCATTGAGGGAATAGAAACACACTGGCAGCTCCACAGCTTATTGCCAGTAATACACTGTTCAGGAACGCGCTGACCCCAGGCGCAGTGACTCTTTCACACAGACTGGCCCCTGATGAAGGTACCATTGAGTACCGAAATGCATTGGGCGGAATAATGAAACTGTGTTGTAAACCTACAATGAAATGTATATTGTACATGTAAAATCAAAATAATAAGTGAATTATATGATTTATATGTTTACATGATGAATTAATCAGCACTGAGGAAAGTGTGTACAAGCAATTATAAAAAAGAGAATCATGTATTAAAACAATGAACTGTTTTCTGGTATATTGATGAGTAAAATGTTTTCAAAACTTTGAAGGTGCATCACACCAAGTGAACAGTGCGCGTCTAGATGGGTTTGTAAAACCGTCATAACTTATACTCTCTTCAGAGCCATCAGTAGAGACCTTGCTGTTGGTAAATCCATTCATACACATGTTCCCTCAGAGGAGAAGGTGCTGTACAGGGCAGGATTACACACTAAATCATTTTATACCCAAACAAGAATCGGTACAGACTTATTTGTGGAAAGGAAATGTACTGACAAAATGACCACATCACTCTATATACAATTAGCAGCACAGGGGCTAGTGTTTGTCTCAGGTCTTGTACACACACCCCTTTAGTCTGTTCAGAGATATCACTAGAGAGCTTGCTGTTTATAAAGGCATGTAACACAAGAGGTATTAGTCCTCTAAGGGCTTCTACAAAACACATTAGCTCTCTGTTGATCTGTCACTTACAGAGACTGCTGGTACAGGGTAGGATGAGATTGGATCTCTGTTTGACCAAACTCTACCAAGCAGATCATATCACATTCTGAAATATAGCAGCACAGATCCTACCTATTCCCTCAATCCTTCTTAACAGATTGTCTATTTTCCTCAGAGGAATTAGTAGAGAGGGTGGTCTTACTGTAGTTAACTAAACACCCCATTCACTCCTAAAAATAATAATTAGACAGGGATGACTCTTTCAGTAAAGCATTTCTCACCCATTCTTCAATATGAATAGATGATTTAAAAGGGAGGCTATGCAGTTATTAAAGAAAGAAGAAGCGAGTCTGTGTGCACTCATAGGAGAAAGAGTAGCTGTCTCCTCAAACTCAGCCATACAGAATCTGTTGCATGTTAAAATGCGATAATCTGGCTGGAGGAACATGGCGGCCGGACACTAACGGCCGCGGGCGAAGCCCCCGAGATGTGTGGCGTTCACGCAGTACGCTGACGATCAGCTGATCACTCGAAGCCTCGGATGCCCGTAGCCATCTGAAGCTGAATGATTTCCTGAGCATTTTCGGTGTTTGTATTTCTTTCCCGCTACAGCCTTTATAGCCCGCTTTCAAGTCCAGCAGTCTCACCGCTAAATTCTCTCTGGTGTCTGCTTCAAGAGCGAAAACTTCAATGGTGAGTGAGAGCTCGGTCGAGCTCAAGAGTGCAGCAGCGGAGCCGCCGAGCTGCCGGATATTGGACGCCGCTAAGGAGTAGAGGCGGCGGTCTCCCAGCGTCACTAGGAATTTCCTTTACCGCAGCAAGGCGCTGGTAGCGGAGGCGGCTTTTGCGGCTTCTGCGCCTCGCAGAGGGAAGGTAGGAGAGGGAGAGGCATTTGGGGGAAGAAACGTAAGCAGCAACAATAAGAGCTCACTGCTATACTCTTGTTCAGTTTGTCCGGTTTGCTCCTCAAATCGAGATAAGAAGCACTCGGTCTCTGGTCTATGAGAGGCAGACTGGGGGGCACCCAGGAGGGGGTTGGGGTGCCAACACACCATCAATGAACAATATAAGAGCACCCATCTGCAGTGTATGGAGATTAGGGGAGAGCCAAAATGTGAGACAGATCTCCACTTACCTAAAACTAAAGCTGCCACCTCCCCTAAAGTAGCAGTTGGGCGATATACACTACGTAACAGAGCCCTGGCTAACCTACCAGCCCAACCTAAAACAAGGGCAGGACAGCCACCAATAGTGGAAGTCAAGGCTGGTATCAGACAGACAAGAGGAGCTAACGAGCCACAGGTTACACAGCAAGATGCCCCAGGCAGGGGAAAGCAGAAAAATAAAAAACAAAAGAAAGCTTGCCTTTCTGCAAAGGTAACTCCATCTCTGAAATCCTTCTATAAGATTTGCGGTAATACCTCTACCTCTACTTCTAAACAAATCATGGCAGCTAAGGGAGCCTCGGGTCCAGCTCCTCTTGTCCCTCCTGCTCCAGCTCCTACTCTAAATCTCATAAGTCTGGGCAGCGAGGTTAGGGAGGTAAGCGATCTGCCCCTTCCCAGGACCCCCCCAGAATTGTTAGGATCTTTTTCTATACAGGAGGGCATAACTGAAGTTCATCCATGAGTGGAGCTCTCGAATAGCTTTTCCGCTCTTGATTTACAAGATCCACATATGGAAGGTACACTGGATTCGCTTCTGGAAAAGAGGTTAGAGGGGAAAACTCTGAAGAGTCGATCGATAATGCACTCCACAGGAGCTTTGGATATTTCTCCAGAGATCCCCTCCGGTACTCTCGAAACCCCGGGTACTTATCAGTGTTACCCTAGCATACCCCCTCCTCCCCAAACCTTCACTTCTGGGACGCTGGCTGATATCTTGTTAAGTTTACCAGACGATATAGGCAGGAGATTTGACGACATCGGTAGGAGATTTACAACTTCGGAGTCTAATCAAGAGTCTATTCAGGCCTCATGTGATCTTCTATCATCAAAGGTCGAGGAAGTCTCGCAAAGAACCGACGTACTTGAAGCCGAGATACCGAAAATAAAGGATACCATAGAGGCTTCCTCCGTCACGATGAATAAACTGTTACAGCAGAATCAGGAGTTATATGATGACATCGAGCGGCTGGAGAACCACTCTAGAAAAAACAACCTGAAATTACTGAATGTCCTGGAGGATATCGAGGGAAGCGATCTTAAAAACTTTGTAGTCTCCCTTTTGAAGACGTGCATCTTAAAGTCTTCGGATGAAGACTGTGACTTGTTTGTGGACATTCAAAGGGTTCATCGCGACCCGTACAGAAGATCTCCAGCGAAAGCCCGCCCCAGGAAGATACTTGTTAATTTCTTAACTTATTCTCTTAAAGAGAAGATACTATCTCTGGCCTTGAAAGCGGGTGAATTGAAATGTAACTCTACCTCCACCCCTTTCTCTGTTCGGTCAGATGTTTCCCATCGGACAGCTACAAGACAGTGGGAGTTGGGCAAAAGGATGGCTATATTGAACCAACTGGGCGCCAAGACCCAACATCAGATATCATGCATCTCTACGAATAATGTGGGATAATCATATGTATAACATGCGGCATTTGGAGGAGGTTGATTCTCTTATTGACAAGATTAGAAAGAGAGGTGGTGAAGAGGAAGATACAAATAACAGCAGCGGAGAGAGAGGAGTAGACAGTAAAATATAGTCGTCCCTAAACAGTATGTAGAAGTGCAGTATAAATTCCTTTCAGGGTTCCTTCTTTCAACTCCTCACCTGAAGAAGTAGAGAGGCGTAGAGTAGAGGCTGGCATCATCAGCATGACTAGTTTTCTTTTTATAGCCAGCATCGAGGGGGCTCCGACCAAGGGTGTATGCCCAAGAGGAAAGGGAGTGTTCCCCGGGGGGATAGTAGGATTGAGGGTCACAGGGAGTTAGCAGGATGGGTTGGGAGAGGGGGGAGCACCGGTGGGGTTGCAGTGACAAAAAAGGAAAAAATAATGTCCTCATACCTTGTTTTGATATTACTGTATGTGGTTGCTTGGGCCAACGGTGTCAGGAGGGAGAGAAGCAATAGCAGGAAATTGCGGGCGCAGAGATACTGGTTATTTCATGGAATGTCAACGGGTTGCGCTGTAGCAGAAGACAGAGGCTGGTTATGAAATATCTTGAACCGTCGGCTGCACAAGTGTTTCTTATACAGGGAACTCATTTAAGCCATTCTGAGGCTAGGGAAGTCTTCTGTAAATATAAATGGATAGAGCATTCTCTCTGCTCCCAACATACGACACATAACAGGGGGGTGGCTATCCTGATAAAAAAGGGAGCAAATAACTCTATCAACGCCATGTTAACAGATTGCTCTGGGAGGTGGATCTTGGCACGGGTAACTCTGGAAGGGACCAAAGTCACTCTGGTGTCCTATTATGGCCCTAACCAAGAAGACCCAAATTGCCTTCTCAAGGTACAGGCCAAACTGATAGAGGTTACAACCCCAATACTAATTGGGGGTGATTTTAATGTGCTTCTTAACCCCACCCGTGACAGGTCAAATCACAGTAGATATGCAGCAGCTCCACAAACTAGGCGAGCAATGATCAATATGATTCACGATCTTGGTCTGGTTGATGTGTGGGAAGCTAAAGCAGGATCGAGGTCTGGGTTCACGTACTTTAGTAAAAAGCACGGCCACTCCTCGAGAATAGATTATATCCTCACAGACAGAGCCAGCTTAGAAAATGTGGTAGATATCTCTATCCTCCCATCTATCCTTTCGGACCATGCACCTATAACATTGGTATACACAGGAAGTGCAGTTAAACCCCCTTCTCGGAGGACACTAAACAGAGGTATGCTGCGAGATCAGGAGTTAATCAGTAATATAAGGAAATCTACTGTTAGCTTTTTTCTAGACAACGCAGGGTCAACATCTCCCGATTATGTATGGGATGCCTTTAACCCTAAATTCGAGGAGTATTATCTTCGAAAAATAAACAAGATAGGCTGGAATTCCAAAAAATGGATGCAGAGATATCTGGATTAGAAAACGCTAGGATACACTCCCAACCTGAGGCAATCCATCTAATTCCTAAAGAATTAGATCAAGTTCGGTTTGAGTACAGAATTAAGTTGGAAGGAAAAGTGAAAGCTCAATGGGAGGTCCATAGAATGGAGAACTGTGAATATGGAGAAAGAGCAAGTGCTACCCTAGCTTGGAAGATCAAAACCGATAGAGCAAAAAACAATATTAATAAATTAATAATTGATGAGGTTGGCACAACGTCAAGTAAACACGAAGAAATGCAGCAATGCCTCCTCTCTCTATTCTCCCAACTATATAAAGAAGATGACGTACCAGACATTGACAGTATCCAAGCATGGTTAAACAATAAGGCTTTACCATCACTGACCAGGGAAAGCCTGGAGATGCTTGAAAGTCCGATCACTGAGGAAGAAATCAGGCATCATATTAAAAAGATCAAAAACTATAAGGCCGCAGGGACTGATGCCCTTCCAGGTGAAGTCTATAAGATTCTTGACGAGATAATTATTCCTAGATTGTATGAGTTATTGAACTACATTTACTCATCAGAGGGGGGAATCCCTCCTTCTTGGAAAGAAGCAACCATTATGCTTATCTTAAAACATGGAAAAAATCCCTCAAAGGCGGATTCCTACCGGCCAATCTCCCTGCTAAATGCAGATTATAAAATCTTTGCTAGCATTTTGGCAGGGAGATTGGTCAGGGTGGTTCCACAACTAATAGGAGTGGACCAAAAGGGATTTATTCCGGGACACTATATACAGGAGCAGACATTACAACTAATAGGCTGTATAGACCTGGCAGTTACACGAGCAGAGCCCCTTGCAGTAGCCGCATATGACGCAGCCAAAGCGTTCGATCGCGTCAGCTGGACCTTTCTTTGGGAAACACTTAGAATAATGGGATTTGGCACAGCGTTTATAAGATCTCTAGTTAAATGCTACGAGGGGGCTTCAGCTGCTATCCTTTTAAATGGGATATTAACATCAAGATTTGAAATTCAGAGGGGTACACGCCAGGGGTGTCCTATTTCACCCCTGCTGTTCGATATATATATTGAACCCTTAGCGCAAGCACTTAGGCTAGATCCCCAGATTACCCCCTTTTGCGTGCAAGACCTTAATATCAAACTAACCCTATATGCAGACAATCTGTTAATCTACACTAGTAACCCCACTGCGGTTATGCCTAAAATGGAGGATATTTTGAGCGAATTTGGACGATACTCCGGGTATGCAGTTAATCCGGCAAAGACGGAGATAATGTGTTGAGGGGTTGAAGGATGGGAAAGGAGTGCCAGCTCTGGTTTTAAATATCTGGGAATTAATATTGAGCAGGACCTGGCAAATATTCCTTCGATAAGTCTGAGGAGAGTCTTAAAGGAAATTGATCATCTCTTCCTTAGGTGGAGGAATCTTCCACTAACAATATATGGCCGAGTGAACATAGTCAAAATGGTAATTTTGCCTAAATTAACATATCTCTTCAGCGCCATCCCCCTTGATTTCCCTGGTAAAGTTCTTGGGAAAATCCAGAGTAAGATCGGCAGCTTTATTTGGGCTAATAAAACCTCCAGACTATCATGGAAGAAGTTAAAGAGAAGGTTAATCAAGGGGGGTTTAGCACTACCAGATATCCCCTGTTACTGTCTTACATTCCAGCTTAAAAATATCCGATGTCTACTGACCAGCCCCACTGATAATAACTGGGGGGAGGGTTTTGAAAGCCATGGTAAATCAGGAGTGGGGGGACTGGATTTTTATATAAGTTCGGGGCCCCCAGGTTCTTCAAGAGAGTACGCTTAAAGGTGATTAGATCTGCACTTAACACTTGGCAAAACCTTAAAGTAAGATGGGGGATAAAATACTACTCAGACTTTGCCCCTATCTGGGACTCCCCCGGACTCCCTGACTGCTTAAAAGATAGCTTGGCTATCCCAATAGAGTGCGCTGGTATACGGATATGGTCTGATATAATATCTACAGATGGAGTTCTACCCTGAGAGGTTTTGAGGGCAAAGATTGGCGATTCCTTTTCTCGTTTTAAATATCTACAACTTTGGTCATGGTATGCGGCAGAAAAAGTGAACATAGGTGGGAACTATGAGGTAGAGTTAAAACTCCAAAACCCGGCTCCCATGAAAAAAAGAGGTTGGGATATGGTATAGAGACCTACTAGATAGAGAAGATATTGAGCTCCCTCCACCATATCTTGTTTGGGATTTATCTATATTGAAGAACAGCTCTACTGAGTTTTACTTCCTATCTATTAACAATTTATATAAGTTTGTCAAATCTGCTTCTTTGAAAAAAATAATTTTTTCACTATTAATAGGTTGTATTATACCCCCCAAAAAATCGCTGAATTTGCTCCAGAAACATCCCCCAGATGCCCTAAATGTGGTATAATAGCAGCAGATGATCTGCATATGTTCTTTGAGTGTACTCAGCTAAGGGACTATTGGCAGAATATAGAGTTGGCTTTGTCTGGAATTTTCGGCCTAGGGATCACTCTAGATCTAGTTTTGATTATATTTGGTCTGAGACCGTCCCTAATAAATCACCTATCCAGATCACAAATGGGCCTATTTCTTTGCCTGATCTTGTTGGCCCGAAGGGAAATTTGTATATTGTGGAAAGATCCGGCCCCCTGAGGTTCCGTGACATTCGTAAGTGGTGTTTTTGACTCGCACGAATATGGTCGAGTCTGGTATCTATGAACCGCAAATGACGAGTTTAGTGGGTGTACGCAGTTTTGCTGTTCTAGCCTAAACCGTTCGTCTGTTTCGTGGGTTTATCTATCTGTGCCCACGGGTTCCATCTTAGATACGGCATCCATTTTGTCTCTTGCCCTTAAGAAGCCAGCGAACGGACGCTGTCCGCTTCGCGACCCTGGGATTCCTAAGACTCTTGCGAAGGACACGTTTCCTTTGAAAGTGTCTTTATGATGAGGGGGATGATACTGTAAGGCAGATGGCCCCGCTCGAGGCTCATCTTGCCGTGCCGGTCTATTGTCTTAGCCGTGCATCTCATTAGGCACGTCCCTTTGATGCTTGCAACTCGTGTTTCCCGATACCACCCCTTTTACACCCTTTTCGATCTCCCCACTGTTCCTGTCTTCCTTTGCACCTGTCCTTGTTCCTTCTTCGATCTGTTTATTGCCGATTGGAATGTACTAATGGTGGGAAGATGGGTTTTTACAGTTGGGAGCTACCAAATGTTTCTGTACTTATGTTCCGGGCCCTGAATGCATCAAAGCAACCCCTTCTGACGTTTATTATGGGAACCAAGTTGTAAACCTTTGTGTATCATGTTAACCTGTGAGAGAAAACTGTATAAAAAGGAGCGACCCCCAGTAGCAAATTGAATCAGATCCCGCGAACTTACATGCTGTGTACTTCACGTGACTTCTGTGTTCCCTGCAGTAAATAAACCTCGAATCTTTGACGCCGAAGGAAGTGTCCCGTGTCTCTGTCATTTGTACGCCGGAACAGGTTACCCACGAAGGTTTCAGGTGTTGTCCCCTGGCACCGCTGGGTCTTAAATAACCCAGTCCTTCAGTTGGCGCCCAACGTGGGGCGCATCAGTGGTACCGGTCCAAGCCCGACGATCGTGAGGAACTTCGTGTGAAATCTCCGAGGGAAGGTGCACCCCGCTTCATCGATCCTGTTGTCGAAATAAGTGGCCCGACGACTTTTCCCGCGAAGATTCCCGCCTCCTGACGGCTGCGACGGACTGCTGCCCTGACTGTAGACCTGTTTTGGCGCCTGGCGTAGACCTGGGTACAGCGAGACGATTGACGGGCCTTCCTGGTGACGCCATCGATCTTTGAGTTAAGTATTTGTGGGTCGCTCCCAGAGTCCTTAGTTGTGGTTCTTAGTTGTTGCATGGTTCCATTGCATTTGTGGTTCTTAGTACTTGGTTCTTTGTTGTGATCTTTGACGTCTGCAGTCGCCAAAAACCGAGGGTATTTGTTCTTTGCAGGGACTTGGTAAATCCCGTAACCCTTGAAGTTTGTGAAACTCGGCTAGTGTGCAAGATGCCTGGTCGTAGTACTTTGTTTGGTTGCTTTAGAAGATGTGGTGCGGATTCCCGACTGGAGGACTCGTGTCCGATACCTCCGGTTGGAACTCCGACTTATGAATTGTACAGCAAGCATGGGTTGGGTCCGATTACCTTTAATAAATATTGGATTCGCTATACCAGAAAGGATGGTGTCCTTAGTTGGCCACCTCATGGTAGTTTCGAGACTTCAATTTTAGATAACCTCGAGGCTAAATTGTTTAAAAAGAAATCTAGGCCGGCCATGTTTGATGCCTTTCGGTTGTGTTGTAAGGAAGCCAAACAGAAAGAAATCAGACAGACAAAACGTAATCAGAGAGATGGAGTTGCTACTATAGTAAAGAAAGCAGAACAGTTTCAGCGAGATAAGGAGGAAAAGGAAAAGGAAGTTTTTGATAGACTTCAGCGTATGTCTATAGATAAATGTTACCCCGCTCTACCAACGGAGTCGGATAAGAAAGAGAAATTAGTTGAGGATCCTTTAATGTCCTACTTTATGAAGTCACCACCTCCGTACGCACAGGGTACCACAGCTCCTGTGGTTCCTCCTATACTTCCTCCTATACTTCCTCCTCAACCTCCTCCTCAGCCTGTACCCGTTCTTCCGACTGTTTCTGCTCTTTTGCCTACTTCTGTTCCTACTGCTCCACCGCTTGTACTTCCTCAAACTCCTGTTCCCGCTGCTGCTCCTGTTCTACTTACTCCTGTTGCTTCTTCTGTTTCCGACTCCTCTCTTGTTAATCCCCTATGTTACACCTCTCCATCTACCCGACGTCGTACCCCCTCTGTTGCTGCTAATTTCTTTCATTCTCTTGGACCCATTCTTGAGTCCGCTGGTTCGGACGGTCCTCAAAGACGTAGTCAGCTTCCCGGTAATAGGGAACGTGCTGCGCAGTATAATATGGCGATGGGTTGGATGAAACACCCCCTTAGAAATCCTCCACGTGCGGTACTTGATACGTTCTGTCAATTCAATATACCGACACAAAGATACGTTTTCGAAGAAATGTGCAAGGTTTTACGTGATCAAATATCGGCCGATGCATCTGACGATGTGTTGACCTCTTTGACTAATCTACAGCTTCAGTTTTCGAGCGGAATGATAGTAGATTCTAATGTTCGACGCGCTGTTGAGCAATTGTTATCTCTTCGTCCCTCTATAATGCCTCGAGCATTGTTCGTAGAAGACATTGAGGGATCACTAGACGCGCCTGGTCAGTATCCCATGCGCGAAGTTCCACCAGTGTGGATGCCAGGTAATCCTGCTGCTAATCCTGCTATTCTGCCACATTTCCAGAGAGTATGGATACACCTCCCATGGAAACGATCGGAAGTTTTGCAGGTGAAGCAATCTTTGCCTGACCCTCGCAAAAATCCTGCAGGGTATTATAAGGAATTATCGCAGCTCGTAGATGCTACGATAATGAATCTTGCTGATATCGATATGCTGTTCGGTAATGTTGTGCCACAACCGGTATGGGCTAAGATTCGTCAGGAAGATCATGCAAACGAATTAGGTGGTGATTGGGCTGCTCTTACGGCGGCAGATACACGACAAATTGGTGGGGCTAAACCTGAACAGCTCATTACGGCTTTGCCTCAGAGAATTATCACCCTAATGAAAACGCTTATGCCAGCCATGAAGGTGAATTGGGACAAACTGTCTGCTTGCAAACAGAAGAAGGATGAGAGTGTCTCTGATTTCTTTACGAGATTTGAGGAGGCTTTCATCGACCACAGCGGTCAAGATATGGGTACCGAGGGTGGTCAGAGGTTGTTTGTGGACAAGTTTGTTTCTAATTTGCTACCAGATTTAAGCAATAAATTGCGTAATTCAGAGAGTGCGTGGGCTGTATCTACTTCTGCTCAAATATTGGCTACGGCTCAATATTATGAGAATAGGGAGAAAGAAGAGAACGATCGTGCTGACAAGAAAACGAAGGAGCTTAAAACTAAAGTGTTGTTGCAACAGGCGTATCCTCCGCGTTCGAATCAGAATGATTCGCAACAACGTAATCGATCGCAGCCGCAATCTAATAGGTCGCAATCTCGAAATGATTCCTCTTCGCAGAGATCGTCGTTAGGGTACAATCAGTGGGCCTATTGTAGACAGGAAGGTCATTTGAAATTCGATTGTCCAGTCCTCAATGAGCGTAATAGTGGTAATTCGTCTAGAGGAGGTTGTGGTGGTTCTCAACAGACACCACGTGGTAGAGGACGCGGTGCTCAGAACGATCGTTCGACTAACACTTCTGACTCCAATAATTGTTTTGATCAGCGTGGATCGTCGCGAGGGCGATCTGCTCAGTACAATGTAGATGATTAATACATCGATCAGGATGCTGACGACGGTAATTACTAGGACAGCCATAGACAAGGAGAGGGAGTAGTATCAGTTCCGGTTGATCAGAGAGGGCCTTACGTCGCAGTTGCCACCTCGGGCGTCGTTGAGCCTTTTCTGTTGGACACTGGTGCAGCGAAAAGTTCCATAATGCATTCGAAACTCCCTGGCGCACCTTTGTCTGGCTTAACAAATGTTTCCGTTGGATTCTCTGGCGCCCCCGTTAGCAATCCAGTTTCGCGCCCTTTGCCTCTTACGATTGGGCCTCATGAGCTAAAAGCTCCGTTGATTTTGACCACTGGTTGTGGTGAAAATCTTTTGGGCCTGGATTTGCTAAAACGTTTGTATGCGACTTTGTATTGTTCTCCTGCGGGAGTGAAGCTTACGTTGGGTGAGAGAGTTGTCTCTCCCATGTATCTGTCTCTCGATAAGCTTCTACCGGAATTGAGTTCTCTTCCTGCATCTTTGTGGGCAACAGGTCCCAATGACGTGGGCCTGCTTGATATCTCCCCTTATGTTGTCCATTTGAAATCTAATGTGCGATTGCCACGTATTCCCCAGTATCGTATCTCCCTTGATGGTGAGCGAGCACTGTTAGCGATCATCTATGATTTGATCGAAAAAGATGTTATCGAGGAGACAGGGGGAAACGTGTGCAATAGCCCTGTGCTACCCATTTTGAAGCGTACTGACCCTTCAAAACCGCCTGTTTATCGTTTTGTCATCGATTTACGGGAGGTCAATAAAATTGTGATTCCTCAGTTCCCTGTTGTGCCTGACATCACGGCGCTACTGACTCTGATTCCAGCTTCTGCATCTTGGTTTTCGGTGATCGATCTGAAGAATGCGTTCTTCAGCATCCCGATTGCTGAGGAAAGCAGAGACCTTTTCGGTTTCTCTCTTGGTGGTCGCAGCTTCCGGTTTAAACGTGCTCCTCAGGGCTACTGTGAAAGTCCATCAATATACAGTCAAGCCTTGAAGGGCCAACTGGATGCGTTTGTGTTGCCGGCTGGTGCAGCCTTGATCCAATATGTTGACGACTTATTGGTGGCTGCAGATACTCAGGACATCTGCAAAATTGCCACGGTGTCGTTGTTGCAACATCTCTGTGATTTACTTCACAAGGTGTCTCCCTCTAAACTTGAATATTGTTGTCAAGAAGTAACCTATCTAGGTCACTTATTGTCAAAGGAGGGAAGAAGGTTGACCCCAGAGAGAATTGCAGCGATTGCGCGAATGACTGTGCCAACAACTCAGAGAGATGTGCGTGCCTTTTTAGGTATCACGTCATACTGCATGTAATGGATTCCCAATTTTTCATTGTTAGCGAAACCATTGGTGGCTCTTACGTGCAAGGATGTTCCAACTCCTTTACCATGGACGGAAGAATGTCAGAAAAGTTTTTCTGAACTGCGTGACGCATTATGTTCGGCTCCTGTGTTAGGTACCCCTGACTACAGCAAGCCGTTTACACTGTACGTTCACGAGAGAGAAGGTTGTGCGTTGAGTGTTTTGACGCAGCCTTTTGGTGATAAGCAGCGTCCATGCGCATATTTTTCCTCGACCTTGGACCCGGTAGCTAGAGCATTTCCGAGTTGTTTGAGAGCAACAGCGGCAGCTGCGGTGTCCATCCGACAATCAGCAGGATTGGTCATGGATAATATGCTTACGGTGATGGTTCCGCATGCAGTTGACACTCTCTTAAATCGTACGAAAACTCAGCACTTGATGAGTGCGAGGTTGTCTGGGTACGAGTTGACGCTTTTGGCAAGTCATATTCAGATAAAACGTTGTAATGTTCTGAACCCGGCGACTCTATTGCCAATTAGTCTGGAATCAGATGAAGTAGCAGCTCACGACTGTTACTTAAGGACTGAGGAGGAAACAAAAGGTCGCGTGGACCTTAAAAACACTCCTTTGGAAGATCCCGATGGGACCTTGTATGTGGATGGTTCATGTTTTAAATTGCCGAATGGTGATGTGACGACTGCGTATGCTGTGGTAACTTTGAACACTGTTGTGGAAGCTGCGAGATTGAATCAGAACTCTGCCCAAGCTGCGGAGCTGATCGCTTTAACTAGAGCGTGTGTGTTGTCGAAAGGGAAGCGGGTGACAGCCAATACGCTTTTGGCGTCGCTCATAGCTTTGGACGTTTGTGGAGAGAGAGAGGTTTTATGACGTCGCATGGTACTAAGATCCAGCATGGTCAACTCGTGAATGATCTTTTGGATGCACTTACGTTACCTAAGCAGGTGGCGATTGTTAAATGTAGTGCGCATCGTAAGGTGACGGATGATGTTGGTCGTGGTAATGCGTTTGCGGATGAGACTGCTAAGGAGACTGCCCGGAACCTTAGCACTAGAATGTATGTGACGAGTTCGGTTAGGTGGCCTACAGAGACTAGCATGTGCGAGGATACCATCGAGAGTGTGAGAACGATACAGAACGAGGCCACTGAGACTGAAAAGACGAAGTGGAAAGAGAGTACGGGAAAGTTGGATGCGAATGGTTGTTGGATTGATTTGTCGGAACATAAGAGGTGGATGTTGCCAGATTCGTATGTGCTAGCTGTTGTGACGATGGCACATGGGTTAGCACATATTAGCGCGAAAGGTATTTGTAAGTTGTTGTCCCCTGTGTGGAAGAATGATGGTATCACGAAGTGTGCTGAGAGATTGGTGAAGAATTGCATGATATGTATGATGTACAATCCTGGTAAAGGAACCCCTACACCTCCTGGCCATTTTGCTCCCCCTTCACTTCCCTTCGAAGTCATTCAGCTAGACTTCATCCATATGGAGAGATGTAATAACCTGAAATACGTTTTAGTTGTGGTTTGCACATTCTCCCGATGGATCGAAGCCTACCCTCTTAAGGACAACACTGCTTTGTCCACTGCGAAAATCCTACTGAAGGAATACTTTCCTCGGTATGGAATGCCACGAATTGTATGGTCTGATAACGGAAGTGAGTTTGTAGGAAGAGTGATGAAGAGTGTGTGTAAGGGCCTTGGAATCATTCAAAAATTCCATAGCGCCAATCATCCCCAGTCTGCAGGTTTGGTTGAAGGGTATAATGGCACCCTTAAACTCAAACTAGCGAAGATTCAAGCTACGACTGGTCTGTCGTGGCCTGACGCTTTGCCTCTAGCTTTGTTATCAACAAGGGCGACAGTACACTCCCAAGTAGGGCTTAGTCCCTATGAAATAGTGTTCGGTCGTCCAGCAAATATTTGGGGGGTCCCTAGACCGAGGGAGTTTTCTGATCTTGAGTACCCAATGTTGATTGATTATCTTCATGATCTGACTGCTAAACTGAGGTTAATTCACCAACAGGTCTTTGAAGCACTGCCAACACTGACGGAGGGTCCAGGCCACCAGCTCCAGCCCTGAGACTGGGTGGTGACGAGGAACTTCGGAAGGAAGAGAAACCTCGAGCCTCGTTTTACTGGACCCTTCCAGGTCCTCCTTGCCACAAGAACTGCTGTCCGTCTGGAAGGCCGGAAGAACTGGGTGCATGCCACCCACACCAAAAAGGTACCTATACCTTTACCAGCAGACTCGTGGGTGAGGAAGGGCATTGCGTCATCTGAAACCGAAAGACTGCAGACCTTCGTACCTTTTAGCGACGCTCAACCTGTCGGAGAATCCTCAGTGCAGCAGAACGACATTGTTGAACATTTGTCACCACAAGACTCAAGATCTGAACAACTGACTGATCAACAGAACTCTGTTCCCTCATCGGATCCATTGTTTGACGAGCAGACACGTCCTGGAAAGAGCCGATACATTTTGCGATCCAATACCAAAGACAAATAAATTTGCTCTTATTTCTCGACATTTACGTTACCCCATTGCAATGATCAGTCCAAACACTCGTATAACTGTAATTTTGTAAATATTGAGTTTTTTTCCACATCTGCCTTTTTGCTTCCACAGCTGAGAGACTTTGTACATATTTGTGAAATAAGATACCTTACATCCAGGTGTACCGTAGGGCCGCGCGTGTACTTCCTCCTGGTTAGTAGGTCTTGACGCTAGGTCAAAGGCCCGTCGATTCCTGGGAACTCCTGGGGATTGACTACTGCTACACAGAACGAAGTGCGTCAAGAAATGTTGCGGACGGTCTTAGGGGATGGCGTTTTCGAAGCTGATGGACTTGGAAAAAGCTCAGGAGCAAAGATTCAAACTGCAACAGATTACTCATACAAAATGCTTTATGTTTCAGGTGCTCTTTCTGTTTCTAATTGTTTCTTCGTTATTGGCGGGTGGGGTGTATTATATGATGCAGTACTTCCTACTTTCTGCCATACCTACTCCTACTTTTGAACCTAACACTACCTCTACTGTGTCCCCTCATTCCTTTCACATCTTACCCCAACACGAGCAAGCTAGACGTGCTGAATTCAGAAATAATTCCTTTATTCAACTCCTTCATCAACATCAGTTGGTTGTGAACACTACCAATTGCTGGGTGTGTGGGTTAATGCCACATACCACGGATAAGGGAATTCCATATCTGGTCCTTCCTTATAGTTCCCAGGGTTCAGCTCGAGCATTTCAGACGATGTTTCGAAGTGCACTGGATTCCTACCCCAATCGAGAGCCACGTTCTTCCCACTTTGGTTTTGGTTCGTATCACAAGCCTTTGGCTATAGCGATTGCCGATTTAGATAGGGATATCTATGAGCCGTCACTCATCCCAGAGGAAGAGGTGCGAGCCTATAGGGACCTGAGTAAGGCTGAGTATAGTGCGCTCGTGGGTGAAATACAGCTTAGAAGTTCGCCTCCGATATGGATCGTACCCCACATTGGTAATTTCTGTCTGCTAGGTCGTGGCCGAAGATCGAGAGCTCGCCTCGGAGAGAGTGCTTGCTCCGAGACTTATATCCTACCGATGCTCTCTTAGCCTGTGTTTCTGGCTGCCAAGGGTACATACTTTGTCTGTCATGATCGTGCGTATACATGGTTGCCCTCCGACTTTGTGGGCTCATGTTATATCGCAAATCTGTTGCCTCCGACGTTCACTGTTGATGCAGATTATCACAAGACTAGAATTGTGAGGGGCGTGATTAGCGAAGAGGACACTGCCGGTCAAGAGGCAGGAGACTTTTTCAAGGGTTTCCTTCCATTTTGTGGACCTATGGTCAATAGTAGGAACCTGAGACAGTTGACTCGAGTGGTGGAATCGACAGCTAATATCACTGCCAGTGCCCTTGGTAATATCACCACAGAACTTCAGGCGGATAGGCTCATGACGTTACAAAACCGTATGGTTTTAGACGTAGTCTTAGCAGATCGAGGTGGAGTATGTAAGGTGATCCATTCGAGCTGCTGTATTTTCATTCCAGATAATGCTCCGACTGTCTATCAAGCCATCTCAAAGTTGCATAAGATCTCTGAGTCCATACACGTGGACGTAGGGGATTGGACGCTACTAGGGTGCTTTTGGGGCCTAATGTCGACCTGGGGTTGGAAGATTCTGATGATCATCGGAGTCGTTGTAGCATTTCTGTTCACGTGTTGCCTTTGTGTGCAGTGTGGTCCTGCCTTATGTGGCTTCTGTGCTGCAACGTGTATGAGACAGTCACCTGTTACCAAAGGAGCTCAGATGGACAGAGCTATGTTGCAGCAACATCTAGATGGTCTAATGAATATCGAGTATGATTCCGACTAGTGCTTGCCTACATGAGGGCAAAAGGAGCGTCTGAGGTTCCGTGACATTCGTAAGTGGTGTTTTTGACTCGCACGAATATGGTCGAGTCTGGTATCTATGAACCGCAAATGACGAGTTTAGTGGGTGTACGCAGTTTTGCTGTTCTAGCCTAAACCGTTCGTCTGTTTCGTGGGTTTATCTATCTGTGCCCACGGGTTCCATCTTAGATACGGCATCCATTTTGTCTCTTGCCCTCAAGTAGCCAGCGAACGGACGCTGTCCGCTTCGCGACCCTGGGATTCCTAAGACTCTTGCGAAAGACACGTTTCCTTTGAAAGTGTCTTTATGATGAGGGGGATGATACTGTAAGGCAGATGGCCCCGCTCGAGGCTCATCTTGCCGTGCCGGTCTATTGTCTTAGCCGTGCATCTCATTAGGCACGACCCTTTGATGCTTGCAACTCGTGTTTCCCGATACCACCCCTTTTACACCCTTTTCGATCTCCCCGCTGTTCCTATCTTCCTTTGCACCTGTCCTTGTTCCTTCTTCGATCTGTTTATTGCCGATTGGAATGTACTAATGGTGGGAAGATGGGTTTTTACAGTTGGGAGCTACCAAATGTTTCTGTACTTATGTTCCGGGCCCTGAATGCATCAAAGCAACCCCTTCTGACGTTTATTATGGGAACCAAGTTGTAAACCTTTGTGTATCATGTTAACCTGTGAGAGAAAACTGTATAAAAAGGAGCGACCCCCAGTAGCAAATTGAATCAGATCCCGCGAACTTACATGCTGTGTACTTCACGTGACTTCTGTGTTCCCTGCAGTAAATAAACCTCGAATCTTTGACGCCGAAGGAAGTGTCCCGTGTCTCTGTCATTTGTACGCCGGAACAGGTTACCCACGAAGGTTTCAGGTGTTGTCCCCTGGCACCGCTGGGTCTTAAATAACCCAGTCCTTCACCCCCAGCATACGAGAAGTGGGTCCGGGCGGCACTTAACATGGCGAGTCTTGATAAAAGAGAAGGAAACATCTGGTCGCCACTGGTTTGCTGGGGTAAGGAACTGAGACTGGTGTAGGACAGTCCGATGATTACACCAAGCCTCGTACAAAGAAGCTGGCCTGGTGGGCCCGAAAGCGAATGCAGCAACATGGACCAAGGGCGTTCAGGATCAATAGGGGCTTTCATGTTACGATGGTAGACACTTACGGTGCTATGAGGACAGAAAATAAAAACTTTTTTTTTTTAAAAAGTGACAATCCAAGGCCTACTTTTTGCATGGATCCACTATTTTTATAATTTATCCCCTGTAGAACTGTCGGTAGACAGATAGCTGTTTGTGAACTGAATGAACCAAGTACTCTCTTCAGTCTGTTTAAGTGTGTCAGGATAGAGACATGTGTTACTAAACTAAACCATACAACAATTTGATTTTTATGAACTCAAAAAGAAATAGAAATTAATATTACACTTGCTTTATTTTCTCTATGGGTCTTGAAGTTGAATAAAGATGCCAATTAAGCAGCAGAAAAAGAAGAAGAAGAAAACAAAGCTACTAGAAACAAGACTCAAAAACATGGAACACACCCACAGCAAGGAAACAAGGGTACAAAAAGATTGAAATCAAAGAAGAGCAGTCATTCTTTTATAAATAAATTAATAAAAACATGTAAAATTTCTTCTGCAAGTGTAACTAGTATTAAAGATATCTCAACATGTTACAAGAAATCATATTGATTTAAAAAAACACATACTAACAGAAAAAGTATAGCTCATCCATACAAGTTTAAGAACAAGCATTTCAAAGAACTTCACCAGAAGTTCTTCAGAAGAAGAGTATTCTCAAATATTAGAAAAGCCTAAAGATAGTGAAAAGCAGAAAAGCATTGCAAAAGCACACATAGGTTGTGGAGTGTCTAGTAGATAAGGCCTTTGTGTTGAAGAGAAAACACATTATTATCATTTTGAAGAGCATGAGGTGTTTAGATAAACTAGTTAACTTCTTTAAAAAAAATGTCTCCAGAAGGTTCAAGTTACTAAAGGAAACTTTTGCGGAATTTTCTAGGGAGAGTGGAAACACACTTCCAGTACTGAAGCATTTCTTGATGTGGAGACTTATTTGCAGGAAAATGAGTTTGTGTTTGCAATTGCCAAAATGGTTAAGCATATGAAATCAATAAAAGTACACCAAAAAGAAACTTTTGTACCAAGAAATGTATAAGAAGAAATAACGTATGAACTGTTAGGCCAAAGTCCTCAACAGCTACTTTTTTAGTGGAAGTCCAGAAAAGTAAACAACATAAGACAAAAGTCTATTGACAAACTTAGACTATTCTTAAACAATTACAGCAGAACAACTGTGAAACTACTCCAATGCCTTGATCCTTGTCAATTTAGGGGACTAAAAACCTTAAAGGACATTCATCTGCTTGCTTATCACAATAGATTTGTGACAGTAGTTTCCATCATATACGTATGTTGCCTGCGCACCACACTGAATTACGGAATCTAGTACCGTGGATTAAACTTGCTCTTTATTTGATTGCTGAAGATCTGTTTGACTTGAATATTTAACTCAGTTTGATCCAGAAAGAATTGAGCTTCTTAAAACAAATATCATGGGCACTCATCATCCTAATTGGACTGTCAAGTAGCTAATGGTGTGCCGGTGATGTGGTGGAGCGAGGAGGAGGAGGGAGAGGGCAAAGAAAAGACTAAGATAAAAAAATTAAAAGAACTTTCCTACTTAACTACTGCATCACCACCCGCCACTCTTCTGCTTCTTCCTTGCTGTAGCACAGGCTCCCAGCCTTCCCTGGAGCCAATCCTGACTTTGCTCTCATGTATGAAAGCAGCATCAGGATTGGTCTTAGTGTCCTTGATTTGCATTCCCAGGGCGATTGGGAGCCTGTGCCTTCTCTCTTCAACCCTGAAACACAGCTGGGTTGGAGACAGCTTCACTGCGCATGTGGGTGTGTCCATAACCCACATGCGCACTGAGAGCAGTGCCCACCACTCCCCCTCGTGATTTACACTCTTTTGCAACTTTTTAAACCTTGAAGTTCAGAGACTAAACTGCCAGGTGACTATTACTGTTAAAAAGATGCTTTCAAAGCAGTCAGGGATACTATTGAATGTGAAGTGTTTCCCACATATCAAAAAATTATAAATTATGAAATCTCGCAGGAGGAAAAATATGTTATAGAAGTTGCAAAGTGGCTCACAAAATAACCCCCGTTCAGGGCCTTCTAGTCAGGAATCCCTTAGCCAGCCTTTTATTCAAAAAGAGGTGCCCATAGTTATGAATGAAGTAGAATGTGGTATGGGCCAATTGAGGAGTGCCACCATTGATATAAACAATTTTGTCTCTCAGCTCAATCAAGAATAGCTGGTATTTTTTCAGCAAATAACCAAATCTGGAGACCCTACTGCATGATGTTTCCTGTAGAACATTTAAGCCTACACTTCCCTACATTAATGGTCAAGAAGGGACAGGAAAGCATTTTCTAATTGAACTCCTGGCTGCATTTGTTCAGGGGAGGACTAGTTGTGATCTCTCATGTTTTGTGACAGCTCCTACTAGCTGCTCACAACATAAAAGGACTCACATTGCACAGACTACTTATGTTGCCTTTGGAACATGGCAACTAACAAGAGTACCTGAAGCAATCTGGTGATGCTTGTCACGAAGTGTTCAGAGTTTGAACAAAATTAAAATATCTCATTATTTAAGAAGTTAGCATGGTATCTAACCTAATGCTAGCGTTTATTCATCTGTGGATGCAAGAGGTCATCAGAACTGACTATGATGTTCTGTTTGGTAGAAAGCACATCATGGTTTTGATGACTTTCTACAATTGACTCTTGTCAAAGATCAACCAGTTTTTAAGAAACATGTTCATGGAGAAACTAAAAAGCCACTAAGTAGTATTGGAAATGTTCATATATGGTTACATTTTCAGTACACTGAGTTGACACAAAATATGACAATATATTAAATGATATACAAATAGTAATCATAAGAAACGTGTTGCTTCTCAAATGCTTATGGGGTCTATTAGGATGTCGGGCGGATTGCCTCCGCCAGGGTAGCGGTGGCCACCGCCACCCTGGCGGAGGCAATCTGCCCGACATCCTTCCCTGCATTCCCCCCGCCATATTACGATGGCGGAGGGGACCGCAGTGGTGGGAAACACCGCCCGCCTGTTTTCCGCCCCGGTCGCCTTGCGGCCGGGGCGGAAAAGGGATAACATGGTGGCGGTGTCTATCAGACACTGCCAGCCATATTATGATGGGCCTTTTTCAATGCCTTTCCATGGCGGCAATGCTGCCACAGAAAGGCATGCGGTCTTCACTCTGGGGGCCCCCTGCGGGCCCCCAGAATGAAGTACAGGTGGGGGGTTGCACATGGGGGGTACCTGTGGTACCCCCCTTCATTGTCATTTGCAAAGCGGCAGGCACCGCGCGGTGCCTGCCGCTTTGCAAATGAAAATGTGAAAGTGCATTTTCAGCATTGTGGCGGGCGGTGCAGAGAGCACCGCCCGCCACAATGCTGAAAATGCAGGATGTGCCCGCCACTGTGGCGGGCACATCCTAATGGCACCCCCGGGACCCCCGCCCTTATGGCGGGCGGTCCCGATTTACGAGAGGATGACGGGCGGGCAATGTCCGCCCGTCATCCTAATGGACCCCTTAGTGTTTTCCCACACAATGCCTCAGCAGCTTCTATAATGCATATTGTTACGAAAACTCTGAAACAGATTGCGCTCCTCATACCAACATTGGACAAGTGAGCACAATTTAATTTAGAAAATCTTAATTTGGAATAGCAGGATATTGTAACTCTTACTAGCAAAGATAAAATTGAGCAACAAGGTTTGAACTTACCACATGGCCAATCAGTGGTAATGAAACTGGACTCACTAGAGAAAACCGTTTCACATACTGCTGGTTTATAAAAGACTCTAAACCTCTGTAAAAAAAATGAAAAAATAATTTTGAAACAAAATCTGAACATCTTTGAGGGATTAGTCAATGGTGCAATGGAGAATGGGATAGACGTCATTGCATATCCCAATGGAACAGATTAAGAATATATTGTGATTCAATTTGATCACATTGAGGAAGGAAAAACGGTGCACTGCTAGATTTCACCTGGCAAAAGATCTGTATGTGAAAGACAGCAGTTTCCTCTATGTTTGGCATAATCTGTCACCATTCACAAATCTCACGTTCAAGGGCCTAATTACAACTTTAGTGGTCTGGGTACCACCATCCTATTGCCTTTACTCAAGCCTGGATCGTCTAGCACTCTGAGTTGTAAGTGTAAGGGAGGACTAACCACTTTTCTTTTAGTCTGAACTTTGAAAAAATTATTAATGAGGATGTAATCCTAATACAATATAATTGTTTTTTATTATTGTAGTCAACTTAACCTTTCCCTCTATTAACCTATACCGAGGAGAGATCTGATCTAGCTGCTGTTACCTGCCTCCAATCCCTGACTCCAAGCATGCATTCTTGTTCCTCAGCGCATACTTGTCTCTGATACTGCCCACTTCCGTTTCCACAGCATCTCCTACCCCTGATTGCCCTGGCCTTTTTTCTTTTGATTTTCTGTGACTGGAGATTTGGTGAACTCTTGTGGCTTCCCTTTACCTTCTGGGCAGGCATCTCTCATTGTAATCATAGGGCGCCCTTTGCCAATAGCCACCCTCATCTTCAGCTGCTCCATCCTTAGAAGAAACTCAGTCAGGGGCACCCCCACCTTTGCTCACTCTGCCAGATATGCCCTGGAAACAGATCTGTGCCAAGGCATGCCTATCCTTGAAAAGCCTCAATGCTACTTCCTTCGATAGCCGTGCTCCCTGCCTTCACCGCATCAGCACCAGACCTGCAACAAGGAGTCACCTACTCCAGAAAATGCCTCCTAATCGACCCGCTTCTACTCCTGATGGTATGTCTCATTCTCTTCCTTCTCCCAACCAGCACTCTCAGCAAGCCCCCATGTTGCCCCCTTCCACTGGAAAATAATGCAAGATGAAACCCACCAGATTTTTTAATATCCCAGAGGGTTCAGAGAGAGACAATGATAAAGGATACATGATAGAGTTGTTCAAAGGGGCTCTGTTGCATATAAAAGAAATTAAAGCCGACAAGGCCAGTACCTGCTTTTGCTCACGCTATACATAATCTGTGCAATCACAAGTAGTTCCATTGAAACATTTCACCAGTGTTCATAGATACCATGTCAGATACATGGCCTTATCACAACACGCCCTTGTCTGCTATAACAACAAAAATACACCCCAACTTGTCCCCCTCCCCGCTCCCTTCAGTCCTTCTAACTTCATATAACAGCGTCCGAAGACATGGTGCCTCAGGCTTGATACATGACATCATTTATCAACATTGATATATTATTTCTTGGGTAAGGTTGACAACGACAGTCCTTCAGCAGTACACATGCTTGCTATTGTAATTATCTCTAAGAGGTGGGTTTGGAATTACGACATGTTCTTAATTGTGAACCAGTGTGTGCCTCAGCAGCATCTAAATCTTGCGCTTTAAGGGTTTTCAACATAACATTCCACTCCAGTGCTATCGGGGTTTTACGTAGGCCCCTGGTCTCTTCCCGTCTGATGGCTGCGCTTTCTGCGCTACCCCACCTATTCAGCTCACTATGCCACGTGTGTACAGAAGGTGGCTTCTTGGATTTCCACCGCATGGTGATAGTCATTATTGCCAAGATGAGCGATAAGTTCCCAAGCCTATATTGCACCTTGTGTTTAGTGGAGGACTTGTGGAGGCCCAGGATACATGCTTCTAGGGTATTGGGTATGTCCCTTTGTGTGGCTGCCTGTGTATAATGTCTAACCAAGTCCCAAAATGCTCGTATGCGTGGGTAAGTCCACACCATATGGACTAACTCTGCTCCCTCCCAGTGACATCTAGGGCAGCAGTGTTGCGTTTAAACATGGGCGAATTGTGCGAATCTGGTGTTCGGGAATTTGCGTATTTGCGAACTCGCAATCCGCAAAATCCGCGAATTCTCGCGAATTTTTTTTTTTGTGTTCGCAAGGGTTTCTGCCAGTTCGCGAGGGTTTTGTACCAGTTCGCAATTGCGAACGTACTTGTCGGCACGCAACGGTCACGACTATGTTGTTTCTACGTCTGGTTCATCATCACAGGTTCACAGCACCCTCTGTTTCACCACTGCCACCCTGTTTCACCCATGCCACCCTCTCGTACATCAATGCCACCCTCTGGTTCATCACTGTAGATTATGGGGGGGGAAAGCAAGCACACCTGCCCTGCTTCAACTGACATGAATTAATTTGGGGTTGATTTATTAATGTGTCACTGTTTTAAAATTCCAATCTGGCACCTGCTTCCTTATCTGTAATTTGCTTTCTGTTGCAGTGCAATTTTTTTTTCCAGGACCTTTGTGGCCTACTTGTAGCTATTCTATGAGCCTGCTGTGAGGGTCTGTCACAACTGAAGGTTCACTAACCTCTATGCCGGGTACAACAGGAGCGATGCTGAATTACCAGTCCCCCTACTCTGGCAACACCTGTGAGTCAAGTCATAGAACTCCACAGATAGATACCACAGCCAGGGAAAGGGTTAAAAAGGGACAAAGGAAACAAAAACGTGGTGCAATAAATCAAGAAGATTCGAAGGAAGGGAGGGTAGCAGTCTTCAGCCGCCTTGGTACCCCTGAATACCTGCAGGTGAATAAACAAACAACCGGTAAGTGAACCCCTCCCTAATCTAATGAAGTAAGTATCAATAAAAGAGAACACACCCAACTACACACTTACATATAATACTGCGCCACTAGCTCCAAGCAAAAACAGTTCAAAAATAAAAAATAAAGAAAAGAAATTAAAGGGTTTTTTACAAGTTCTTCAGTCCATAAATCATCCAGGTGTTTAACAACTTGACCTTTCCGAATAGTTTCCACTAAGCAAGGTCAAAATAAAAGTACTCAGGTGCCCATAAGAACGATCACGTTTACAGGTAACTCCAAAGTTCCACACGTGCAACCCTGCGCCGATTCTTTCTTCAGGAACAGAAAGTGCAAAGGGAACGTTTTTTCTACTCCAATTAACATGTCTAAATATCAAAATAAATCAAGTCCTTTCCAATTGTAAATGCTTCAAGGCGGACAAAAAAAATAATGTTCTGTGTGATCTGTGCTTTATCTTCACAAAGCACAGCCTCAAAAGTGCACCAGCGCTACATCCATTATCGAGACTCCAGGAAAAATGCCTTTATTCACAAAAGCGCTCCAGCGTGGCTCAAATAGTCCAGAACAAACAACCCTTTAACCCTGGAAATGAACAAACAAGAACTCAGCGAGGGAAAATCCAGGAAGTCTTCAGGTGACAAGCACCGGTGAAAGGGAGGAGCAGGTTTAGATAGGCAAAAGAGAATGGAAAGGAAAGTAGGACAAGACTTCAGGCATTCTGGGAGATGTAGTCACTACTTTCTCACCACTCCCTGGCTTAATCATGACAGAACCCCCTCACTACGTCCGACGTCTCGGCGGACCACCAGGCTTACGAGGATACAAGGTGTGGAATCGTCGTAGGAGACACGGACAATGTAAGTTACACTTGGGTTCCCATGTGCGTTCCTCGGGCCCATACCCCTTCCACCCCACGAGATACTGCACTCCACCTCTCGTTCTTCTAAAATCCAGTATAGCCTCAACTTCATACTCATCCTTACCATCCACATCTATATAGACCGGTCTCACAGGCACTCTAGACCCAGGGAGGCATGGTTTGAGAAGGGAAACATGGAACACTGGATGTATACGCCATAGGGAGGGAACCTTCAACTCCATAGCTACAGGGTTGATGATCCGAACAATGGGATAGGGACCTACGAATTTGGGCTGAAGACGTGTATTACCCTTAATCCTCAAATGTTTAGTACACAACCAAACCCTGTCTCCCAACTGATAAAGAGGCTCTTGAATCCTCTTCCTATCAGCATTAGCTTTATCCCTTGCCCTGGCTGCTTCCAAGTGTGCCTTGGCTTCCATAAAGACTTGTTTCAAGTGTACATGATGTTCTTGTATCGTAGCATTGACCGATGTACCTGGCAGTTCTAATGGCAACATGTTGGGATGGTAACCGTTGATGCAGAAAAATGGGGAACAACCTAAGGACGAATGCTCGGCGTAGTTATATGCGAACTCTGCAGTCCATAGTAATGTTCTCCATTCCTCACCATGTTGAAGTGTGAAGCATCTCAGGTATTGCTCTAAGGTTTGATTTAACCTCTCTGTCTTCCCATCTGTCTGTGGATGGTAGCTGGTAGAGAGTCTAGCGTCTATTTTCAAGATGGCACACAAGGCCTTCCAAAATCTAGACGTGAATTGAGACCCTCTATCTGTGATAACGATAGAAGGGAGGCCATGTAATCTCACTATATTTTGTAACACCACCATAGCCAATTCACAAGAGGAGGGGAGTTTAGGTAAAGCTATAAAATGACCCATCTTAGTTAGATGGTCCACCACCACTAGAATAGTTGTATTACCAAGGCTGAGAGGCATTTCGACTATGAAGTCCATAGAGATGGTATGCCAAGGAGCAGGAGGAGTAGGTATAGGCCTGAGTAACTCACTTGGCCTTTGATGTGACGTCTTGGCTTGAGTACAAACGGAACATTCTGATGCGTACTGTTCAGTATCTTTTCTCATAGAGTCCCACCAAAAATATCGCGATGCAGTTTGTAAAGTCTTCTGCTGTCCCAAATGCCCACCTAGGACAGAATCATGAGTCCATTCAAGAACCTGCTGTTGTAAAGGCCCTTTTGGCACATAGAGTCGTTTATCATAAAACAACAGTTTGTCCTTGCTTGAATGACGAGTGGGATTCAAAGCGATCCAAGCATTTGTGTCCGGCGTTTCCAGTTGTGTCTGCACTGCTTCCAGAAAATCTGTACTCGAGATAACTGCCACCTGATCTTTCTGAAATGATGACTCTTGCAGTATAGGGGGAGGCTCTTGCAGACTAATGGGTTCCTTCACGGTATAAGAAGGATTCCGAGATAAGGTGTCAGCCTTGCCATTTTGAGGCCCTGGTCAATATTTAATCAGGAAATCATAGTCTGCAAAGAACAGAGACCACCTTAGTTGTCGTGGTGTCAATGCTCTGGCGCTTTTCAGGAAGAGAAGATTTCTGTGATCTGTATAAATCTCCACGGTATGTCGAGCCCCCAGTAAATGATGTCTCCATTCCCCACATCCTTTCTTTATAGCCAGTAGCTCCTTGTCTGTTATGCTATAGTTGGCTTAGCTGGTGGTCAATTTCCAAGAAAAGAAGGCTACCGGGTGGAGTTGTCCCATGTCAGGATGTCTTTGAGACAGAATCCCCCCCACAGCATGATATGAGGCATCAGTTTCCATCAAAAAACGGTTGACTTGCATCCGGATGACGTAAGATAGGAGCACTCATAAATTTAGCTTTCAACGTTTGGAACGCTTGTTCTGCTAGTTCATTCCATCGGAAAGTAGCGCCTTTTCTCAGAAAAAGTGTCAATGGCTGGATGGTGTTGGAGAAACCCTGGATGAATCTCCTATAAAATTTGCAAATCCACTCTGAAGAGCCTTTACACATGAAGGGGATTCCCATTCCACAATAGCTTGAACTTTCTTCTGATCCATACACAATCCAAGGGGACCGATGACATACCCTAGGAATTCAACCTCAGGGGTATGGAACAGGCATTTCTCCATCTTGGCATATAATGCATGTTGTTGTAACCATTCCAGTACCGCCCGTACATGGACATGATGTTCACTCAAGGATTTGGAATATATAAGGATGTCGTCTATATAGACTATACAGGAGACATCCAATAGCCCACGCAATACATCATCCATAAAATATTGGAAGGCTGCAGGGGCGTTACAGAGACCGAATGGCATTACAAGATACTCGAATAGCCCAAATTTTGTGCGGAACGCAGTCTTCCATTCGTCCCCTTTTCTTACCCAAACGAGATGGTATGCGCCTCTAAGATCCAGCTTGGTGAATATCGTAGCTCCTTTTAACTGGTCTAATAAGACCGGGATCAAAGGTAAAGGGTACCTGTTCTTCCTGGTCACCCTATTTATGGCTCGATAATCGATGCACGTTCTCAATCCACCCTCGCGTTTCGGAATGAAAAACAAAGGCGAGGAAGCAGGGGAGGATAAAGGTGGAATAAATACTGTCTTTAACATCTTCTCCAGATATTGCTGTAGATAGGTGTTCTCAGTCTATGTCAGTGCGTATATCCTACTGCAAGGGATGCTGGAACCAGGTTCAATCTCTATCATGCAATCATAATCCCGATGCGGCGGTAGCCGACTGGCTTCTTGTTCACAAAACACAGTCCGGTACTGTTGATATTCTTCAGGCACGGTGGAAGTTACACAAACACTGGGAGTACAACAAGCACTGGCCAGTATTTTTGCCGGACTATCTTCCTGGTCCTTTTTCTTCCGTAGGGCTTGGGTACAATGTTCCACACAAAACGTTGAATTCAGATCGATGGTACGAGCTGCCCATTTTACCAATGGGTCATGCAGCGTAAGCCATGGTATACCCAAGATAAGCTGGAAAGTGGGAGCATCTATGAGATCAAATTGAATATATTCGCAATGAGTTGAGCCTGTTCTCATCAATATTTGCAGGGTATGAAAAGTCACAGGGCCCGACGTCAAATCAGTTCCATCTACAGCCTTCACAGGTTCAGGTACAGCCTTCTGAATACATTCTGAATACATGGTACCCCGATGCTTTGGGCATATGTACGATCCATAAAATTACCAGTAGCTCCCAAATCCAATAATGCGTGAACAAGCACAGGATCAACAACTGCCCATTCCAAAGTTACACAAACGTTCATGTGGGGTGCAGTGTTTTGAATCGCATTCGCCAAAGCAGGAAAGACCTCTTTATCATAAACACTCAAACAAGGGGTCTCCATCTTGTCTGAGCTCCCTCGTTTCCCGACAGCTCCAGTTGACTTTCCACCACCAACACCTTACTTAAGTCCTTCCCATCCTTATACCTAGCATTGGTCTTGGTCTTACAATCCCTAATAAAGTGGCCTGACTTCCCACAGTACATGCACAACTGATGTAAACGCCGTCTGTTTCGCTCTTCCATACTTAACGGTCCACGTACCCCACTTATCTGCATGGGTTCACTTCCATCACTAGATTGAGGCGACTCTAAGACCACAGGTTTCGGTTTAGGAAAAAAGAATTTGCCATCGTAACGCTGTTTATCTCCTCTCCGTTCTTGTAGGCGATGATCCAGCTGAACAGTAAGGTCTATTAACTCCTCACAGGTTGTAGGCATATGAACCACTTGAGCCAGGACGTCTTTCAATTCACCTCTCAACCCTTGGTAATACAAGGAGACTCTCTTCTCAATAGGCCAGTCTGTTTCAACTACCAACCTATTAAAGTTGGTAATATACGTTAACAAATCCAGGGAGCCTTGTCGTAAGGTGATTAGTTCTCTGTCTAAAGAGAGTAAATGGGCTTTCCTATCAAACAGTTTTCTCATTTCAACGCAAAACGCTGCGAAATCACTTAGAACAGGATAATTTCTCTCAATCAACATAAATGACCAACTAGCCGCATTCCCCCCTAGGTACGACATCATAAATGCCGTTTTTGTGTGATCATCGGGGAAGACAGCAGGTTTACACATAAAGTATAATTTACACTGTCCTACAAAAATACCGAATTTCTTAGGATCCCCCAGAAATCTCTCAGGAGGTGCTAATGGCAGAGTTTGAGACTGTATTAATTGGACCAGGGATGTACCCACTGCTCCGTCTGGTGCAGTAGAACCAACAGAAGAAGAGGGAGGAGGTAGGGTCCAACTCCTGATATATGGTTGCCCTCTAGTAGAACTGTGGCTCACTGGTTAGAGGAGGTAGACCTGGAAGCAGAGGTCAGTCCGAGACCAGGGTTCAATTCCTGGATCGGCGGGGTCTTGAGTCCTAAAATGTCCATGGACTCGACAATTCTCGCTCCGGTGCCTACTCCATTCACGGGTTCACACTCTGCGACTCTGGGCAATAGCTTGCTTAATCTCCACAACGGCCCCTTGCGGTGGGATGCCTGGCTTTCACTTTGCAGATACCATGCCGGGGCTATCTCACAGGGGAATACCAGGACGGGTTCCCTAAGCAAGCGCTTAGAAACCGGTTGGTGATTTGCGCTATATAAATTCCTGTACATTTACATTTACATTTACATTTACTAGTGGGACCCGTGCGTAACAAGCCAGCAATCTCATTCCTCATGACCCCCATCTCATTCCTCATCTCATGGTTCTCCTCTCTGACTGCGTCTACTTCTAGTTTCAAGGCTGTCATGGTTTCCAGTAATGAAGTAAGTACTATGTTTGTATCCATCGCTCAGCTTGTAAATCAGCGTGGGCTTGTCACTCTGTCACAACTGAAGGTTCACTAACCTCTATGCCGGGTACAACAGGAGCGATGCTGAATTACCAGTCCCCCTACTCTGGCAACACCTGTGAGTCAAGTCATAGAACTCCACAGATAGATACCACAGCCAGGGAAAGGGTAAAAAAGGGACAAAGGAAACAAAAACGTGGTGCAATAAATCAAGAAGATTCGAAGGAAGGGAGGGTAGCAGTCTTCAGCCGCCTTGGTACCCCTGAATACCTGCAGGTGAATAAACAAACAACCAGTAAGTGAACCCCTCCCTACTCTAATGAAGTAAGTATCAATAAAAGAGAACACACCCAACTACACACTTACATATAATACTGCGCCACTAGCTCCAAGCAAAAACAGTTCAAAAATAAAAAATAAAGAAAAGAAATAAAAGGGTTTTTTACAAGTTCTTCAGTCCATAAATCATCCAGGTGTTTAACAACTTGACCTTTCCGAATACTTTCCACTACGTAAGGTCAAAATAAAAGTACTTAGCTGCCCATAAGAACGATCACGTTTACAGGTAACTCCAAAGTTCCACACGTGCAACCCTGCGCCGATTCTTTCTTCAGGAACAGCAAGTTCAAAGGGAACGTTTTTTCGACTCCAATTAACGTGTCTAAATATCAAAATAAATCAAGTCCTTTCCAATTGTAAATGCTTCAAGGCAGACAAAAAAAATAATGTTCTGTGTGATCCGTGCTTTATCTTCGGAAAGCACAGCCTCAAAAGCGCACCAGCGCTACATCCATTATCGAGACTCCAGGAAAAATGCCTTTATGCACAAAAGCGCTCCAGCGCGGCTCAAATAGTCCCGAACAAACAACCCTTTAACCCTGGAAATGAACAAACAAGAACTCAGCGAGGGAAAATCCAGGAAGTCTTCAGGTGACAAGCACCGGTGAAAGGGAGGAGCAGGTTTAGATAGGCAAAAGAGAGTGGAAAGGAAAGTAGGACAAGACTTCAGGCATTCTGGGAGATGTAGTCACTACTTTCTCACCACTCCCTGGCTTAATCGTGACAGGGTCAGAGCAGGGTCATAGAATTGTTGCAACAACTTTTGCACCTGCTGAGTGCTTTCAGTTTTGCAAATCTCGTTTTTCTGCAATTTCGCGGGATTCGCGGGGCGCAAACTTGCGCGAGATTGAATTCGGAAGCCGCGAATTTGTGCGCATATGCGATTTGTTTTTTTGCAGCGTGTTAGTTCGCAAGGTTTTGTGCGTTTTAGCGAGCCGCTTGTAGCGCAACGGCGCGAAGTTACCCTCACGGTTGTTCACGGGCGCGGCCATCTTGTTGGCATGACGTATTTCCGTTTACGGGCGCGATGTGTAATCTCGCAAAGTGTGCGGCTAGCTAGTACAATTTCGCATGTGATCGCGAGGAAAATCTCGCGCGAACTTACCCACGCGGTCGTGAACGGGCGCGGCCATCTTGTTTCTCATTCATTGCTATGGTTCTGGGCATGCTTTTTGTATCCTCTCTGAATCTCTGCCATCCTTAGTTTGTTTGAAGTTTTTTTTTAATCTATTTTACTTATTATCCATCCCTCTATTTTTCTAGCTCTATATTTTTGTGTTTTCTGCTACTTTTGGTTAATTTTAAACTACTTTTTTAAATTCCTTTCTTTTTTTCTTCTCTATTCTATTTCTTCTTTATTATTTAGCTTCCTTTCTGCCCAGACCATAGTAAAGGGAGCCGGGAAGCATCCCGAGAAGGGGAAGGGTCCCGCACCCCGTGCCTGGCTCCTGTGCGGGTGTTTGATGGGGGAGCAGGTCGCACCCCGGGAGATCTTCAGCCTGGAGAAGGTGGCCGCACTAATTTTTTATGTTCAGCGCCGCCTCCCAGGACCATCATGGCAGAGTAGCAGGGATGCGCCAGTAATTGTGCGCCACGCCACCACCACCCATGGTGCGCCGTATTTACAATGTGGCGCACCATGGGCCCAAAACGTCACCAAAGCGTTACGCATCTGTGCCGTAAAGGCGGCGCATTGCTGGAGTTGCGTCGCAACAATGGCGCAGCTCCAGCAATGCTCTGGGGTGCCCTATCGTCCCAATGCTGCGTCAAGCCCTACGTCTGCTTCAAGAAGGCGCAGGGTTTGAGTCACGCATCATTGTCCTCAAAGTGACTGATTGAAATCTTGTAGATTTCCCTCAGCCACTTTTAGGATGCGTTCCTGCGCAGGAACGCCCTCCCTTGCGTCGGAACGCCCCCTGATGGCGCAGGGCTTTACAACGTGATGCATCTCCCATATGCGTCACGTTGTTAATATACGCCGCACCATGGCGCCTCTTTTGTTCTGCCGCTGCGTCATAAAAGTCACGCAACAATGGAGCAAAAAAGCCGCAAGGGGCTTCTAAATCAGCCCCTACAGACTCAAGTCCAGTCCTTTCTTTGTACACATGGCGATAAGAAGAAATAGTGGTGGGGGATTGATAGTTTGAGTATTTTAATGACTGGTTAATGTAGTAGGAAACTTTTTAGTGTTGTCGCTGATCTGCAATCACGATGGACTTTGTCTGTCACTTCGCGTGCTGCGGACTGCTGCCTGCCAGTCCTAGGCGAACCTTTTTAGTAGTTTGTTTAGTGAGTTACATAAGAACTTTCCAAGTCGACGGTCCGCAAATCAAGCAATACTAATAACGTAGTAGACCACATGAGATCGGTCAATATATCCCGTGGAATAGTTGTCTATTTGCTATTTCGCCAAAATATTTTGTTATTGTTCTTTTGAAATGTTTCATTTGGTTGACAACAATCATCCATGTTTTCGGGTCTTTCTTTCTTTCATGTTTTACATCAGCTCCCCCCAGGGGCAAGAGGACAGAGGAGGAGACTGCTGCTGCTGTGCAAGGTCAGGATCAGGCAGACGAGGGCTCCTTTGCTGGCCCCGGTAAGTTTTAATTTTAATATAGAGTACCTATTTTTTCCTAGCGTTCCTCATTCGATTTTTTCTAAATCGTCTTTGATCTTCTTGTAGACTGTATCTAAATTCTTATCCTGCCTCGACTATGACTCCCTGTGGTATTACTAGATTATTCTTGTTAGTCTGTCTGTGTATCTAACTAAGATTGCACATTTGGCAATTCCATTGGACTCCCATTCTAGTCAGCAATAGCTCTAAGCACTGAGTGCAGTCCTCTGGGATTGTCCATAATGTCTTTTCAAGTCATCTAAATGTTTATGCTTTGACAATTGCCAACAATAAAAAGGTGAATGACCACCAAGAAAGAATAAGATACTACTTTACTTTTGGTTTGGATAGGAGGACAATCCATTCCACTACTGTTGCAGGGACAAATCTGCAGAAACAGAACTATGGACACTAAATAATGCATTGCTTAGCTTATCAATTATAATAGGCGCTGTTAGACTCTCCACATACCTCAGTGATAACAGACGTTGTAGTTGAACCCCCAATCTCCTTACTGACTAGATAGTGTGGCAGAGTCATTTATCCCCCAAAGTCACAGATGATTGATCCCCAATGATGATTATCCAACGCAGGACAAGAGTACGGAGTCAGAGTCAAGAAGTGTCAGAGGCACGGACTCATGCTTGCAAAAATTGCAAAACCTTTAGCTCAGCCACTCTAGTCTGGAGGACCAAAAACCACAGACTCTATTTAAGTTTAAAAGCTTTATTAAAAGTAAACAAATTTATTAAAATCAAGTTTGTCATAAAACTATACGTTTAACTGAAAATGGAAAAGTGCTTAGTGCTGTCGATTAATTGAACACATTTCTTGTGGTCGAGCCGAGCTCTCACCTGGTTTGAACTTGATCTTGCTCGTGTTCTTAGAATTCAAGCTTCTGTCTGTTAGGTGAAAAAGTGGTGCGTGTTCAAAATAAAAAGCAAGCATTCATCAGTTATGCCAAAAAGCGCAGCAAGACAACAGCCTTCCCTGGAAAAAGGGATATTTTTACTTTAGAGTAGACAGTCACAAATTATTACATTGTTTTCTGTTTTTATCTAATTTCTTTATTCCTAGACCAAATATTATATAGTAGTGAGTGGTGTATTCTAACATTCTTAAATGTACTTTGTAGGTGGAACACCTGGTGCTGGGCCCAGCGCTGAGGTGGAGGAGGAAAGTTCTGGGGAGGAGGCGGTGCAAGTGCCGGACGACACCAATGTGCCTGTGAGGGTTCACACAGTGGTGGCGGGCAGAAGTAAGCTATATATTCCTTACTTATTGAGATTGAAGACTGCAGAGTGTGCTTTCTGCACGGGTATATTATAAATCAACCAGGTAGTAGCCTCCTCTAAATGTATTTTGACTTAGCTGTGAAGTTTTTGGCGAGAAGAATCTCAATCAGATCTGAGATGAACTTGATGGATGGGATGAACGAAAAGCGAAAGAAGGGTGTAAGTAAGTGTGGAAGGACGAGAAATGTAATGATGACTGGCAAAGAAGAATGATATGTGTTTGCTTGGTCCCCGAGGTGGCTGGGAAGGAAAGAATACGGTATGGTGCATGGCTGGGTGAATGATGAAGCAAGGATGGGTGGAAGGAGAACAGCCTGGGTGGGTGAAACAGAAACTGTATGTGTGCATATACTTTAAATGGATGGGTGCCTGGATCATGGACTATCTGACTCTTAGATAGCATATGTGTATCTAGAGAGAGTAGACGGTCACTGGATGAACTAAGTGTCACTTCGAAGAGCATGTAACACTGCACCCGCATGTCCGTTCCAGTGTAGGAAAGGCAAGGAAAAGAAGTTGTAATTTTGTCCAAATACTACCATGAATAGTAGCAGTAGTTTGTATTGCAACTGCAAGCACAGCATATATCCGGTTATTACGGTGGACACTCTCTACCTCTCTTAATAAGTTTAGTTTAGTAGTAGTACGTCGTTCATATGTGGGTGTATCACTGTTCACTCAATAAAAAGCAAAGCACCTAAAGTCATCCCATATGTAATCAAATACATCCCATGTGAAATGACAGATAATCAGATTAATTAGCTTCTTCATTTTCCTTTTCTAGTACTCATTTGCACTGTAGGGTGAAAGTTAAATTAATTAAGCAGTAGCCCTTTTAACAGAGTATTCTCAGTGCCACCCGTAATAGAAAAATAAGAGCTTCACCACCTGCATGTACTGGACCGGTACAGTAACGCAAGTCTGTCTCACTCATCATGGTGTATGTCTGTTTTTCTCGGGTGCAAGTTCACTGCGCTGGCATTATGCCGGCTTGCAAAAGATAACGTACCAATTTTCCTAAACAAGAGAGAAGAAGAAGAAGAAGACTGGTGTACTGTCATAGTCGACTGTAATGGAAGTCCATAGTGCTCGTAGAATTTGTTCCTTAAACTCCCACTATTGTTAGAGCAAGGATGAAGAAGTGGGAGGTTAGATAGATACTGGCCTCAATAGTTATGTACTGTGCTTTCAAGTTGCTAGTTGTACTGTGACACAACTTTCTGCTGAATCATTTTGTGTTAATCTTAAGGAGCATTGGTTACAGACTATGTCTTTCTTTCTTCATATAGTTGCTCCTTCCAAATCAAACAAACCATCAAGGAAGGAGCTGGCTCGAATGGCCCGGCAACGGAGGCTGGATGCCACTGTCGCCAAATATCGGCGGCTGGTGGCCCTGGAGGAGGAGGACACGCAGTCTACTGGTACATCCACTGGGACAGCTGCATCCTCCTCCGTGCCCCCACGGGCTGCCAGCCAGTGCAGTGCTCCAGCGGTACGGAGCCGGGCTACCAAAGCAAACCACCACCGCCGAGCAGCAAAGACAGCAGCTGCCCCCCACAGGAGTTGCAAGGCACGCCAGCACCGCTTATGCCTCAGAGTGCCCTACCTGGAGCAGGAGGTCCTAACATATAAGACCTTGGTGGAGGGCCTCCGCTCCGACAAGAGTATGATGCCCTGGCCACTAAAGTGAACAGCATCCTGCCGTAGTGTCCCTTGCCCCTTTTTTAGAGAATTTTGGGGGGTGGGAATTGGGAGTTGGGTTGCTTTTGGGACTTTTGAAGGACAATCGTTGGGGTTAGGGAGGGTCTTGCGGGAGATTATTTTGTTAGGGCTACACAAATATATTTTTTGAAACTTAATCTGAGCATACCTGTTTTTTACTGCTTTTGAGTCTGGTGGGTGGTGGTTTAACAGTAAGTTTGTTTTCCTGAAACTTAAGTCTGTGTCATTTTCTTCCTTTAAGTGTAAATGGCTAAATGTTTTCAACACTAAGTGCCTCTCACTGAGTAAGTGAATTCAAGAGTCCTAGGACTTTAGTAGTACTACCGTCAATCTCTCGTCTCTCCTAATACTCCATTATACTACCTCCCACCAAAGGCTTATCTTACCTGTAATTTGTGTTTGAAAGTAGGGCTAGGCCCAGGGCTGGCTCCACGGGAAATGGCGATTAAGGTTGGCAATCCTGGGCAGATGAAATGTCCTCATTGCAGTGGTCTTAGTGGTGTGACACAGTGGCAGTTGCATGCCTATGAAAAAAAAGAAAATGAAACCTGCTTTGTCCTTACTGGAGCATTACAACGGTACGATAGAGAATATAGCAGGTGACAGTAAACTAGAACAGTGCCACAATGTAGCCTAACAAACGGTAAATTATTGAAAGTATAACTAGTACTTGCGTTGAATTTCTTTGACATTGGCTACTACTACAAGAAATAGTACTGAAGGTGAGTAAGTCTAGAATATATCCTCGGATTCCTTCACCAGCCTGCTGCTATGACCTTATCCTCCCCAGCAAGTGTGTGGAATTATTGCTGTCATTTAGTCACACATCAATCAAAACCACACAGCCCGGGGGAAGAGGGTTAGGGTTTGGAAAATGGATGGGAATGGGGGTTTCTTTTTGGGTAGGTTTTGTTGAGAGAAGAATAAAAAAGCACAGCATGGACAAACAATAATTGAAGATAAAGAAATCTTTGGGTACAAAGCTAACCATAAATCTTTTAAGTGACATAAAGGAAGTGCATGCACTACTGCATGCATTGTTACTGAAAAGTAAGTAGTACTTTCGACAACCGTGAATGACAGAATGCGACAGTACAGGGCTGCAGCGTTTTCACTTGCCTATCTCTGCACTCAGAGAAACACTTCTTACATTAAATTAGGTTTAAAAAATAGCCGAAGTAAAACCTATAGAATGGCTGTAGGGATCAATTTAGAAGCAGAGAGAGATCCAAGAAATGCAGAGTCACACTCATAGAAGTTCACAGCAATAACATTACTTAAAAAATAATTTGAAAACAATGGATACTGTATCTGTATGTTGTTGTAGTTGTCCTGTTGAATTTGGTAAGTAAGTTGCACGCATCAAACCATTCCTCTTATTAGCGGCACTCCTCCATTCCAGCTGATGCTTCGTCCATCAATGTTGGTGACCAGAAGACACCCTGTCCACTGCCTGCCTGGCAGATGCTGATTTCCAGCTTGCTAATGTGAAGCCTGACTTCATCCTGTTTTTCACATTGCACAGACTGAAACCCGGCCTGTAATTATTGATGGAAAAACAGGAAGTGATATTAGAACACCACTGATAAATAAATATAAGGTATGTACGCTGTGTAGTGCAAAAAGTCACACTTTGAGTTTCCTAATAGACAGTACAATATTTTTGAAAGTGCGTACTACTCTGTCTGAGTCTCCTTTTGAAGGATAAATAAGTATGGGCAAATTAATTTAGCGGATCTTTCCCCTGAAGCTAGGTGTACTGTAAACTGTGTTTAAGAACAAAATTAGACCTTCCCAGCAGTGCTCCCACCCAGGCCCTTACTAAAGCCAGTCGCAAAAATGTAGAAGACCCCCAATCAGATCTCAAAAAACGAGGCCTAGTAGAAAACTGGTGACAAAACGTACTTTGAAAGTAAAAGTAGGCCCAATTACCCCCTTACCCACTGTGGATTGTATTCAAACCACTTGCAAGCAAGCAAAAGTATCCTTACCCAGCATCGCTCCAAGACTCGCAAACCCCCCACAAACAGCCCCCCACCCAAACACATGCAATACAAATACTGCTAACCCTAACGAGCCCTAAGTTAAGAATAGTGGCAAACGCTATCTTTAACTATGCCAAATCCCCCATTTCCCACCATGGATTTTCTTCAAATCACTTGCAACCAAAATTACACATTCCCTCGAGTGCTCTAAGACCCCAGAACTCAGTTGCAAAAATCTAGAACACCCCGAAACACATGCAATCCTGCTGCTAGGGCTAACTCTAACGAACCCTAAGTTACAAAAAGTGCCAAAAGGCTTTCCCTCATGGATTTTGTCCAAACCACTTCTATCCGGTATTAGACCTTCCCAGCAATGCCCCAAGACCCGCCAACCCACCCGCAAAAAAGCACAACACCCCCAAACAGCCAAAAAGGAAAATCTCATGCTTAGAATATTTATTGGCCTTCGGTCCAAACGCGCTGTGCAGCTAGGTCATAACTCCCGTTTTCCACCACGGATTTCCTGAAAAGCATATGCAATCAAAATTAGACTGTACCAGCAGTGCTCCCAGACCCCAAAACCCACCCACAAACACCCGGAACCCCCCCAAAGAGCACCTAAAAGGCAAGCAAATCAGCAAAAACGCAAAAATAAATTCGCCTCCGATTTGGTCCAAACCACTTTTATCCGGTAATAGAGCTTCCCAGCAATGGCCCCAGAGCCATCAACCCAGGCGAAAACTAGTAGAAGACCCCCAAACAGCCAAAAAGCAAAAGTACAAAAATGGGGACTTAGTCATTTTCATGGCAATTTCCAAAATCACTCCGCGTGCGCTCTGCAGCTAGGCCCTAACTCCCCTCTGCCACCATGGATTTGCTTCAAACATCTTGTAATCAAAAGTATCAATAGCCAGCAGTGCTCCCAGACCCCAAAACCCACCCACAAACACCAGGAAGCCCCCCAAACAGGCCCCTGAAAACACTACATTGAGCGAAATGTAAGAAATAGCAAAAACTTTTCCCTCATGGATTTTGTCCAAACCACTTCTATCCAGTATTAGACCTTCCCAGCATTGCCTCAAGACCCGCCAACCCACCCGCAAAAAAGCACAACACCCCCAACCAGCCAAAAAGGAACATCTCATACTTACAATATTTATCGGCCTTCGGTCCAAACGCGCTGTGCAGCTAGGTCATAACTCCCGTTTTCCACCACGGATTTCCTGAAAAGCAAATGCAATCAAAATTAGACTTTCCCAGCAGTGCTCCCAGACCCCAAAACCCATCCACAAACACCCGGAAACCCCCAAAGAGCACCTCAAAGGCAAGCAAGTCAGCAAAAACGCAAAAAAAATTCGCCTCCGATTTGGTCCAAACCACTTTTATCCGGTATTAAAGCTTCCCAGCAATGGCCCCAGAGCCATCAACCCAGGCGAAAACTAGTAGAAGACCCCCAAACAGCCAAAAAGCAAAAGTACAAAAATGGGGACAGTCATTTTCATGGCAATTTCCAAAATCACTCCGCGCACGCTCTGCAGCTAGGCCCTAAGTCCCCTCTGCCACCATGGATTTGCTTCAAACCTCTTGCAATCAAAAGTATCAATAGCCAGCAGTGCTCCCAGACCCCGAAACCCACCCAATAAACACCAGGAAGCCCCCCAAACATGCCCCCGAAAACGCTACATTGAGCGAAATGTCAGAAATAGCAAAAACTTTTCCCTCATGGATTTTGTCCAAACCACTTCTATCCGGTATTAGACCTTCCCAGCAATGCCCCAAGACCCGCCAACCCACCCGCAAAAAAGCACAACACCCCCAAACAGCCAAAAAGGAAAATCTCATACTTACAATATTTATCGGCCTTCGGTCCAAACGCGCTGTGCAGCTAGGTCATAACTCCCGTTTTCCACCACGGATTTCCTGAAAAGCAAATGCAATCAAAATTAGACTTTCCCAGCAGTGCTCCCAGACCCCAAAACCCACCCACAAACACCCGGAAACCCCCAAAGAGCACCTCAAAAGCAAGCAAGTCAGCAAAAACGCAAAAAAAATGTTGCCTCCGATTTGGTCCAAACCACTTTTATCCGGTATTAGAGCTTCCCAGCAATGCCCCAAGACCCGCCAACTCACCCGCAAAGAAGTAGAACACCCCCACAAGTGCAGAGTCTTTCTTCATTGGGCGTAATGCAGCTCTCTGCTTTGAGGGAAATAGGAGTCTGGAGGAGGAGGACAGAGGAGCATGTTCTTGTGAACTTGTGAACCTGAGGAATGCAGACTGCGGCACCTTCAAATCAATAAGAAAACAAGTGAAGACAGTTCTGCTGATGGGCTTGTTTTTGCGATTAGGTGATTAAAGTTTTAATTATATTAACTGTGCAAAACAAAGAAAGACAGACACACAGGAATAAAAGTGAAAAAGGACGAAAAAGAAAGTTATTGATTCATTGGCTCATTTTCAGCGCTCGGTGTCAGGGAATAAGAATAAGAGTTTGTCCTCATACTCTGAGAATTCAGGCAGGAGTAGGTCAGTGTCACTGAACAGAGAACAAATTCCCTCATCTAAGTTGCTGTCCTCCTCGTCTTCATCTGGCGTGCGTTCTCGTACGTTGTAATCTGGTGGTATGAGGTGCTGATTCATCTTGATCATTGTTAACTTCTCCACATTTTTGGGCGAGAGGCGGGTCCGTTTGGAAGTTACAATGCCACCAGCAGCACTGAAAACACGTTCAGAAGACACACTTGCGAGTGGGCAAGACAAGTAGTTTATAGCCAGGTTGGAGATCTGTGCCCACAATTCTTTTTTCCCATGCCAATACGCCAATGGGTCAGCATTAACATAGACCTCTGTTGAGTCATTCAGATAGTCCTGCACCATCGACTCAAGGTCCTCCAAGGTTCCTCCACTTTGCTTACTTTTTGCTGGGACCTTTTGAGAACCAAACCCAAGCCGAGTTAGCCAATCCTCTTCTTCACCCAATGTTACTGTTGTGTCTGGTGCAGATGATCCGGTTGCCGGTGTCTTTAACGGGTGAGAGGTCACTTGCGCCACAGCCACAGGTGCAGAAGTGGATTCTTTTGACTGGGGATGGCCTGCTGATGCTGATGTACTGCCTTTTCCTTCAATTTGCTGCCGTTCTCTTTCAAACCTCATGGCTGACAAGGCTAGCCAACGTTTGTACTTTGTAACATCTTCATCATCAAAAGCAAAGAATGCTCGGCCTGGTAGCGCCTTTTTGTAGCGTGGATCCAGAATAGTAGCACAAATATAATGCTGTTCTGAGTGGATCATTTGAAGACGTTCATCGCCAAGTAGGCGCTCTAATAATTTCTCCGCCAAAACAAAAGCGTCTTGCTTTTTTTTATCTTTTTGAAACATAGAAGACACCTCCTTCAGTTGGTGCTCCAGCATGCGCAACAATGGGATAGCTTTTCCCAAATTACAGTCCTCCTTGCTGACTGCACGCGTGAAGACCTCAAAAGGACGAAGCATGTCTGTCAGGCTTTTAACTAGGTTCCATTGCGCCGCATCTAGCCGAAATAGTGATCGAGTACCGTATACTGCTCATACAGACGCTCAAGCATGTAGAAGGTTGAGTTCCAACGTGTTGGCACCTCCTGGATGAGTGCTTTCACTGGCATTCGACATTCATGTAGCAGGCTCCTCAGATGCTTCCGGGCCTTAAAAGAATGGCTGAAATGGTTGCACATTCTTCGGCAGGTGGCCACTAACTCGCACGCTGGACTGTCTTCATCACGCAAGAATTTTTTAACAACCATGTTTATACAGTGCGCCAAACGCGGCACTCTGAAATAGTGACCCAGATCCATGGCCTTAACTACATTGGCGCCATTATCCGTGGAAACATAACCAATCCGGCGTTTTTTGGGGGACAGCCAGTGAAAGACCTTTGTGTTAAACTCATTCAAAATGCTTTCTGCTGTATGATATTTCTCCAAGTGTTGCATGTTTCCGAGCAGCTTTAAAAACTTGGTCCGGGTCAACACCTGCGTTTAGCTTTGCTTTAACCCCTGAAAAAGAGACCCAGTGTGCAGTGATGCACATGTAATCAGCACCTGCGCCACTGGTCCACATGTCTGTTGTCAGATGTATAGTGTGAACAGCACTCTTCTGCAAAGCTGCCCCAATCACCTCCAGCACATCTTCATGTAGTGCTGGAACCGCAACTCTGGCAAAATAGAACCGGCTAGGAACCTTCCATTTAGGGCAGAGCGCTGCCACTAATTCTAGAAAACCAACCCCTTCTACAAAAGAAAAAGGGAGAAGGTCCAGAGCTAGCATTTTAGCCAGCTTACTGTTATACAGATGCGTCAGTGGGTGGTTGCGATCATATGGCGCTGCTGAAAACAACATGGTTCTAATGTTGCCCTGGACCATGCTTTTACGGGATGATGATGATGATGACTTCTTTGACCCAGTTACGCTCGCTGATGATTTTTTTCGCATTGGTGTCTCACTCTCTCCCACACTCTTAGTGTGGCTCACAGGGGGTGTGCTGCTGACAGGGATACTGGGTGTAAGTGAAGTGTTTGACACTTCTTCCTCCTCATCATCATCAGATGAAACATCAACATTTTCTTGACTTGCAATTCGGGCTTCCTTGATCTCCTTTAGGTGCGCAAACCATTGGGCAGCGTGCTGTCTCTTAAGATGACCTCTCTGGCCTCCGGTACCATAGTTGGTACCAAACTTACCACGACTAACTGTATGCTTACAAATGCTACAAATGGCGAAGTTTTCCTTTTTTGGGCAAACACTAAAGAAGTCCCAAACTACGGACTAGAAATGTCTGTGGGGGCCGGAGGAGGCGGCGATACTGGTGGTGGTCATGCTGCTAATGCCAGATGAAGTGGAGGATGTGGATTGCCGAACTTTACTACGTTGTGCACTTTCACCACCACTAATTGAGGTCGAGGTGGATGGAGGTCCCTTCTGGCGAGGAAGAAATATGGAAGCGGTAGGTGTTGGTGTACTAGTTAACTCCAATGATTGTGGTGTTTCCATTACCTCCTCATCGACAACATCAACATCACGCTCAGCAGCTTCTCGGGCTAAGGTCAAAATGTCTGTTTGCTGCATGCCCGCTGGGGCTGCAGTGACCTTTATGATGACTGGGTCGTCGTCGTGAGAGTCTTCCTCAGCAGGAGTATCCGCCACTTCTTGTTGAGCTTCATCACACTCCATAACTATGAGACTTTCGACGACCTTCCTTTTACGCTTAACTACCTTTGTCAGATCATGGTGTGCCTCACTCTCAGACGGCAGCCAATTTTGATCCGTATCATCAGAAGGAGGTGGGCTTGTAGAAGATGTAGACACCACCCTTGATCTTTTCCTTGCTAGGGATCTTCTGGAAGACAATGAATCATCAGGAGGAGTGGCTTCCTCAAATGATACCTCGGCTTGATTGTCGATTTCCTGATGTGCCCCTACTTTGGGAGGAACAACTATTCTGGGCACTTGTGACCCTCCATGCACCTCTGCTCTCGCATCTCCTTGCGCTGCCTCTCCTTCCACATGTACTTGGGCTTGTACTTGCACATGTGGTTGTTGTTGCGCTGTGGTTGTTCAACACTCGTCATACGAGTTACAACAACCTGTGTTGATTGAGGGACATTGCTGCTACTTTCTTGCGATGAGCCAACATCACTGGTCGATGGTGATTGAACACTAGACTAAGTGCCTCTGCAGCACTCAAGGGCTTGGACTTAAGTTGGCGTGGTGGTGGTGGCACTGAGCCCAATGGTGCGGGGGTGCTGCTCCCAGCTTTGTCCCCAGCAGATCCCGCTGCTGCTGCAGGCGTACTTTTTTTTTTACTCCCAAAAAATGTGGCGGGCGGCACACCAGTCTCCTTGGTAACTTGCTTCTTCTGCTCCTTACTGGCAACTTTCTTGCTAGAGGAGCTACAGGGAACTTTTTTTGGGGCCATCTTCTTCAGAGGTCAGAACAGCAGGCCGCAGTTGCACGAGTTGCAGAGTTGTCTGTGGCCAGACGAGACGTCGCGTGACATTATGCTGCACACACACACCGCTGCAGGACTTCTTCCTGGCACTGGTGGTTCTCTTGAGTCTTGTGCACCTAAAAGCAATGGAAGACAGAGGAACATTAGTTCAGTTATACACCCGAAAAACTCGAAAACCACATTAAAATCAGCACAATCCCATGCCATCCATGCCCTCCATGATGTTTAAATTCAAGACACCCCACAGAAAGACTAGGCCCATGCACCACTCACTACCCCTGGGCATAATGGTTGAAAGCTAGGCAAAATGGTTGCAGGCCTAAGAACACTGCCTGCATTCAAAATGGCCCCTTGCCTCCCAGCCCATGGCCAGGGCCTGCCTGTACAAGCACTCAAAATGGCCCCCACCCACATGGCCTGTCCCCATGAACACCCCAAAAAATCGAAAAACACAGAAAAATCTGCACAATCCCATGCCATCCATGCCCTCCATGATGTTTAAATTCAAGACACCCCACAGAAAGACTAGGCCCATGCACCACTCACTACCCCTGGTCAAAAGGCCCCAACAACAGCCCAAAAATCGAAAAACACAGAAAAATCAGCACAATCCCATGCCATCCATGCCCTCCATGATGTTTAAATTCGAGACACCCCACAGAAAGACTAGGCCCATGCACCACTCACTACCCCTCGTCAAAAGGCCACAACAACAGCCCAAAAATCAAAAAACACAGAAAAATCAGCACACTCCCATGCCATCCATGCCCTCCATGATGTTTAAATTCAAGACACCCCACAGAAAGACTAGGCCCATGCACCACTCACTACCCCTGGGCATAATGGTTGAAAGCTAGGCAAAATGGTTGCAGGCCTAAGAACACTGCCTGCATTCAAAATGGCCCCTTGCCTCCCAGCACATGGCCAGGGCTTGCCTGTACCAGCACTCAAAATGGCCCCCACCCACACGGCCTGTCCCCATGAACACCCCAAAAAATCGAAAAACACAGAAAAATCAGCACAATCCCATGCCATCCATGCCCTCCATGATGTTTAAATTCAAGACACCCCACAGAAAGACTAGGCCCATGCACCACTCACTACCCCTGGTCAAAAGGCCCCAACAACAGCCCAAAAATCGAAAAACACAGAAAAATCAGCACAATCCCATGCCATCCATGCCCTCCATGATGTTTAAATTCGAGACACCCCACAGAAAGACTAGGCCCATGCACCACTCACTACCCCTCGTCAAAAGGCCACAACAACAGCCCAAAAATCAAAAAACACAGAAAAATCAGCACACTCCCATGCCATCCATGCCCTCCATGATGTTTAAATTCAAGACACCCCACAGAAAGACTAGGCCCATGCACCACTCACTACCCCTGGGCATAATGGTTGAAAGCTAGGCAAAATGGTTGCAGGCCTAAGAACACTGCCTGCATTCAAAATGGCCCCTTGCCTCCCAGCACATGGCCAGGGCCTGCCTGTACCAGCACTCAAAATGGCCCCCACCCACACGGCCTGTCCCCATGAACACCCCAAAAAATCAAAAAACACAGAAAAATCCGCACAATCCCATGCCATCCATGATGTTTAAATTCAAGACACCCCACAGAAAGACTAGGCCCATGCACCACTCACTACCCCTGGTCAAAAGGCCCCAACAACAGCCCAAAAATCAAAAAACACAGAAAAATCAGCACAATCCCATGCCATCCATGCCCTCCATGATGTTTAAATTCAGGACACCCCACAGAAAGACTAGGCCCATGCACCACTCACTACCCCTGGTCAAAAGGCCACAACAACAGCCCAAAAATCAAAAAACACAGAAGAATCAGCACAATCCCATGCCATCCATGCCCAACCATGATGTTTAAATTCAAGACACCCCACAGAAAGACTAGGCCCATGCACCAATCACTACCCCTGGTCTAAAGGCCCCAACAGCAGACCAAAAATCGAAAATTCCAAAATTGTAGTTGCAGCAACTGTAATGCCCCAAACAAACTTGCTTGTGAAATTTCTAATCCAAAAGTGATCCAAAGAAAGTCAAAAAGGCCTCAAATCCAAATATCCAGCAGCATCCACAAAAAGTAATCCTTCCAGGTCAAGAATCCGAATGAAAGTGACCAGCACATGAAGAAAGCACTGGGAGGAGCCTGCTGGACAGGAACAGGAAGTTGGAGACTGTGGGGCACTTCCTTCCTCCCACCCCCCCCCCCCCCAAAATGGACTCCTTGCAAAAAAAAGTGCAGGCAAATGTCAACCTGAGGAGTTATTCTGATAAAAATCATAATTTTCAGAAGGTTTATGCTGCTTGCTGGTGGATTTCTTGTGCAGAATTTCAAATTTTGTAATTTCGCGAGTGCGAGATTGTTGCTGCCCGCCGCATCTACGTGTTCGCAATTGCGAACTCTCGCGATGCGTGCTGTGCAAGGTGGCAAGCCGTGATTACGTAATCGCTGACGCCAAACTCCCGCGGGATCCCACAGCAAGATCCATAATGGCGCAGCACTCGCAAAATATCGAGAAAAACAACTAGGCAAACGCTGAATGACGGTAAGTGAACGCCGCACGCCGCAAAATTGTATCACCAAGAAAAAAAATCCGCTGCGTGCGAATTTGTGGATTTTCGGTACATTCGCGAGAGTTTGCGGATTGCGAATTTACCGAAAATCCGCAAAATCCGCGACAGGAACGGATTTTCCGCCCATGCTTAGTTGTGGTTGCGGGAACATTCTGTCCAATCTATGAGGGGTGGGATATGCCCTATGTAATATCATGGATTGAATTTTGCGTTCCTCTGTATTTTCCTGGGGTGTTCCAGAATTCTCCCACACTCCTTCTCTTCCAGGGCACGCCTAATGTCATCCGACCATGCGTCGCGTAGAGTAGTAAGGGCTATACCCGCATGTTCATGGATCCCGACGTATAGACATTTAATTAAGTGTCTGCCCCATCCCATTTAATAATGTGTCTTTAGCAGTGCATGCGTAGAGGGTTACTGCCGTTGTGTAGCCCAGTGTGCCTTTACGTACTGTAATAGCGCTGCATGCAATATATACCAGTGATTGGACACCCCTGTCTCTCTAGCAAAGTTACCATGGTCCATTAGCTGTCCATCGTGGAACAAGTCCGCTATCGTGCTAACCCCCTCCTCCAGCCAGGGAGCGAGAGTGTGCGTCGTTATACGTCCAGTCGCCAACGGTATGCCCAATAACGGGATGTTGCCAGCATAAGCAGGTTGAGGGCCTATATATTAGAGTGCCGCCTTTCAGCACTGCAACGCCGTATGTAGCAGGGGAGGAAGATGCCGGGGGAGTTTTCAGCTTGGCAACAATAGTGTAAGCAAAGCTCCTCTTGCAATATTGCGCTCGGTGTAACCTATTTCCTGTAATTTATGCCCGGCCATCCAAAAGGACAACTACTGCAATTGGCAAGCATAGTAGTATGCTCTGAGGTCCGGTACTCCCAACACTCCTTTGTCCGTATCGAGCTGTAGTTTTTTTAGGCTTATCCTCCTGCTGCCGGGCTCCCAAATAAGGTCTATAAGCATGGTATTTAGTAGTTTAAAAGTGGACTGAAGGAGCAACACTGGGAGGTTCGTAAAATAATAGAGTAGGACCGGGATAACCACCATTTTGCAAACGGCCACTCTTCCCATTACCAATAGCGGTAATGTAGTCCAAAAGGCAATACTAGACCACAGGGCTCTAATTGCGCAGTCTAGGTTACCGTCTAACATATCGGCGGGCGTCCGGTATACTTGGATACCCAAATGCTTAAACGTTTGCGGTGCCACCTGTTTAATCGTAGGCCTGTACAGGATATTCGTGGGCATGGCCTGCTCCTGAAAGAAAAAGGCATGTAACTTCGATGAGTTAATGGCCAGGCTCGATATGCGTTCAAATGTTGCAAATATCCCGGCTAGAGGGCCTAAATCTGATGCAAGGTCCTTAATATACAGAATAATGTTGTCTGCATAGGCAGAGAAGAGATGTGTGTTGGGTCCAATCGGAATGCCCACCCCTTGGGCATCTGTGCGCAGCTTTAGTGCCAAGGGGTCCAGTGCCAATATAAACAGAAGCAGTGAGAGTGGGCATCCTGGTCTCGTCCCCCTGAATATAGAATATTCAGCTGATTATAGGGCCCCAGTGCGAACCCTAGCAGTAGGGGCAGCATATAAGAGCCAAAGCCACTTAAGAAAATCATCCGGCAGCCCAAATCTCGCTAGTGCCTTAAATATGTACTCCCAATTGAGCATATCAAAAGCCTGGAGTAGGGCTAGTGATATGCAGCCCGCGTGAGCGTAGCGTATGGAGGTAGCCAGCATTAAATAATGTAGTCTCCTAGAATTCAGGGACGTGCTCCGAGCCAGCAAAAAGCTGGTTTGATCAATATGAATCAACTTATTCAGGAGAGGCAGGAGCCTATTTGCCAGTACCTTACTAAGTATTTTATATTCTGTGGCTAATAACGATATTGGGCGGTAGCCTGCCATATCAGTGGGGTCCTGTCTCGGTTTCGGAAGAGAGACCACCAGTGCCTGTGCCGTGGTAAGGGGCAGTGTCCTCTCCGCCAGTGACATGTTATATAGGGTTTCCAATTGTGGCAGGAGAGAGTCTATGTATATGTCATAAAATTCTGTAGGTAACCCGTCTATTCCAGGGGATTTATTACGGGGAAGCCCTTTAATAGCTGTCTTAATTTCTGATTTTGTAATTGGACCTGATAGGTCTTTCAGGGCTGCTGCAGTTGGTTGTGGGTATGGTAGTGAATGGAAAAAATCATCGATTTCCGTGTACCCACTCTCTGTAGGTCTGCTATACAAAGCAGCGTAGTATTCGCAGAAGGCCGCGTTAATGTCATTTTGGGTATGCGCCCTGTCACCTGTCATGATAGTAATTTTGTTAATCACAACTGTCTGGGGATCATCACTCAGAAATTTGGCTAGCAGTGCCCTTGATTTGTCTGCCTCAGAGTGGCACCTCTGCATGTAGTGTTAGTGGTCTATGACACGTAGGGATTAAGCATGGGCGAATTTTGCGAATCTGGCGTTCGCGAATTTTGCGAATTTGCAAACTCGCAATCCGCAAAATCCGCGAATTCTCGCGAATTTGCGGATTTTTTTTTGTGTTCGCAAGGATTTCTGCCAGTTCGCAAGGATTTCTGCCAGTTCGTGAGGGTTTTGTACCAGTTCGCAATTGCGAACTTACATGTCGGCTCGCAATGGTCACGATTATGTTGTTTCTACGTCTGGTTCATCATCACAGGTTCCCAGAACCCTCTGTTTCATCCCTGCCACCCTCTGTTTTACCCATGCCATCCTCTGGTGCATCAATGCCACCCTCTGGTTCATCATCACTGTAGATTATGGGGGGAAAAGCAAGCACACCTGCCTGCTTCAACTGACATGAATTAATTTGGGGTTGATTTATTAATGTGTCACTGTTTTAAAATTCCAGTCTGGCACCTGCTTCCTTATCTGTAATTTGCTTTCTGTTGCAGTGCAATTTTTTTTTCCAGGACCTTTGTGGCCTACTTGTAGCTATTCTATGAGCCTGCTGTGAGGGTCAGAGCAGGGTCATATAATTGTTGCAACTAGCAACTGAACTCTGTAGGGGCCCTTGTCAGGAAGCACTCCAGGGAATGGTTACTAATGATGAGTTTGAACTTTTGAACCTGCTGAATGCTTTTTTTGTGTTCGCAAGGATTTCTGCCAGTTCGCAAGGATTTCTGCCAGTTCGCGAGGGTTTTGTACCAGTTCGCAATTGCGAACTTACATGTCGGCTCGCAACGGTCACGATTATGTTGTTTCTACGTCTAGTTCATCATCACAGGTTCCCAGAACCCTCTGTTTCACCCCTGCCACCCTCTGTTTTACCCATGCCATCCTCTGGTGCATCAATGCCACCCTCTGGTTCATCATCACTGTAGATTATGGGGGGGGAAAGCAAGCACACCTGCCTGCTTCAACTGACATGAATTAATTTTCGGTTGATTTACTAATGTGTCACTGTATTAAAATTCCAGTCTGGCACCTGCTTCCTTATCTGTAATTTGCTTTCTGTTGCAGTGCAATCTTTTTTTCCAGGACCTTTGTGGCCTACTTGTAGCTATTCTATGAGCCCGCTGTGAGGGTCAGAGCAGGGTCATATAATTGTTGCAACTAGCAACTGAAGTCTGGAGGGGCCCTTGTCAGGAAGCACTACAGGGAATGGTTACTAATGATGAGTTTGAACTTTTGAACCTGCTGAATGCTTTTTTTGTGTTCGCAAGGATTTCTGCCAGTTCGCAAGGATTTCTGCCAGTTCGCGAGGGTTTTGTACCAGTTCGCAATTGCGAACTTACATGTCGGCTCGCAACGGTCACGATTATGTTGTTTCTACGTCTGGTTCATCATCACAGGTTCCCAGAACCCTCTGTTTCACCCCTGACACCCTCTGTTTCACCCATGTAATCCTCTGGTGCATCAATGCCACCCTCTGGTTCATCATCACTGTAGGTTATGGGGGGAAAAGCAAGCTCACCTCCCTGCTTCAACTGACATGAATTAATTTGGGGTTGATTTATTAATGTGTCACTGTTTTAAAATTCCAGTCTGGCACCTGCTTCTTTATCTGTAATTTGCTTTCTGTTGCAGTGCAATTTTTTTTTCCAGGACCTTTGTGGCCTACTTGTAGCTATTCTATGAGCCTGCTGTGAGGGTCAGAGCAGGGTCATATAATTGTTGCAACTAGCAACTGAACTCTGGAGGGGCCCTTGTCAGGAAGCACTACAGGGAATGGTTACTAATGATGAGTTTGAACTTTTGATTCTGCTGAATGCTTTTTTTGTGTTCGCAAGCTTTTCTGCCAGTTCGCAAGGATTTCTGCCAGTTCGCAAGGGTTTTGTACCAGTTCGCAATTGCGAACTTACACCGCACGCAGCAAAAAATCCGCTGCGTGCGAATTTGCAGATTTTGCGGGAAATTCGCGGATCTCGCGGATTGCGAATTTACCGAAAATCCGCAAAATCCGCGAGCGTAACGGATTTTCCGCCCATGCTTAGTAGGGATTCTAACAATTCTGTGCGTTTAATACGGGCTTCCTGGAGTGGCGCCTGTTTCTCCCTATCGTGTGTGGCCTCCTGTTCTAACCCATCCATCTGCCGTTCTCTTTCTGTAAGGGCCTTGTGTACCTCCTGCCTAGCTCACACTGTCACGCTTATGGCCCTCCCGCGTATGACCACCTTAAAAGCATTCCATTCAATTAAACCATTAGAAGCTGTGTTACTATTTTCAGCAAAATACGGTGTGATAGTGTCAGCTATAGCAGTATGGAACACTGCGTCCTCCAGCAACTGTGGCCAGAGCCTCCACGTAGGGACCTGAGTGGTTATCCTACCCCATGTGACAGTTATCTCTAATGGGTTATGAACTGAGAAGGTTTTTGCTAAATACGTAGCGTGTGTGACCTGAATTGCAATCGTATTTGAGCAGTAGATTCTATCTATCCTAGTGTGTAGCATATGGACAGAGGAGTAAAACTAATATTCCCTACGTATTGGGTGGCGCAGTCTTCACACATCGCACAATGCCCAGCCCTCCGCCCAGTTACAGAGTGCCTTGACCTGCTTAATAAGGCCTGCACCATTTAAAGGGGGTGGGATCTGTATAGAGCAACATCCATGATTGTGTTACAATCCCCGCCGATAAACCAGGGGTGCATCTCCTATCCAGTCAGTGCTATGTTCAATGTGGTTAGGAAGCCCTCTTGATCTGTATCCGGCGCATATATGCTGCCCAATACAACTTGCTGACCATCCAGGGACCCCCTCAGGAGGACATATCGTCCCTGTGTGTCCACTTGCTGTTCCAGGGCTGTAAAGGGCACACCATGTCTGATCCATACTGTGACCCCACGGGCATACCCAGAGTAATTAGTAGAGAAAATCTCCCCCCTCCATTTTTTACAGAGCCTCACTGTCTCCTGCTCTAACAGATGAATTACTTGCAAATATACTATGTGTGCTTTACGCCTTTGCAGTTGAGCATGTATTTTATGGCGTTTCTGTATCGAACACCTACCTCTCACATTCCATGTGATTATGTTATATTGACTGAGTGTATGCATTGGAGTCGTAAAGAGATCCTGTGGTCAGGTCATGTTGTATATGTGTGAGAAGTGGGCCACTTCATAATAAATGAGTAAATAGGACTGTACCCCTCCCCAAAAATCCCAATACTCGGTACGGTTGTAAAACTATACCAGAACATGCAGCCCAACATGGCAAACAAAACTATTCCCTGTACAACAACAGCATTTGCAGTTCGGGGGACATTGCTAACGCCGAACACGGGGTGCAAGTCACACTCCAGTGCTCTGTGAGGCCCAACCCGAGCCCCAGCCTGGGCTCAAATAAACATGTATGCACACATCGCCGTAATATAATTCAATAAAAAGGATATCGCGCCATAGGTAGAAGCAAGTCACAATATACGGGTGTCTTCGCGGTGGTCAGCCAAATAATCCATCCGCCTTCTTCGGGGTCACAGTGGGAAAGAGAGCTACACTTCCCTCGGAGTCTGACCTCGATTAATGCAGTCTCTCGAAATGCAAAACACACAAGGTGATGGACGGTATGTTGCACATTAGCAAAACATTCACCGCCAGTCACAGATCTGGGTTTAATCCATCGTTATTTTGTTCACCACCCCACCCCAGTTTAGACATGGCCATATGCAAATCAGTCTTGACCCTGTGCCTCATGGGAACAGTCTAGCCTGAACTGCCAAGCCATGTCTTCCCTGGACCGGAATCAAGCATCCTAGGACCGGCGGTCTCTGGTTATCAGCCGTCATCAGCCAGGATAGCTTGACTCCAGTGGCGTAGTGAGCACGGGACCCACGTCTGGGCATACCCTTCCCACATAGGGCGAACAGCAAAACACAAAGGTGATGGACGGAATGTTGTGCATTGGCAAAACATTCACCTCCAGTCACAGATCTGGGTTTAATTCATCATTATTTTGCTCACCACCCCACCCCAGTTCAGACATGGTCATATGCAAATCAGTCTTGAACCTGTGCCTTATGGAAACAGTTCAGCCTGAACTGCCAAGCCATGCCTTCACTGGACCGGAATCAAGCATCCTAGAACCGGTTTCTGCCTATCAGCCGTCATCAGCCAGGATAGTTTGACTCCAGTGGCGTAGAGAGCACGGGATCCATGTCTGGGCATACCCTTCCCACATAGGGTGAACAGCAAAGCACACAAAGTGATGGACGGAATCTTGTACATTGGCAAAACATTCAATCCCAGTCACAGATCTGGGTTTAATCCATCGTTATTTTGCTCACCACCCCACTCCAGTTCAGACATAGCCATATGAAAATCAGTCTTGACCCTGTGCCTCATGTGAACAGTCCAGCCTGAACTGCAAAGCCATGTCCTCCCTAGACAGGAATCAAGCATCCTTGGACCGGTTTCTGGCTATCAGCCATCATTAGCCAGGATAGCTTGACTCCAGTGGCGTATTGAGCACAGGACCCACGTCTGGGCATACCCTTACCACATAGGGGCGAACAGCAAAACACACAAGGTGATGGACAGAATGTTGCACATTGGCAAAACATTCACCCCCAGTCACAGATCAGGGTTTAATCCATCGTTATTTTGCTTACCACCCCACCCCAGTTCAGACATGGCCATATGCAAATCACTCTTGACCCTGTGCCTCATGGGAACAGTCCAACCTGAACTGTCAAGCCATGTCTTCCCTGGACCGGAATCAAGCATCCTAGGACCGGTTTCTGGCTATCAGCCGTCATCAGCCAGGATAGCTTGCCTCCAGTGGCGTAGTGAGCACGGGACCCACATCTGGGCATACCTTTCCCACATAGGGCAAACAGCAAAACACAAAAGGTGATGGACGAATTGTTGCACATTGGCAAAACATTCTCCCCCAGTCACAGATCTGGGTTTAATCCCTTGTTATTTTGCTCACCACCAAACGCAGCAGCTGCTAGAAGTGCCTGTTTCTTGTTCTGTTGTTGTTGCTGTGACGTAGGGTTGTTACGTCTAGAGCTCCCACGGACCTGCCTGCTTCGACGTGTACCGGCGAGGTCCATTCAGCCGGAGCTATGTTGCGTGCCCTGGGAGGCGCTGTCCCCTGCTACAATAGGGTCCGTCACCTCCAACCATTCCTCAGTGTCTTCCGGGCTCTCGAAAAAGTGCGTTTTACATTCATAGATAATTTTCAGGCGGGCCGGAAAGAGATGAGCATATTTCAGGTTTAGATCTCTCAGTTTCCTTTAAGCTGCCACGAAGGAGGAGCGTTGCTTCTGTACCATAAGCGTGTATTCCGGATAGAACGATATTCTGCTATTCTCAAAATGTATCTGCTTCAGTTCGCTCACTCTTTGCAATAGCATATCACGGTCCCTATAATTTAGTAGGTGGATGATGAGGGGCCGCAGAGGGGCTCCCGGTTTTGGTTGACCTGTAGGTAACCTATGCACTCGTTCCACGGAGTATTGGGCGGAGAGGCCCTCCTACATGACATGATCTTGGAACCACTGCTCCATGTAATGGGCTGAATCCGTCCCTTCGCAACGTTCTGGCAGTCCAAATATGCATACGTTATTCCATCTTGTCCTTCCTTCTGCGTCTTCGAATCGGTCCATCAGGGTATTTGCTTGTTTCTGGAGCTGCTGTATATGAGTCGTGTTCTGGACCTGTTGTGGAGACAGTTCCGCCATTGTCAATGTGTGAACCTTTGAGCAATGTAAAACCAGTCATCAGGGCACCAATTTTCTGTTCGATGGCCTTCCTGGAGTCCGTTACCTCCTGAAGGATAAGATCCAGTTTGTCCATGGGCACCGCCTCCGCTGTGGGTGGTATGCAACTGGGAGACTGGAATTCTTTGCTAGAGTCTGCACATTCCATCCCGGGGTCCACACTGGGCCCAGTGTCCTGTTGTTTTCCTTTGACACAGCATATCACCTTAGTCTCAACCCTGTCAGCAGAGTAATGTGCCTCTTTGTCATGCCCCTGGAGTGTGGGGATGGCACCCCAACAACAGGCCACCAACCGTGATCCCACCGAGGAGACGCACTGTTGACCACAGCCGCACAGACAAGACAAGCAGGCAGCGCCTGAACCGTCACAGACCATGGCCCTCCGCAGAAATGGGCACCATGGGACCAGTCAGCAGCCTAGTTATCTCACCCCCACCACAGGTCGTTTGTTGGGGGCGCCCGACATTCCAGTGCAAGCAATCACGTTGATCTCTCCTGCCAGAAAGATGGCCCCAGGGCTGCGCTCTCCCAATACTGTGCACTGTCCTTTGAGCGGGTCTGGGCACATCACAAGTTTGGGGTGCCCAGAACTCCAGGGCAAGTATCCAAGGAGTATTCAATGCCTCACGCCCCCTCTTCACCGCCGCAGCGGGGTCAACTCTCCTCGTAGCCAGGCCCTCTAATTAGTAGGCCCTCCGCCAGCACAATATTGCAGTAGTCACACTGACTCTCTGGCCGGAAGTACGGCCCCAGGGTTGCGCTCACCGTCAGTGTTCCTTTGTGCTCCTCTCCCAGCACTGCACACTGTCCTATGAGTGGGTCCGGTCACAGCTCAAGGTCGGTCCCACGGCACCAGCCACTGGCCGCAGCACATTCCCGGGCCTCGCGTAGTTGCTGCCCTGGGGCCCACTTCAAGGACATGGGTGGGCTCACCGCCTCGCCCCGTTTCATCCCTCTGGCCGTTCAGCAATCGGGTCTTTCTCCTCATGTCCCATCGTCAATGTCCTCCGGCCCGTCCTCTTGGCAGATCCGCAGGCCACAACAGCTGTAGAGTGGCACTGCGCGCCCTCAATTCTGGGCTTCTCGCCTTTTCCCTGCTGGCTCACAGGCCCCGGGCCACAGAGATTGCTATATACGGGTGGTAGCGGTCCGGGGCGCAGGTCCGACCATCCGTGTTACCCAGCTGTTCCAGGGCACCTCACCAGGAGTCCCTCCATGCGGTGTGTGAGGATGAAATTTCAGGATTTTAGAGCCCGGGCACAGAGCTGTTAAATGGTGGCCGCCATGCTCAACAGTCAGCCACGCCCCCGTTACAAGAGTAATATAAGGAAACTTTAAAGATATGGAAATGGGTTGAGCATTGTGTATGTACTAATCAATCATGCTGTGCTAAGGGTGTGCACTGGGGGAATATGTGCTGAATTTATAGGATGATGGTTAATCGCCAAAGCAAAATATTCTAATGTATGATATTCCTTCATGGGTTACTATGGGCCAAATATTGACGATCCATCCAGCATATGCGCAAGCTTTGTACTCCCAGCTAGTGGAAGTTAAACTCCCCATAGCAATGGGAGGGGATTTTTATTTCTTACTAGATCCTATGTTAGATAAATCCTCCAAGAGGGGTATGGTGAGCCCGTCAACGATGAAGATGTATGAAAGGTGGCTAATGAAAGATTTTGGCTTAATTGAAATATGGTGAGGAGAGCCAGTAGTAATAAAGGGTTTACATTCCATAATAAAAAATATGGACATGCCTCCAGGACAGATTTCTTTTCTTGTGGATTCAAGGCTAGCCAAAAATGTTTACCTGAACATCTCTCTGGTCATTCAGCAATGAGGTCATAATTGATCTTTGATAAAATGTCAGCTACCCAGGTGGACTTCTGACAGAACACTGCTGCTGGATCAAGCTGTAATTGCACAGCTGAAGAAGGACACAGTATAAATTTTTCAACTAAATTAAAATTCAGCCACCCTGCATGTGAGTGGCTTCAGAGGAGTGCAGGGAGCGCTCTTTGATGTATAAAAAGCAGATTACAACTTCAAGAACCGAATTGGTAGAGTATCTGGAAGAAAGAATACAAAATAAATGGGAAGCTAGTAAATTATCTCATTACAAATATGGAGAAGGTTGTGGGAAACTACTAGCCTGGAAGATGAAGAAGGAGTATTCAAAACTATTGTTAAAGAAATTGAAATCAAAGATTCTGGTGAATGGTGTTTGGGGGATGGTGATATAGAACAGACTTTTGCCAGTTTCTTTCAAGATCTATTTACAAAGGATTTGGAAATCTCTGCTACACGGCTAGGGGAGTACTTTAGAGATGAGGATTTACTGACATTTCAGGCTGAATTAAAGCAGAATTTAAACCGCAGATCAGTATGGGTGAGGTGTGGGTGGTTATTGAGACTCTAAGGAGAGGGAAGCCAGCTGGTCCCAATGACCTACAGATTGAGCTCTATATAGTTATAAAGGAGGAGCTAATCCGGGCCCTAACTAATTTCCTGCTTTTTCTGGAAAGTCACAATTTGCCATAATCCTGGTAAGAAGCTACAATCAGCCCTGACAAAATTAGGATCCTATGAAATGCGAATCATCTAGACCGGTCACCCTACTTAATAGTGATTACAAGATATCTCCGCAAGTGTTAGCAAATGTTAGCAAAGAGGTTGGGGATGGTGATTGGGACCCTAGTTCATGATGACCAAAAGGGTATTATAAAGGTTAGACAACTTCATTAGCTAATACATAACTTGATACGCGTCCACAGAAAATAAACTTCCACTAAAGATATTAACTTTTGACACTGCTGAGGCCTTTGACATGGTGAGTTGGCCTTTTTTATACTATGTGAATAAGCAATATGACCTGGGGGAAGGATTCTTAAGGGGAATTAGGTTATTCTATACTAAGCCAACAGCAAGGGTTGTGGAAACTTGACTAAACATATAAATATGGAGAGAGCGACACAGTAGGGATGTCCACTGGTGCGTCTGCTCTTTAATTTCTTAGGCCTTGGCGTAAAGCTCTGTTCCGCTCATGGCATTTGCAGAATTTGACAACTCAGCATTCTGTGAAGAACACAAGTTACAGATAAACTCTACAATGGAGCAGAGTTTTTTTTGTTAGTACAAGATTTTCTAGCTGTTCGCAAGCATCACAAGACTTGCTAGCTGCCTGCAAGCTTCAATGAGATTCTGCGGCCACTGACACAGCTTTAGGCCGCACCAGCGACCCCCTTCCAGCAAACCTTGTTAAAGACTTCACCCCACTGCTGAGGCCTCTCTGGACCAAGATCATTAATAACTCTTTAAGCCAAGGTTGCATTCCTGACACCCTCAAGGCCGGGCAGGTATCTCCTATTCTAAAGAAACTTACAGCTGACACTGCGGACTTGAGTAATTACCGTCCTATATCCAACATCCCGACCTTGGCCAAACTCCTAGGAAAATGTGTTCACCTCCAGCTGCTAAGACATATTGATCAGTTTAACCTACTCAACAAATACCAATCAGGCTTCCGTGCAGGTCACAGCACTGAATCGACAATGACTCACATAATTGATGATGCCCTACAAATCCTAGTTCAAAACGGAGCATGCCTACTCATCTTGCTAGACCTGTCCTCGGCTTTTGACACTGTCAAACAAGATAACCTAATTGACCTTCTGAAACACAGAATGGGATTAGCCGGTTCAGTTCTAAGCTGGTTTACTTTGTTCCTCCAAGATAGATCACAATGATTCAAGGTCAATCACTCCATGTCCAAACCAGTCCCAGTCACTTTAGGAGTTCCACAAGGGTCTGCATTATCTCCGACATTGTTCAATCGTTTCATGGAATGCCTCACTGAAATTCTCTACTCATCTAACGTGCAATATCACATGTACACTGACGACACACAACTATATCTCAAGAACCTTACCCTTGAAGACATCAAATTGCTCAACACCACTCTCTGAAAAATTCAAACATGGCTGGCAGAAAATCATTTTAAATTGAATGCCCTTAAAACTGAATTCCTCTTCATCGCTCCCCCCACCCAAGTACCCATATTACAAGACTGGATCAAACATCTTACCCCACTCAACTGTCAACCTCTCATCATTGATTCAGCAAAATAATTGGGAATATCTCTGGACAGAAACCTCAATATGCAAAAACACATCAGCAACGCAACAAAGGGAGCAAACTTTCAGATAAATACCTTGTGAAAATTGCAACCTTTCCTCCCGGAAAAGGACTTCAAGCTGGCAGTACAAGCTCTAGTCATCCCAAGAGTGGATTATGGAAGTTTGGCTCTCTGTGTCCTACCTAGAGCTGCAACGGCTCCTCTAAGAGCCTCAATCAACACTGCAGAGAGACTTATCACTGGCTCTAAAAGAAGTTCCGATATATCCCCTGACCTAAAATCCCTAGATTGGGTCCCCTTTGAAGCCATAATTCATCTGAAAGTAGACTGTATGACTCATAAAGCCATCCATCACAATACATCCAGCTATCTGGCAGAGAAACTGGTGCCCTCTTGTGGTGTCAGATTCCCAAGAAATTCTATCAACCTTCTACTGAAATCGCAAATATTCAACAAGAAGAAAACATACAAGCGATCATTATCAGGGATGGTACCCAGAATTTGGAATGCTCTACCCCCAGAAACCAGACGTAATCCCTCTACTGCATCTTTCAAAAAAGAAGGCGCTTCTCATGGCCATGCTTACTTGAGCAGGGTCTACAGCTATTCTTCGACCCAATGTATCCTCTACTAGGTACCTTACAAGGTCCTCTGCAGGGCCAGAGACCATAGATATTTATCTTTAGCTATACTATGCTTGAAAATCACTGTACTTTATTTTTTTATTTTTATGTCTCATATACTGTGTGTTGACTTGGCTATTTTTCCTTGTTTCTATGTAACTAAGACTCTACCTTGTAAAGCGCTCTGATACCCGCAAGGGTCTAGTTCGCGCTGTATAAAACGCTCAAAATAAAAATAAGTAAATAAATAGTACACAAACGAGCACGATCTGATGCAGCTGCAACCTGGTGAAGATTATCTCCTCGAGAAGCAACTACATTTTCCTGAAATGACAATTTGGAGTGGAAAACCTTCTCAAATGGACTGCTCACATTTTCTTTCTGTGAGAAGCCCTTTTAAAAAAAATCCTACAGGAAGGAAGTGCCCCAGAGTCTCCATCTGCCTGTTCCTGTCTAGCAGGTTCCTCCCAGTGCTTTATATTTGAGAGTTCACAAGTAAGTTGAAAACTGTTGTATAAGGGTTTTGTTAGTCTGACAGAGGGCATGCACCAGGATTTATTACTATTTTTATTCGTTTTTCCAAATGTATTGTGGTTGGGTTGGCCTGTAGTTTCATTTGGGGCCTAGTTATGTTTTTTTGCAAGTCATTTTTCTTCGTTTGTAAAGGAAAATTGTTACACAGTTAATGTTCTCTATGTTATTTAAATATATTTGCAAAATATTTTAGTTGTGGCCTAGTCGCCAATGGACCTTCCAGCCAGTAGGCCCAGTTCTAGTCATGGGTGCACAAAACAACTGTTTCTGTGGTGTCTGTTGAATTGAATCTTCATTCAGGCCATGGATGTCATTGGATTAAAATACAAAATGTGTTTTTTTTGTTGTGGTATGTCACATTTTATTTCATTTCAGGCAGTGTATAGGTGGGTTGGCAAGATGGCGGACTGCAAGTCCGAGTGAGGAGACGCTAGTTCAAGCTCTCGTGCGGCTCGCTCTGACATGCCGATTTTCTTTACTAATTAAGCCGGTGCTAGGTCAATAACGGCAGGAATACAGTCTCTGGTCTCTCCGGGTCTGAGTCTGAGGTAAATCGTGCTTCGAGAGTGTTGGGAGAAGTACTGGAGAAAAGCTACGGTGACGGTGACGGCAATGGTGAAGCTGAAGCATATACCGAACCCGGTTATGCGCTTTGATTTGTGGAGGAGTTACACTCGAATCCTTCGTTCGGCGTGGTCACGCCCGACTTCTTTTTCTTTACCGCCCGCCATAAACACGCTAGGAGCGGGAGCAGGAGCAGGAGATGAGTCGAAATCTTCTGTAGCACGCCGACATCAAACATTAAAGGAGCAACGCGGGCGATACGGAAACATTGTAACAGCTTCCCAGCCCTCCCCGGTTACAATGGCGCCAAAGAACCCGACAGGAATTTCACAGCAGCAGAAGCCAAAAACAAGAGCTGACACTGCCACTGCAGCAAACCAGGATACAATCCAGCCGGTGGCTGTGATAGACGCTAATACCCAGTCTTCTAGCAATGTGAGTACAAATCCCCCTTCATGCTCAAATATTGAAACTATATCAACTGTTCTAACTGTGGTTGAAGGGGTACATCAAGCTGCTCCACAGCTAAGTAACTTTAACGTAACTATACCAAGTGCTGCTGCTGAAAATGTGATGGATTCTGGGAGTTGTAGGTCAGGAGCAATACCGAAAATCCCTGTTATGTTCAGAAAAAAATCTGTTAATCCTGACATAAATCAGAAGACTTTAGATAAACAATTAGATATTGAAGGGTCTGCCAAGGGGGCGTCTAGCGGTGGAAAAAATTGTGATTTAATACAAAAGGCATCGACCGCTGTTGAGAATCGAGGTGATGATACAGAGTCCCTGGACTCAGCAGGCAACTTTTATTCTATGACTGATTTATCTCAAGCATTGGACTCTGACAGTACAGATGAGATGGTACAAAATACTGGGTCATTGCAGGAGGGTTTAGGACAAGAAGAGCTTAGCATCTCTGAGGACTTAGACTCAGACCCAGAGGAGTCCCCGAACAGACCTGAATGGGGGAGAGAGGAAGAAATGGAAAACTTTGATCCTAACTCCATATCACAAAGACCAAATAGGTCTAACTCACCTCAAACGCTTCTAAATTCTGGGTCTCACAACTCATCTGATGATTCACCTGAAATAACACTGGAAGTGTTATATCGAGTAATGCTGCACCACAGAGAGGAGACTAAAACTGAAAATCTTCGAACCCAGGGAGCAGTAAAAAAGCTACAAAATAATTTGAGGAAAGTAATGAAAATTTCTAACGATACAGTCATAAGAGTTACGGAGACGGAGAGCAGAATCTCACAAATGGAAGACTCTATGGTACAACAGAGCACACAACTGAAATCAATGGAGGGCCTGAAAGAGGAGATTAATTGGAAACTTGTGGATTTGGAAAATAGATCTCGCCGCAATAATCTCTGAGTCCTGGGTATACCGGAAGGGAAAGAAAATGCAAACCCACGCCAATTTATGATAGATCTTTTCTCTGCTGCTTTCCCTGAGTTAAGTCAATGGAAGTGGGAGATTGAAATTCAAAGGGCGCACAGATTTCCGTTTCAAGCAAGGCAAGATACAGCCTCAGCCTCTAAACCACGAGCTATCCTGATCTCACTGAACAATTTTCTTGCAAGAGAAGCTCTTTACGACTTAGCAAGACCTAATAAAAAGCGCAAAGTTCGAGACATTGAGTTCTTTGTACGACCGGACTATTGTCATACCACGGTGCAATTAAGATGGCAATTAAGACAACTAATTACATCATTTCAGGCAAAAGGAGCCCAAGCATTCCTTTTAAACCCGGCTAAACTTAAAGTTATACACAAAGAACGGTCTACTTTTTTCACCTCCGAGGTAGCAGCCAAAGAATTCCTGATGTCTCTCTGAGAGGCTTATGATTTATAAAAAAATATATATATATATATTTATGAGCAATGAAACATGAATTACGAACAAAATTGAAAATTTGAAAAACTATTTAATCTGCTTTTCTCCCTGTTCACTTGGTCAGGAGTGTAGTAGAGAATCGTTGTAATATGATAATATGATAATAAGGGGGAAAGCAGGCATGCTAAAAAAGCTAGTAAGTGATATAACAATTGATTATAGCAAATGAAGGATAAAATTTGCTTTGAAATTACCAGATATAATTGATTGAACTATGGTTTTAATGATTATGAATAGAGTATAATAATCATGAGTCGAGCCACACGATGAGAATCACCTAGCGCTCATCACATCATCAATACGAGGGACACTATATGTCCCTTTGCCCTGACAGCATTGAGGGGTGGGGGGGTGGGGGGGGCTCAGGGGGAGCCCAGAGGGGGGTGTGGGGAGGGTGAGGGAAAAAAACGAAGTTGCAAGCAAAAACAGATTGTCTATTATTATTTTGTTATATGTAGCTATTCTATTATGTTTTGATAAGTGGCTTGTCAGAGAGGGAAAAAATTTGAAATCTTATAAGGTCATACATTCATATTCTTTGAGTAAGGTGGTGCTTTATGTGCTAAACAAACATTGTTATAAATATTGTTATAAATGGGAAAGTTACGAGTGTGTTCTTGGAATATATGTGGTTTAAATAATAAAAAGAAGAGGGGAATAGCGGCACAAATTTTACAATCTATGAAAAGTGACATACTATGTATTCAGGAATCACATATAACTTGGAAGGATAGACATTTATATAAAGATCTAGGTATGCAGTTAGCGGTATGTACATCTCAAGGTTCTACAACAAAAGGCGTTGCTATTCTATTCAGGAAAGGTATAGGTATACTAACTCGACATAAAGCTGATAAATATGGCAGATGGGCAATAGCAGAGTTTAAAATTAATAATGTATTATGGACTATTTGTGCTGTATATGCTCCAAATGTGGATGATCCAACTATTCTAGATATCCTAAATCTTGAACTTTCTAATTGGTCTTCATCATTAATACTCTGTGGTGACTTTAATATTCATCTAGATTCAAATAAAGATATATCTGATATATCTTGCTATCAGGGAGTTAAAAAAAAGTCATTTCTGTCTTTACGATCATTGGCTCTAGATCATGGCTTAGTCGATGTAGTTTATGAAAAAAAACCTTTATTTCCCGTGTTTACATTCTTCTCCCATCCACATAAAAAATGTGTACGTTTGGATTACTTTCTTCTTAAAAAATTATTTATTTACGATACAAACTTTGAGTTATTTCCACGCATAATATCTGACCATAATCCAATATTGATTGAAATTAAAACTGATGAAACAATTATTCAACCGAGGCCCTGGACTTTTGATCGCAAATTATTACTTGATCCTGACTATATAAATACAATGGCTTTGTGGATGAAAGAATTTTTTGATATTAATAGAGGTACCGCATCAATTCAGATTGTCTGGGATATGTTTAAATCAGGGATAAGGGGAGAGACTCTCTCATATACTATTAAAAAACAGAAAATTATGCGTGAAAAGAATGAGAAGGCATTTCAGAAAGTATTATTTTGGGAGAAGGAATTAATTACAGCAATAATACGTCAACAACCAATCTTGGATATAGAATCAAGGTTGGCAATTAGTAAATCTATTTGTTATGAATTCTTTGCAGAAAAATCAGCAAAACTGATGGCAAGTTATAGAACTCAGATATATGAGATAGGGGAAAATACAGGGAAAATCTTAGCAAAAAGAATTAGACAAAAAGAAGTATATAATACCATCAATATAATTCAAGATGAAACAGGGCACGTATACAATAAACAAGAGGAAATTCTGGAAGTTTTTCGGAAGTTTTATCTTAAACTATATACACAAGAGGATGATCATTATTCATCTGATATATGCTTGAACTTTGCCATGGGAAATCTTCTGCCATCCCTTTCTCATGACCAAAAATTAGCGTTAGATGCCGTGATTACATGGGAAGAAATTGAAAACGCCCTAAACTCACTAGCAATGGGCAAAGCAACTGGCCCGGACCTTATTCCGTTAGAGTTTTACAGGTCCTTTAGAAAACATATAAAAAATGATATGCTGGCTATATTCTTAGAGGCACAAAAAGGTATACCACCAGAATCTTCGGCTAAATCAGTAATTATGACTTTCTTGAAAAAAGATAAAGATCCACTTAACCCAGCCTCTTACAGGCCAATATCTTTAATCAATGCCGACAGTAAAGTATATTCAAAAATACTTGCCACAAGACTATCAAGGATTATACCAACAATTGTTTCTCGCTGGCAACATGGTTTCATTCCTAGTAGAGATACGGCGGACCATATACATAGAATTATAGCTATGATAGACTGGTCAGAAGCCTCTAATATACCTATAAGGATCACTCTGCTAGATGCTGAAAAAGCATTTGATAGAGTAGCATGGCCCTATCTTTGGGACTTGTTATTCATGAAAGGTTTCGGTCCAGGAATAATAAATGCATTCAAAGCATTATATAAAAATCCAGTCTCAGCAATAAAAATAGGCTCTAATAAATCTGCATCATTTCCTATTCAAAGAGGAACACGCCAGGGATGCCCATCTTCTCCTCTTCTTTTTGCCATAAACATAGATATTTTTCTTAACCAGCTAAATAGGGATGAAAATGTAGTTCCACTACAGTTAGGAGGTACAACATACAGAGCCCTTGCTTATGCAGATGATCTGGTAGTGGTCACTAAAGACATTGAAAGAACTTTTTTGAGGATTGAAGAACTAGCGGGCATATTCGGATCCTTTTCTGGGTATAAACTAAATCTGTCTAAAACGCAAATTTTGTTTATAGGATTAAACCCACCTCCAATTACAAATATAGTCACTGAGGCAGTTTATCTAGGTATTAGATTAACTACACCTATTTCAAAGATACCTAGCATTAATTACACCCCGATCCTCAAAAAGGTTAATTCAACTTTGGAAAGAATAAACCACTTACATTTGTCTCTCCATGGTAGAAACAATGTCTTAAAGATGCTTATATTGCCGAAATTTCTTTACTTATTTAGAACAATTCCTTTGGAATTTCCTTTAAGTTTTTTTCAAGAAATTGAAAGAAGCGCAATAAGATTCTTATGGGGCTATAAAGGTATTAGAAGAGCATATAAGAAGTTGATTATACCGAAAGATAGAGGGGGTTGGGCCGCACCACACTTTTTATTCTACTACTTAGCAGCCGCACTTCAATACATGTTTCCCTTAATTGTAGGTAATAAAATCCCCACTACTTGGGCACAATATCCAAATATCTATGAAATTGTATTAGGCACCGAAGCGAACTACCATTTGTTAAAATTCATAGAGCCAAGCTATTATAAAAAAACAAAATTTAAGATATTAGCCGCAGCATACAAAGCTTGGCGAATTATCAAAAAAGTGGCTGGAATTAGAAAAGTCACTAGATATACGCCACTAAACTCAATTCACTGTTTCCCATCTATATTTAGAGACCAGGTGATGAAAAAATGGAACAACAAGGGGATTTCTTTTCTCTCTGATTTGTATACAAATAATTCTGAAACATTACTTTCTTTTGGTGAACTACAAAGTAACTTTAAAATTCCTTCTCATGATTACTTCAAATACTTACAGATTCACAGCTTTTTACATTCACCCTCCAACATAACAAGACAGGACTTAATGCCAAATTTACTTATAGATAGTTTAAATAATAAAAGAAGAATTGGGTATTACTATAACACTTTAATGACTTATCTTCCGGATGACTTTAACAATTTGAGGGATAAATGGGAAGAGAAATTAGGTACAAAGGATGTATTTTTAAAAGAATCAATCAAAATGGCCACCTCCATTCTATTTTCTGGGCGTAATCGTACTCAACATTACATGATTTTGTGTGACCTTTATTATACACCGGCAAAAGTTTTGAAATGGGGGTCTATTACTGGAATCAAATGCAATCAGTGTAATTTAAGAGGGGCCGATACACTACACATGTTTTATTCGTGTGTAAAGCTTGATGGTTTAATTTGTGATATTCAGAAATTTATTGAATACATTCTTGGTAAAACTATTGTTATATCACCTGAATTTATATTATTTGGTGTCTCTAAAGATTCAAAAGACATAGAACAAATCAACCTATTATTTATTATGATGGCTGAATTACGTGCATGCATATCACAGGATTGGATCAGCCCAGAACCACCATCATTTTCCACATGGAGGGGACGTCTCCTAGCTAGATATAAACTCGAATCAGCAATATATGCTACTAAGGGGAAAAGAAGGAAACTACTTGGTTTAAAAACGTGGTCACCAATTCAGAAATGGACTGATGAAGTAATGACATAATGAACTTTGCCTATTGGTCATTCATTTATCTTTTATTTTTTATTGTGTATTTTTTTTGTCTTTTCGCATACTTTGTATAATATTATGTATTTAAATATCTCTCTAAGAGAGAATTATGTTATAATCTGTATAAACTTGCAACTCAAATATCAATAAAAAAAAAAAGGCAGTGTATAGGTAGGGTAATGCCTTTGGAGGATGTGGGTTGAGTAAACTTCGTTTATACCACATGCAACACAACGCATGCCATTACAACGTAGTAATTACAACGACTGCGTTGTTACAACGCATGCCATTACAACGCAAGTCGGAACATCAACCTGCTGTAGGGATCAGAAGGTGTTGGATTTAAAATCCAACACCTTCTCTACTGTTGCAAAGACTGGAGTTGGAATAGTGAATGATACTATTCCAATATCCAGCGCCCCCCAGAGCAAGTCGTTGTTCCAACCTGTGTTGTGATGTCATGTATTGTAACAACGCAGCCATTCTAATGACCGCGTTGTAATAGCATGCGTTAAAAAAGCATGCAATGTAATGTGGCATATTCTGTGGGTTGATGTAAAAATGTCTAGCCCTGTTTATTTTAATTTTTGGCATTGGTGAATTAATGCAGTGTTCTCTGTATTATCATTAAGCATGGGCTGAAAATTCGTTCCGCTTGCGGAATTTGTGGATTTTCTGCGATTTCGCGATCCGCGAATCTCGCGAAATCGCGGTAAAATCTGCGAATCAGCGGGGACGAATTTTCAGCCAAGTACTCACAGGGTTACAGCAGCAGGTGCAAAAGTTGAAGCTAATTTTTTGTAACCTTTTACAAAAAGGTTACAAAGAAATTAACTTCAACTTGGACACCTGCTGCTGTAAGCCTGTAAGTGCTTCCTGGCGCCTCGTTGGCTACTTGCAACTATTCTCTGACCCTGCTCTGACCCTTGAAGCAGGGTCAGAGAATAGTTACAAGTAGGCAATGAGGCGCCTGGCACGAAAATTAAACCTCAACAGGAAGCACGGACAGATATAAAAACAAGCATTTGCAATGCAATAGGTCTCGCATTAGGAAAGTTTGAGCTATTGGTCGTGTAAATGACAATTTTTTTTATTTATGTGTTGGTTTTGAAAATAGCTAAATTAATAGCTTTGTCATTTACAATGCCAATAGTTATAACTTTCGCAAATGTGGCACCTATAGCATATGTAATGGAACATGTTTTGTACTTACGTGACTTAGATGTATTGATATTACAAATTACAATGGCTTTTTATTTTTTAAAATAATTAATACTTAAATAAAAGTGATTTTAATTTATAATGGCAATAGCTTAAACTTTTCTAAATAACTTTCGTGAAGATTATGTTCAGTGTATTTTATTGTGATGAAAATCCAAGAACAGAAGTGAAATATTAACATCTTTTTGTGACATTTGTAATAAAGCTTGAAACATTGATAGAGCATATTTGAACCAGTTGTTGTTGAATGGTTGCACAGATTGATGCTGGGGTGGCGCTGAGTGGTGCTGTGGTGGTCCTGAGTGGTGCTGTGGTGATGCTGAGTGGTGCTGTGGTGATGCTGAGTGATACTGGGATGGTGCTGAGTGATGCTGGGGTGGTGCTGAGTGGTGCTGTTGTGGTGCTGAGTGATGCTGTGGTGGTGCTGAGTGGTGCTGTGGTGGTGCTGAGTGGTGCTGTGGTGGTGCTGAGTGATAATGTGGTGGTGGTGAGTGATGCTGTGGTGGTGTTGAGTGATGCTGTTGTGGCACTGAGTGGTGCTGTGGTGGTGCTGATTGGTGCTGTGGTGGTGCTGAGTAATGATGTGGTGGTGCTGAGTGATGCTGTGGTAGTGCTGAGTGGTGCTGTGGTGGTGTTGAGTGATAATGTGGTGGCGCTGAGTGATGCTGTGGTGGCGCTGAGTGATGCTGTGGTGGCGCTGAGTGGTGCTGTGGTGGTGCTGAGTGGTGCTGTGATGGTGCTGAGTGATGCTGTGGTGGTGCTGAGTAGTGCTGTTGTGGTGCTGAGTGATGCTGTGGTGGTGCTGAGTGATGCTGTGGTGGTGCTGAGTGGTGCTGTGGTGGTGCTGAATGATGCTGTGGTGGTGCTGAGTGATGCTGTGGTGGCACTGAGTGGTGCTGTGGTGGCGCTGAGTGGTGCTGTGGTGGTGCTGAGTGATGCTGTGGTGGTGCTGAGTGATGCTGTTGTGGTGCTGAGTGATGCTGTGGTGGTGCTGAGTGGTGCTGTGGTGGTGCTGAGTGATAATATGGTGGTGCTGAGTGATAATGTGGTGGTGCTGAGTGATGCTGGGGTAGCGCTGAGTGATGATGTGGTGATGCAGAGGGCAGAAAGGCACAAAAAGCAGTCTAACAAAGGGCAGAAGGGCAGAAAAACAAGGGAAAAACAAGTCTAACAGAGGGCAGAAGGGCACAAAAAACCAGTCTGACAGAGGACAGAAGGGCAGAAAAGCAAGGGAAAAACGAGTCTAACAGAGGGCAGAAGGGCACAAAAAACGAGTCCAACAGGGGGCAGAAAGGCACAAAAACGAGTCTAACAGAGGGCAGAAGGGCACAAAAACGTGTCTAACAGGGCAGAAGGGCACAAAAACAAGGGAATAACAGAGGGCAGAAGGGCACAAAAAACGAGTCTAACGGAGGGCAGAAGGGCACAAAAACAAGGGGAAATGAGTCTAACAGAGGGCAGAAGGGCACAAAAACAAGTCTAACAGGAGCCAGAAGGGCAGAAAAACACGGGAAAAATGAGTCTAACAAAGGGCAGAAGGGCAGAAAAACAAGGGAAAACGAGTCTAACGGAGGGCAGAAGGGCACAAAAAACCAGTCTAACAGAGGACAGAAGGGCAGAAAAACATGGGAAAACGAGTCTAACAAAGGGCAGAAGGCCACAAAAAACGAGTCGAACAGGGGGCAGAAAGGAACAAAAACAAGTCTAATAGAGGGCAGAAGGGCACAAAAAATGAGTCTAACAGAGGGCAGAAGGGCACAAAAACAAGGGAATAACAGAGGGCAGAAGGGCACAAAAAACGAGTCTAACAGAGGGCAGAAGGGCAGAAAAACAAGGGAAAAACGAGTCTAACAGAGGGCAGAAGGGCACAAAAAATGAGTCTAACAGGGGGCAGAATGAATCCCGCACTGCCTGTTTGTCCACGAAGATGCCACCTTTTTGTGCAATACCTCTACTCAACTGGAGTACTTTCTACTGTCTAATCAGTAAGTGCTCCCTCATTAACTACATGTATAGGGGCAGATTTACAATAACTGGCACATCCCCAGGGATGTGCCAGTTATTGTGCGGCGCAGCTCCGCCACCCATTGTGCGCCGCATTTATAATGCGTTGCACCATGTGTCAAAAAAGGCACAGATGCGTCACGCATCTGTGCCGTAAGAGCAGCACATTGCTGGAGCTCCAGCATTGCTCGGGGGGGCCCTATCTCCGCAAGGCTGCATCAAGCCTTGACCTGCTTCAAGCAGGCGCAGGGTTTTGACGCAGCATTGGCCTAAAAGTGACCGAGTGAAATATTGGTAGATTTCACTCAGCCACTTTTCCCCTGCGCCGGAACTACTCCTGATGGGGCACGGCTTTACAACGTGACGCATCTCTCAGATTCACTGATGTTCTTATTGGGGAACAGTCTGAACCACAAGTGTTCCGACTTCTCAAGCCTTACTACACATGCCTTAACCATGCATGTGTGTGGTTAAGGCAATGCATGGTAAGGCTTGCAGGCAGACGGAAGCAGGTCGAAATTGTGGTAAGGTAAGTGGGGCTAGGAGGTTGGTCAGGGTACTTTTGTGGGTTGGGGTGGGTCAGGGTTATTTTAAGTGGAGCTGGGGTTTTGGGGTTGTTTTGTGAGTTGGGGGTGTTTTGAGTGGTGCTGGGGGGTGGGTTGTGGTACTTTGGTGGGCTGGGGAACAGGGGTTGTTTTGTTAGCTGGGGTGGTTTGTGGTTATTTTAAGTGGGGCTGGGGGTACAGGGGTTGTTTTGCAGACTGAGGGTGGGTTAGGGTACTTTTGTAGGCTGGGGGTCGGTGTTATTTTGTGGTTTGGGCATGGGTTGGGGTTATTTAAATTGGGGCTAGGGGTGGGTTGGGGTACTTTTGTGGGCTGGGGGTGGGTCGGGAGTCTTTTGTAGGTTGGGGTGCATCTGGACTGTTTTGTCAGCTGGGGTAAGTCAGGAGGACAGATGGATGGAAGCAGAAAGCACAAAGAGATCTGTGATGAAGTGAGTGGGGCTGGGGGTGGGTCACAATGCTTTTGTGGGCTGGGGATCGGGGTAGATTTGTGGGCTGGGGGTTGGTCGGGGTTAGTTTTCTGGCTTGGGTTGGGGTCGTTTTCTGGGCTGGGGTAGGTTGGGGATTGTTTTCTGGGCTGGGATAAGTCGGACTAGTTTTCTGGGTGGGGGAATTCGGGCTATTCTTCAGGGCTGTACAGTTGGAGGTAGGTTTTAGGGCTGGGGGATTGGAGGTAGTTTTGGTAGTTTTCAGGACTTCAGGATTGGAGTGAGTTTTCAGGGCTGGGGGGTGGGGCTAGTTTACCGAGCTAGAGGGGTGAGGCAAGTTTTCAGGGATTGGGGCCAGGGGTATTTTTCAGGACTGGGTTCAGGGGTACTTTTCAGGGCTGGGGGTCAGAGTAGTTTTTAGGGCAGAGGGAGTGTTGAGGTTATGGATGTAGAAGAGGAGAATGATGACGAGCCATGGATCTTAGCCCAGCCCCAATGGAGACCATCATTACCCTATCTCAACCTGCTCTGAAGGATGTGGCAGAGACACCACCATCACCACCGCCATATTCGCAGAGCCCCAACAGCAACCTTCACCCACAATCACCTCAGTAGAAGTAGGTATCTGCAGAGAGGCAAACGCCAAAGCGCCCACCTACCGTCAGCTCATCCAACATTGGCAGTGTCATAAGCATCAGAAAGTGGGCTTCCCCTATCTGTGACTTCTTTACGGTTAGCAAGAAAGAGCTGAATATTGTCATATACTCCATGTGCGGAGCAAGTGTAAGTCGGATTAAAGGTTGGTACAAACTATGGTACCGGCGGTCAAACAACCCATTTGATAAAACACGACACAATCCAGTGGGAGGAGCACCTTAGCGGCAAAAAACTGCATGTGGTATTGGTGAAGGGGGTGAAAGGTTGAGCAGGGAATTCGATATGATCACAGTGGAAGGTATAGAATAGGAAGACATTTTTGTAACACAAATTAGCCCTGTCCCCAGCAGTGCAGAAGTATTGCCCACAACAGCAATATCGGAATGGCACAAGACTCAGGTCAAGACACCAAGGTAAGAGCAGCATTCAGTGACTGCCCCGCTGACATGCACATTGAGTCTACCAACGTCTGCTTTCAAGAAGTCACCTGCATCAGTGGCACCAGAAAAGAAAAAGTCCAGACTTTTATCCCAGGCATGTTTAACAGGAGGCGCAGTACGAACGCATCAAACCAACAGCACATTTGTACAAAGAGAAGCTGGCTAAAATTTAAGCGCTGAACTTCCTCCGTTTTTCTTCTGTGGAAAGGGGTGAGTTTTCTAAAATTTGTGGCAGCCATCTACCTGAAATAGAAGGTTCCCAGCCGGTCCTATTTTGCAAGAGTTGCTGTTCCAGTGCTACATCACAATGTGCTGGAATTGCTTGGACAAGCTTTGCAGCAGAGTGATGTTCACACTATCAACCTGACGACAGACATGTGGATCAGTTGCCAAGCCACTGATTATATGTGCATCACTGCACATTGAATCTCTTTTCTGGGGGTTAGAAAAATGATATCTGCAGGTGTTGACACTTCGGAGATTTTTAATGGCATTCGGAAGCATGCAACAGTAGCCATGTTCACCATGGAGTAATCCCATACTGCTGCAAACATCTTGGAAGTCTTTAACTGGCTGCGACCAAGAGGGATTAAAATTGGTTTTGTTGTCACGGAGTAAAATAGTTAAGGTCATGGCAGAAGGTGGCTGTTTCAGGGTCCTGTGTTTGGCACATTGCATCAAAATCCTTGTATAGGACTTTCTCAAAAAAGAAGACCATGTCGGAAACTTATTGTCCACCTGCATAAGAATCTGCACTCATTTCAGCCATCCTTTTAAAGCCTGAAAGCAGCTGAGGGTCATTCAGCATGATATAATTCCAGTTAAAGCACGCATACAGGAGGTGCCAACACATTGGAACTCAACTTATTTCATGTTTGCAAAGTCTGTTTGAGCAGTACAGACAGATCAATGAATATGTAATGCAAAGAGGGGATGCAACTGTGAAAGGCATGATCATTGAGATGGACCGATGGTGTCTAGTCAAATGTCTGACAGAGATGATGCTTCCTTTCAAGATTTTCACATGGGAAATCTGCTAGGAGGAAGCACCATTGGCCAAGCTATCCTGTTGTTGCATATGCTACAGGAACAGCTAAAGGAGGTGTCTGAAATGTACACAGGTGTTGACAAAACAAAATGCACATTAGTTGGTGGAGACGTTAATCCTTCACTTAGCTGTTAAATCAAGGGTTCAAAGAGGCATTGCCTCATCCAAATACTACATCTGTGCCACAATTCTTGAACCATGGTACAAACAATTACTGGCCACTTCCATTCCTATTTCAGATGGGGATTTTTCAAACTCGAAAGTCGAAACATGGATTGCTGAGTACTATCAGTGGGCCAGGAGCTTGTATGATGAGACAGAAGTTGCGGTCAGAACTTGAGAGGGGCAGCAGACTGCGGCACTGGTGTTTAGAGGCAGGAGGCCTTCTCCTCCTGGGACACCAGCTGGTGGTACGCATCCCATTTTGACTCCAGCCTATCCTGCAGCAGCTGAACTGTTATAGTCTGCATGCTTGGATGGCCACTGACAGCAGTAGTGGCTAGAAAGAAAAAAGAGAAATTGTAAACAATGCTCTGTGTAAATCACTTGTTTAAAATTATGCAGTGGGTGGCCCAGTTCCGACATTGCTGTTCGCCTAGGCACATTCCATTTAATGTGATTAGACAGTCACAGCCATGACACACACATGACTGACATAAAACTAAAGGCAAATGGCAAATGCTCTAACTGCCTGAAAAGAATTAAAGCAGAATATAAACACAGCATACCAGTTAAAAAACAGTTGTTTTTCATTCTTTTCAAGGATTTTCTAGTAAAAAAAAAACTAAACAGACACTTGGGGGGCCATTACAATCCGCCATCCTATCGGCTAACGGGACCACCCACCATAAGAGTGTGGTCCCGTGGGGGGTATTAGGATGCACCCGCCACAGGGGCGGACGCATCCTGCATTTTTAACATTGTGGCGGCCGGTGCTCTCAGCACCACCCGCCACAATGCTAAAAATGCATGTCGTGCATGTGCATGCACAACGTGGCAGGCAACGCGCGTTACCTTCCATCTTGTGAATGCACATGTAGGGCGGTACCATAGGTACCCCCAATGTGCCTCCCCCACCCCACCACCGCCACAGAAAGGCACCCTCCCACCTGCATCCTAATATGGATGGCGGTGTCTAGCAGACACCGCCACAATATAAACCCTTTTCCGCCCCGGTCGCAAGGTGACCGGGGCGGAAAATTCGGAGGACAGTGTTTCCGTCCACCACGGTCCCCCCGCCATAGTAATATGGTGGGGGGGAAATGAGTGGCGGGCAGACAAGGATGTCGGGCGGATCACCACCGCCCGCATGGCGGTGGCGATCGGCCCGACATCCTATTGGGCCCCTATGTGTGGAAAGATAAAAATTAATTACCTCTAATTAATGAGTCAGGCATTTTGCAGTATGGAATACAAGTATTGTTCCACTTGTTGTGCTAAATGAATGGAGGCATACTAGCTCAGCTGGCACCCTAGTTGCACTAGTTACTAGTCATACTTTTCTACTCTCTGCAGTCTGAAGCTGGGGCAGCTGTAATAGACAATTCTCAATTTCCAATGGCCCTGCTCTTCTCCACTTTGCCTTTCAATCTTAACTTGACTACAAGGCGAATGAATATTGATCCACATCATGTATCAATCATGCAGACATACTGTCTGCCGAAAGTAGACGGTAGGAAAAGCAATGCACTGCAGTACAGGTATAGGATCAACAAACAGGATATAGAGTGCATTTGGCACGTTCTTCACAGACTATCCCATCCGCAATAATCGAGGCAGTTACTTAGTCCCTCTTTACTCCCTGGCCTCACCCTCCACCAAACGTTAAAATTGATTTCCCCAACAAATACATTTGCTTGGCAGCAAGGAAAAGGAAAGGAAACTTAAATTACTCTACTGCAGGGTAAGTTAGAGGGATTAGGCTGGGTAAATAGACATTTTACTAAACATCATCGAGTGTGTAAGCTTGGGCTTCTGAGTCACTGTGGTTGACAATATTGAAAGGGACGAATTTGAACAGGCTTAAATCCGTTATGGAAGATGTGAAATATATCACTTGGCTAGAAAAATGTGGCGCATGCAAAGAATGGATTTTCCAAACATTTGGTGAGGGTTGGGGGAAAGAATTTGGGAAAGAATAAAAGAGTGAAGTACTGGTAAGAAATGACTGAGTGGGCCCTGGGAGAGAAGGCAAACACACTTTCTTAATTCTTTTTTTGCATTGCCATGTATTGAAACCTTTGTAACTGCCACATTAACTCAAGCAGATGAACATTGCACAGCCAACAATGTAGTGACAAATTGAACCTTGCAGCGGTTAGGTAATCATGAGTGGGAGGGACATGATGATTAATGATGGGTGGGATACAACAAATATATGCAGCACTTAAAAAAACTGTGGATCAATGGAGTAGACAGAAATGCCACCCCAATCCTTTCAATCAATTCTAAGGAAGTAAAGTAGGTGGGCACACTCCTATCCAGATTGAAGAGCTGCCTTGTTTCTTCATCCAAGCAGTTATCCATTTACCATTTGATTGTTATAGTATTCATCAGCCTTAGCATAAAAACTTTACAATCATTCTCTCACCCAGGCTTTCACCATTGAAAACCATCCACCCACATATATTTATCCATCCATATCTTGCTCTAAATGCACCTTTCAGCAACACCCATTTTCCCATCCATGCATCCTTTCATGCATTCAACGATCCTGCTTTAACCCACCCGAGCGTTTCTTTCACCCACCCAGACAGGCATCCTTTCACCTGTATCCTTTCACGCACCCAGGTAGGCATTCTTTCATGGCGTATATCCTTTCATTCATCCTTCACCCACCCATGCATCATATACCCCACCTTTATGCAAACCTTTCACCCACATATGCACCCACGCATCCTTTCTTCCACTCATATTACATTCCACCCATCATTTTTCCTTCCATCTTTTTCCCTTTTTTATCAACCCATTGTTATTAAACTTCATTTACTATAAACATTTTTCTACTGAGTTCTAGATAGAAGAGGCATTAACTACTCAACTCCTGCTGTATCTCCTAAAGTGGGGTGTTCACAAGTCAACACTCTTGCAGTGAGTATATATTACTAAGTGTCATTCAGCAAGCAATGTGACTTACCACTGCCCGCCCCTGTCGGTGCAAGGACCCCCCTTCATCTGCCACATCCACACCACTGGCACCCTCGCTGCCGTCTCCGCCACTGGTGTTCTGTGGGGCTAGAGAAGGCATACAACAAAGAAGGGAACTCTAGGGGCTGATATTTACCGGGGTCCAGTGTTCAAGCCCCTAAGCTACTCAGAACAAAAAGGACACACTGTTCCCCCTATGTTGGAGAGATGAAAGAACCAAGAACAGTGAAAAGAGGAGGAAGCCCCCTTTCGGAACTAAAACCCTCACACACCCAGCAAGCTAGGTGTCATGCTTCATCATCTGGGTTCTGCTCCTCGTCAGACTGGCGCTGCAATTTCTGACGGGCACCCGTGAAGGGGCTCTTTGTCGGAGATCTTCTGTTCCTGCCAGTTGGTGCATGTGGGTATGAGGGTTTTAGGTGAAGTGTAGGCATGAGGAAATAGTGCGGAGGTGTGGGTTAAAAAAGGTTAGGAAGTCCACAGGTATTTTTATTAGTGTGGCTAGCTACCTTATTAAAAACAAAAGTGGGAGGCACAGACACAGGTGCTAAGATACGGTGAAGTGTGCTCTACCTAGCGGTCAACATGTTTCATGCTAAAACTAGCAATTCATCAGGACCTATATAGAAACTGTCCTACACATATCGGGAAAGGACAAGTGTTACCTTCCACAGGTTACTGGTGGCAGGCCAATTGGTCCTACCACGGTTTAGTAGAACCTAGGAAAGGGTGACAAAAAAAGGAGTGATTCAAAACTATTGTGCTTGTACCCAAAACCTAGATTACAATATGCTTGGTTCTCACTCCAACTGGGTCTATTGCAACCCGCATAAAGTCTAAAGATTAAAAACAACCCTAACTAATTAAAATATTTAAAAAAATATATATTAAAACCGACTATGTCTTGGATCACTGGATATAGATACAGGTAAAGACGGGTTATTTGATCTCACCCTACTGATGTAGCAGAATGTCGTCACCGGACTTCTCCTGAGCATGAGCATCACAGTAGTTGGTACCTTCAGAGTTTGGGGGAAGAAGGGGTAACGTGTTGAAAACAGTGGGGAACGTTGGATCACAAAGGTTTTGCAGTCATGTTGTACAGAACCTCAACGTGTACACCCATAACTAGCCAGATGACCCTCACCACATAGGCGTAGGTGGCTGCCAACCTAAGCATTGCCTCTGAAATGTTACCGCCAAACCCAGCGGAGACTCCCCACAACCAAAAGGGTAGCAGAAGGGCCGTCAATGGACTGCATTGTTGCGTTCCAAATGTGGACCAAAAAACCAGCCCGAGGCGCAGTAGTGGAGTCTCGAGGGCGGAGCGACCACACTCTGAGATTGCGCAAAGAGTGGGGTATGAGAGAGTAAACCAGGCTCAGATAATGGGCAGACAGTCATAAGTCTTGTCCCAACGGTGAGCACGTCAGAACACGCAAACTAATGTGCACACGCTGCCTGGTCTGTGAACTTACCTGTCTGCTGGACGGACTTCTCGGTTAGACCTACCCGCACGCTTGCAAGGTGGAGAGGAAGCCGGAGCAACGAGACAGCGGTCTCCCGGTTCCTTAAATCTTCCTGTCGTTTCCGGGTTTCCTCGGTCACTTGCAGGGTGTCCCGAGGCAGTGTAGAAAGATCAGAAGGCAAGTACTGCATTAGAGTGTTGTACTGGAGTTTGCAGGACGGCGGCCATTGTTAAGAGTTACATAATGCTGTGGACTCACTGTTGAAAATAATAAACAGTTGCCTTCTGAGTCATAGGTGTCATTAGCAGTAGTGGTGAAATAACGGTAGTGAAGTTACAGCACCAGGGAAATGCATCATAATGGGCCTTATTTACAGGGCTCAACTGTAAAAGCGTTTATGCTGAGAAGTTAAGCTCCTGAAAGGGAGCACCAAGGAATTACATCATAATGTGCCTTGTTTACAGGGCTCCAGTGTGAAAAAAGGGTTTATGCTGAGAAGTTATGCTCTTGAAAGGGAGCACCACGGGATGGAATCATTAAGGCCATTGGTGTCTGTGGAAAGGCGGTGTAGCCATCTCTGCTCCACCCTGAAAAGTTCCTGGTGGGAAATTTGTTGGTGTTACTCGAGTATGACCCACTTGATACTCTCTGCTGAATGGCCCATTTGTTTGCAATGGTCATATAATCTTGTGTTAGTCTTTTGGCATCTAATATTGCTTTTGTGTTCTGTAATCCTCAGTTTGACCTGCCTCATGGTCATTCCTACGTACCTCTGCCCGCAAGGGCAGGTGAGTAGATAGATGCACCTTGCTGTGTTACAGTTAGTGTGACGTTTGATGTGCCAATTAAAGGTGTCTGAGAGTCTGATTTCCTTACAAGGGCTTGTCTGATTACAGACTGCACAGTTGTCACAGGGATAATGGCCGGTGACTGGTGGTAATCTCCATAGGGTTTTTTGGGCAACAATTTCCTTAGTTTGTGGTCTTGTGTGTATTAGTGCGTCCTTTAAATTGGCTGTGCGCTTAAATGCAAATCTCGGGCGGGGGATGCATAGTTCACCTGAATTGATGATGCCCCAATGTTTATTAATGATTTTCTTGGTGAAATTAGAGTTCCTGGTGAACGATGTTACACAGGTAATTACATCTGAGGACTCCTTTCCTCTTGTTTTGAGCAGTGATTCTCGAGGGTTATTCATGGCCCTCTTATAGGAGTTATAAACTAGTCTTGAAGGGTAACCTCTGTCATGTAGTTTGTGTTGTAATTGGTGAGATTCTTTCTTGTAGTCTGAAAAAATGGAACAGTTTCTCTGTATCTGGAGGAACTGTCCGAAGGGAAGATTATCCCTCAAGGATTTAGGATGATGGCTCCCGTAGAGGAAGAGACTTTTCCTATCAGTCTCCTTTCGGTGTAGATCAGTGCTTAGGCCATCCTCAGAAAGCCAGATCCTCAAGTCAAGGAATGGGATGTTGGAATCAGAAATGGTATTGGTGAACCTGAGGTAGGGGTTCTGGGAGTTAATCCAGTCGCAAAAGGCTAAACAGGAGTCAAGGTCGCCTTGCAAGGTGGAGAGGAAGCCGGAGCAACGAGACAGCGGTCTCCCGGTTCCTTAAATCTTCCTGTCGTTTCCGGGTTTCCTCGGTCACTTGCAGGGTGTCCCGAGGCAGTGTAGAAAGATCAGAAGGCAAGTACTGCATTAGAGTGTTGTACTGGAGTTTGCAGGACGGCGGCCATTGTTAAGAGTTACATAATGCTGTGGACTCACTGTTGAAAATAATAAACAGTTGCCTTCTGAGTCATAGGTGTCATTAGCAGTAGTGGTGAAATAACGGTAGTGAAGTTACAGCACCAGGGAAATGCATCATAATGGGCCTTATTTACAGGGCTCAACTGTAAAAGCGTTTATGCTGAGAAGTTAAGCTCCTGAAAGGGAGCACCAAGGAATTACATCATAATGTGCCTTGTTTACAGGGCTCCAGTGTGAAAAAAGGGTTTATGCTGAGAAGTTATGCTCTTGAAAGGGAGCACCACGGGATGGAATCATTAAGGCCATTGGTGTCTGTGGAAAGGCGGTGTAGCCATCTCTGCTCCACCCTGAAAAGTTCCTGGTGGGAAATTTGTTGGTGTTACTCGAGTATGACCCACTTGATACTCTCTGCTGAATGGCCCATTTGTTTGCAATGGTCATATAATCTTGTGTTAGTCTTTTGGCATCTAATATTGCTTTTGTGTTCTGTAATCCTCAGTTTGACCTGCCTCATGGTCATTCCTACGTACCTCTGCCCGCAAGGGCAGGTGAGTAGATAGATGCACCTTGCTGTGTTACAGTTAGTGTGACGTTTGATGTGCCAATTAAAGGTGTCTGAGAGTCTGATTTCCTTACAAGGGCTTGTCTGATTACAGACTGCACAGTTGTCACAGGGATAATGGCCGGTGACTGGTGGTAATCTCCATAGGGTTTTTTGGGCAACAATTTCCTTAGTTTGTGGTCTTGTGTGTATTAGTGCGTCCTTTAAATTGGCTGTGCGCTTAAATGCAAATCTCGGGCGGGGGATGCATAGTTCACCTGAATTGATGATGCCCCAATGTTTATTAATGATTTTCTTGGTGAAATTAGAGTTCCTGGTGAACGATGTTACACAGGTAATTACATCTGAGGACTCCTTTCCTCTTGTTTTGAGCAGTGATTCTCGAGGGTTATTCATGGCCCTCTTATAGGAGTTATAAACTAGTCTTGAAGGGTAACCTCTGTCATGTAGTTTGTGTTGTAATTGGTGAGATTCTTTCTTGTAGTCTGAAAAAATGGAACAGTTTCTCTGTATCTGGAGGAACTGTCCGAAGGGAAGATTATCCCTCAAGGATTTAGGATGATGGCTCCCGTAGAGGAAGAGACTTTTCCTATCAGTCTCCTTTCGGTGTAGATCAGTGCTTAGGCCATCCTCAGAAAGCCAGATCCTCAAGTCAAGGAATGGGATGTTGGAATCAGAAATGGTATTGGTGAACCTGAGGTAGGGGTTCTGGGAGTTAATCCAGTCGCAAAAGGCTAAACAGGAGTCAAGGTCGCCTTTCCATAGGACCAGGATATCATCAATATATCTGCGCCACATAGTCAGATTTTCTTTGTAAGGGTTGTTGGGGCCCCAGATGGTAGTTTCTTCGAAGGTGGCCATGTAGAAACAGGCCAGACTAGGGGTAAATGTACTGGCCATCGATGTACCCTGCATTTCGTGAAACAATTGGGACACATTAGCGAAGACGTTTTCTGTCAGGGCTATTGCTGCGCATTCCATGATAAATGTGATGGGTGTGGGGGATGACCAGTTTTCTTTGAGTAGAGTGGATTCTACTGCTTCCAGAGTGGCCTGTTGTGGAATGCTGGTGTATAGAGCTTCCACGTCGAGGGTCATCAAAAGCTCCTCACCTTCCCTCCCATTGATGCTGTCAATGAGGAGGAGGACGTCCCTTGTGTCCTGTAGGAATGAAGGGATCTTTTTGACTAAGGGCTGTAGGAAATGGTCACAGAATTTTGACAGTGGTTCCAACAGTGATCCTATACCCGAGACAATCGGTCTCCCAGGGACTGGTACGGTGTTTTTGTGAATCTTCGGGAGGGTATGAAAATAGGGTGTTTTTGGGTTGGTGGTGATTAGGAATAGTGCCTCATTTTTACTGATCCAGCCATTGTTTTCCTCTTATGTAACCAGTGTTGTGATTTTGGTCATAAGTCTAGGGGTGGGGTCAACTGTGAGGGGGGCATAGTGAGTAGTGCTTGCCAATTGCCTTCTGCATTCAATATCATAATTAACGGTGGATTGTATCACAGTTGCTCCCCCCTTGTCGGCCTGTTTGATGATTATGGTGGGGTCATTATCAAGAGATTGTATAGCTTCTTTTTCGATTTTGCTCAAGTTATGATAAACAGGAGTGTGTGGTCTGTTCTCAGGGCTCTTCAATACTGCCCCCTCAAATGCCAGGATCTCCGGTGGGACCATGTTATTCGTGTGGGTGAAAGTTGAGGCGTTGCGTAACCCCGAATCCTCACGTTCAGTTTCTGGGCTGTCGTGGAAGTACGCCCGTAGGCGGATCTTCCTAAAGAATTGTTTCAATTCACAAATCTCCTTGAAGTCATCCGGGATTGGTGTGGGGACGAAGCCCAAACCTTTCTCTAGAACATTAGTTTCCGTCTGTGTGAGGATTCTACCAGAAAGGTTAACCACTAGGCTCTCTTTCCCCTGGCTGTGCTCCTCATCTCCACCATTGGGGTTGTTGTTAGGTCTTGCCACTGTACACCTCTCTGCCCTCCTCTTTTGCGCCCTCTTCCTCTGCCCCAACCTCTGCCTAAAAAAGGGGGGTTATTCATAGGGTAGAACTGTGGGGGGCCTTGGGGGTACATGGGGTAGTGCCAGGGAGGAGGCATCTGGGGAGGCCCATGAAATATTGGGCCATTGTCATAGCCTTGCATCACATTTTGTCTTCGTTGGTTACGATTTTCATAACTACCCCACTGGAGTCGCTGTTGGAGGAGCCCCGTCTACTCCCTGTATCTGAACTATCATCAGAGAAGTCACCTTTTTTGGTTGCTTTGTAGCCATCCTTGAGATAGGGATACACTTTTTCTTTATCAGATTTAGTAATGTCCTTTTGTAGTTTGGTAATTTTTTGTTTGAGCAGATATTCTTTATTGTCTTAGATTTCATTGTTAATTTCAGCTAACTTTGTTGTAAAAGCCGTTTTCGTGGGTATTGAGCTTTTGAGAGCAACCTCGGCTGCCTGAATTTTGACCAGGAGTGCATCTGCCAGTCTTTTGGCTGTTTTCACTATTAGAAACCTTAAGGCTTTTGTACATTTCCAGGTGACCTGGCACCAGTCCTTTTTGAAAGTGTCATCTACATACTCTGCAAAAACTCCTTGACACCGTAACATAGAAGTTGGCACGGAAATTTGAAAATGCAAAAGACAAGTTTATTAAGACCCCATGGGGTGGTGGTACATTCCTACAGCACCCTTCGGCAATGCAAGAAGTATCACACCGAACATCGGTGCGCGACCTCTTTTATACAATTTTACAGTAATCAAAAGAGTAGGCGGAATACATTTGCTCAGTTTAGGTACATATAAGGACATTTCTGGAACACAGCCAACTTATGGGAGGAGTTTTAGCACCACCGGTCAGTTTGGGGAACATTCCTAAGCAATGACCGTCCACTAATTTAAAGGGTTTGACTACGCATGCGCAAGCTTGACCAGTACTAAAAATAGCCTGATGCTGGGCAAATTAGATGGTCATTGGTACAGAGGAAGGACAAAAGGGCATGCTGACCACGAGGCAGCATGTTCATGAAAATGGAAGCCAACAATACAAAATGGCCTCCGCAAATGTGGTCAAGATAAGAAGGAATTTGTGTAGCTGAACTAAACGCTAACCCGATCATTGTCAAATTACGACAGACGACCCTTTAAGCGTTTAGCTGAAGCTACCTCATAATGGAAGTAATCAGGATACTCATCATCAGTATTAATCAACATAATATTCGTTATTTCTCGATTAATCATTTGTTCATTCTTAGCAATGGCTCGTTTGGATGGTATACAAGCAGTAATACACATAGAACATAACATAGGGCCACATTGAATACATAGGCAAAGGAAGAAGAGTACCCCAATTATTATACATAGAATAGTTAATAGTTTCCAACCCCAAGTGCTGAGCAAAGTCCAGAACCAATTTGAGAATGTCCATGTACCGTTTTCAGGATGTATTTCAGCAGCTATTTTATGCAATTTAGAAATAGCATCATACACAGAAGACGAATTATCAGGGACATATACACAGCAACTACTACCGATAATGCGGCATGCACCCCCAAGATCAGCTAACACTACATCTAGAACCATACGGTTCTGGAGCGTTACAATTCTAGTAATTTGAAGTTTCTCAGTCAAATTCCCCAAGGCAAAAACTGTTTCATTAGCAACAGCTTCTACAACACGTGTTAGCCGTCTTATTTTCCTGCTATTTAGAGCAGCACCAACAAATGAAAAGAGGCCTAAATTAAAATCGACATATTGCTGCAGGGAGGTGTCTGTTTGGTCAATCTCATCGATTGCTAATGTTCTCTTCACTCTATTTAATTGAAAATCATGATATAATACAAAGTCATTATGATACATGGGTGGGGCAATAAATACAGGGGGTAATACAAAGGATATGTAACATGTTCCTAACCACCCAATAGGAAGACGGTGATAACCTTTATTTCCACAGATGAAGTAAGTATTTCGTGAAGCTACAAAAGCAATATCATTTGGCGTGTCAAAGGTGAGAGTAGAATTACATTCACTTCTCCCTACCGGGATAGTACCTTTATTTCGGACACATAGATCAGCTTTGGTGTCAATAACTGTAATCACATGTAAACTAGACATGTTTGTACGTCTTTGATTAGTGTAAAACACAAGGCAACGACACATTATCTGGTCGATATTCTTCCCACTCGAATCTTGTTACTTCTGCTTGCGGGTAACCATCTCTGTCGTTATAACAAACTTTATTAAGCCGGAAAAGCAGTCCACCTTTTGTCGGCCATCTCAAAGTAAAACAGAAGAGTATACCAAGCATTACAAGAACCATTATGAGAGAACGGAAGAGGAATAAGCGGAGTGCCTCCTTTCTTTTGGTGTCCAGGCAACATTTCACATACCCAACAGTTCGAAGTGTTCGTCATATTATGGGTGTGATGCAGAATTTGAATGAAACTGTTATTTAAATAAGTCTGTCTATGTCTTTCTTCATGATAAGGTAAAGTGAAATGAAAATGTTCAGATGGGATTGGGGTAGTAGGCAATAAATATTCTCTTACCGGGACCAATCGTTCTACAACCCAAGCTATTACTGCTATTACCACTATGGTCGTAACAAAAAGCATGGCACCAAGAATTCTCTTGTTTCTCATCCTAGTAGAGTGTCATAGTTCAAAGCACAAAAAGTCTCAAAACAAAGCTAATAAAAAAATGTGAGTGCTCAGCTCCGAGGTAGCCGTTGGTTTCTTCTCCGAGATTCAAGACGGGTGTCGCTACACTGGGCAGAACTGATCCCCCCCCTTGATATTCTCGGCTTCCATTTTCACAAACCTCAGAGCGGTAACTCAACCAGTCTCGCACAAAACAACTGCTCTCCTTGGCCGTAGATTGTATCTTTCTCCACCTGAAACAGTGTGGTCCGGGAAGGCTCCCTCCAATTCAGTAGATGCAGCAGATGGGCTCTTCTCTGCGTCCAGTATGTCTCGATAATCAGACAGCACAGTGGGGTTCACCAGATCCGGAGAGACACGACGACAATGAGTAGAATACACCCACTGCTTCTTGTTCATGACTCGCACGGCCGTTCGAGTTGCCAATAACACTTGCTCAGGGCCACGCCACCTCGGCTCCAAGCTGCTGGTTCTCTCAAATGATCGGATCATGACATAGTCCCAAGGATGAAGATTGTGAGCCTCTCCAATGAAATTGTCGGGGAGCGCTTCTCGAACCTGTTGATGAATAGAGAGTAAATCATTTGTTAATCGTGCCAAATAATCGTTCATCATTATACAAGGCACATCGTAGTAAAAGAGGCTTAGGAACTCCCCATATATTCATAGGCCTTCCAAACACCACTTCATAAGGTGTGAGGCCAGTTCGGGAATGTGGTACTGATCTAATAGATAACAATGCTAGAGGCAGGGCATCCGGCCATTTCAAAGACGTAGATGCCACGATATTGGTTAGCTTCAACTTCAGAGTAGCATTATACCTTTCTACCAGACCTGCTGACTGCGGATGGAATACAGCATGAAACTTTTGCTGAATCCCCAATCCTTTCAGGACGTACTCCACTATTTTCCCGACAAATTGAGGACCATTATCACTCCACAAAAATGTACAAACACCATAGAGTGGGAAGTACTCTTTGAGCAGGACCTTAGCTGTTGTTAACGCTGTATTATCCTTCGTGGGGAAGGCCTCAATCCATTTACTGAAAGCACACACCACCACTAAGACATACTTAAGATTATTGCAATGCTCAAGCTGGATGTAATCCATTTGTAGTACTTCGAATGGTGCAGTAGGTGGAACAAACCCTCCTTTCGGAGTATAAGTCCCTTTAGCAGGATTGTACTGTAAGCATATCAGACAGGTCTGCACTACTCTTTTGGCCGTATTGGCAATCTCAGGATGCTCCCAAACACGTGTGCGCAATTTAGTAATTGCAAGAGCTCCAACATGTGCCAATCCATGTGTCATTTGAACCATTGCTTGCAAGTAAGCGGCAGGCAATTTCCATCTCTCCATATCCTTGCTCCTCCAGCAACCCTCATCATCCAACACTCCCTCCGTTGCCCAGGTTGCGAGTTCTGCTTCAGACGCTGATTTCTGAATGTCTAAGATCTCTTCTCTAGCATCATGCCATCGCTCAGCCTGTGATTTCACCACATACATTAGCGAGATATTTTGTAGCATAGCAGTTTCCCTCGCTATGCGATCTGCAAAAGCGTTTCCTTGTCCTACTTTGTCTGTCACTTTCTTTTGTGCACTGCATTTGATTATCGCTACTTTCTTTGGATATAATAGCACATTCAGGAGGTCACGTACTAATCCTCCATGCATAATGTGCACACCGTGTGAAGTCAAAAATCCTCGTTCCCTCCAGAGTAGGCCAAAATCGTGCAGTACTCTAAAGGCATACCGGCTATCAGTGTAGATATTCACACATAAACCAGCACTTAATTCACATGCTTTCGTTAAGGCTATCAATTCAGCTGCTTGGGCCGATTTTTGCTGTATTCGTGCTGTTTCTACCACTGTCTTAAGTGTCGTGATCGCATAGGCTGCAGAAGTTGTACCATCTGGCAACCTTAAACATGATCCATCAACCCACAGTTCCCCATCTACATCTGGAAGTGGCGTATCCTGTAAGTCGATACGACCCTTTGTTTGTTCTTCAGTCAGGAAAACACAATCATGATGTTCTTCCTCCTGGGTCTCACCAACTGGATACGGCAATAAAGTAGCAGGGTTCAAAGTGGCACATCTCTTCAGTGTAATATGTGGCACCAACAGTGTTAACTCATATCCTGTTAAACGTGCACTAGTTAGATACTGGGTTTTTGTTTGGTTTAGCAGAGCGTCTACCGAATGGGGAACTAACACCAACAATTTGTGTGACAAAACTATTCCCTCACTGTGTCGTATAGCCACTGCTGTTGCTGCAACTGCTCGGAAACACCCAGGTAATCCTCGAGCTACAGGATTAAGTACTGCTGAGAAGTACGCACAAGGTCTCTGTTTATCCCCGTGTGTCTACGCTAAGACTGACAATGCACACCCATCTTTCTCGTGTACATATAATGTAAAAATCTTTGTGTAATCTGGTGTACCTAGCACTGGTGCAGAACAAAGGGCTTGTCTCAATTGCTCAAAAGCATTCTGACATTCATCTGTCCATTCAAGGGGGATCGGTGTAGATTTGGACAACAAGGCTAACAAAGGTTTTATAATGTGTGAGAACCCCATTATCCACTGTCTACAAAAAGACGTTAAACCTATGAAAGCACAAACATCTTTCTGAGTGTGAGGGACTGGTGTATCTAAGATTGCTTGAATTCGATCAGATGTCAATGCACGTCCCTCCTTAGACAAAAGATGACCGAGGTAGGTCACCTTTGGTCTACAATATTGTAGCTTTTTCCTAGAGACTTTGTGATTATTCTGGGCAAGAAAAGAAAGCAGGGAAAGACTACTCTCTTCACATTGTTCCTGCGTGTCTGCTGCAAGTAAGATATCATCAACATATTGAATGAGAGCCACTCCAGACTGTAAATCAAAAGAATCAAGCTGTCTTTTCAAAGCCTGGCTATAAATGCTAGGGCTTTCAGTGTAACCTTGAGGAACTCAACAAAATCTATATGATTTGTTATTTAATGTGAAGCCAAACAAATATCTGCTATCAGGATGGATGGGGATCGAGAAGAAAGCATTCTTCAAATCGATAACAGTAAAGGTAGTGGCTGTGGGTGGAATCAAAGTAAGTAAGGTGGTAATATCAGACACCACCGGGTACTGCGGCACCACTATCTTATTAATTTCCCTCAAATCAATAATGAAACGATAGATTTTAGTGTCTGTATCTTTCTTTAAAATTGGAAGAATAGGGCTGTTACAGACATTATAGGGGACTTCTTCCACCACGCCTGCTATAATCAAGTCATGTACAATATGCATTAAAGCAATTTCACCTTCCCTGGAAATTTTATACTGCGGTACATGAGGCAAAGACGCTCCCTCCTTTACAGTGATACGTATAGGAGGGATAATCATCTGTCCCACATCTGTGTCCGAAGTAGCCCATAACGTTTTTGGAAGAGAGGCTAACGCCTCGGTCTCTTGCATGAGGCACATTCTTACTACATCTGGGTAATTCTCATTCAAAATAACCCGCACCCCTTCAGGAGCACAACGTATAGTTGCCCAAAAATATTTAAGCATATCCAGCCCCATGATATTATCTGGAGTGTTTGGTGACAACAAAAACGGACATGGGGCAGCAAATTTGTCAATGTGGAATGTAAGGGGTTGTGACAATGGGCTAAGAGAGGGTGTTCCGTCGAACCCTATTGATGTAAATATTTCGCCAGACAGGGGAGCCCTTGGAACCAAGTGTTTGGACAGAGTACTGCGAGTAGCTCCTGTATCGACCAGAAACTGATCAGTAGAACCCAAAACATGCACTGATACATATGGACCCCTTTGATCTACTGGTACTTCAACCGATTCCACACCCCATCCTACGCAATCCTATGCATGTACAGAATCCTGGTGCTCAGTAAACTCACCCTCAGCTGTCTGATACTGATTCCGTCGATCAAAAGTATTATAATCAGCCTGACCACGACCCCTCGCTTCAAACCTACCACGATCATTCGCTCCACCCCTTGACCCTGAATAACTATTCCGCGTCCTTCCACTTCCTCGACCACGCTGATTACGCTGTTCTCGAAGCACCGGACAGTCTGAAGCCCAATGTCCAAACTGTTTACAGTATGCACACTGGTACTCAGAAATATCGGAACGAATGGAAGACGTACCATACGATCCACGTCTACCCCTATCATTCCCTCTCGGCTGTGTAGTGTAAACCTGAGCCAACATCACCTTCGTCTTTAACTCCTTTGCTTTCTTATCACTACTTTCCTTAGCCTCCAATTCCTGTCGTTCATAAAACTGAGCCATAGTCAATAAAGAAGCAGGGGTCGCCGTGGTCCAGGAACTTTCACTAGTCTTTAAACGTTTTGCGATCTCCGATAGGAGATTAGCCACATACTTGTAAACGAACAAATGCCTGCCCAAGTCCTCTGTTAATAATTGCCTACTATAGTCCTGGAATGCTTCCTCAAAACGCGAAAAGAAGTCGGAAACCGATTCATCCGGTTTCTGTTTGCAAGAACCTAACATAGTCCAATCAATCTTCTTAGGGGGAATAAGGGTTTTCATTTTATTCAAAATAGCCCCCGGAAGATCTAATATTAATTGGCATGGCTTGCACGCCGGCTTCCTATCCAAATCAGCTTGAGCTACGTCTTTCCAATCTGCACCCAAAATCGCTTGATCATCGAACTTACGAATCGCTCTCCACATATCAGGAGGCAATATTAACCCAAAGAAAAGATCAATATCAACTAATGTCATAACACACGAAGAAATAGCCCCTTCCACTCCTTCATAGAAAGCTGCTGGGTTTTTACGGGGGTCAGGCAAAGCAGTCTTAAGTGCCATAACATCTGTTCTATTCCACGGTGTGTAAACCCAATTATATATAAAATAACCCTTTGCATTCACGGACGTTTTATCATCATCTGTACCTTGCCCTTTAGGAGGGACATATAAAGGTGCAGCTTCTCGCATAGGCATAATATGAACTGTAGAACTCGTATCTGCTCCAAAGATAGGACACTCTTTGGATATCTCCGTCGATCCAGGCGTAGCTGAGTCTGATGCCTTTTTTGCCGCCCGCAATTGTAACGCCTCATCCCGCAGATGGACCAACCGTTGGAAAAACGAATCCGCATCTGTAAGAACAAAAATACCTTTACGCAAATTCGCACGACCAACTGATACATCCTTTGGTTCCAACTCAGATTAATAATTTCTAAACCGTTCTACGACTTCGTCTCCAAAATGACTCAGAAAATACAACCGTTCTCTCTCGGACCACTTACGCATATGGTCATCAATCTCTGAAATAGTTATAGATTTAAGATTAAGTTTTCGAGCAAACCCACGCAATTCCGCAGCCCGATCAACACTTAGCCTGGTACGACTATCCCCTTGATCGTCTTCATCCGATTCCTCATTCGGAGCCGTAGGTGAAACATACGGAGGCGGGCAACGGTCTAGCAATGAAAAATCTTCAAATTCATTAGTAAGGACAGGATAAAGAGGACGTCGAATAGGAAATTGACCATTAACTTGCAAATTACGTTCCCGTATCTCCCTCTCTTTCTTTTCCTGCAACTCTTTTTCCTGCAGCTGTAAAGCTTTATCACGAGCAGCCTTTCGCTGCTCTTTGTCCGCCAAGGCTTGTTCACGCTTCATTTGCTCAAGCACTGCTTTCGCCCATATACGTACACAATCAAACATATCCTGTCTAGACCTACGCTGAAACAAACATTGCTCCACATATTGAACCTTGCGCAAATCAAACGACCCATGTAGTGGCCATTGCAATTCATGATCGGCCTTTGTGTATTTATGCCACAATGTACTATACATAATAGGGGGAAGGCCAAATTTGATATACATTTCACGATTAGGTGTCCCCTCTGGGGGAGCCGGCTGAGATTCATTTAATCGATAAGTGGTACCCTTTCCAAGACAGCACATTCCTCGCAGTGTGCTTAAAACAGGCATGTCAAAATATCACGGAAACGCGATATTACATAAAATGGCACTTAATATGTTTTACACATGGTGTGCCGTTCAAACAAATACAAAGTCGGAGAAATATCTCTACACTGCCTGCCTATGTGAGGTGCACTCCACATATAACTCAAATCATAGATCCAAATGTTAGCTAACTCAAACAAATCCAAAAAGCCACAGTAAGTGTCAGTAGACTATCTTACCAATCAAAAGCTTACCAAGTTCTCAAATATCCAGGTTCCAGCTGCCAAGTTCTTTAATCGAATCAGCCAAACAGGCACTGTACGACAACCCAACCGATCAGGATCTCAGTCGAGGACCAGCGCCACCTGGAAAGTCAGATCAGAAGGAAAGGAAGAAAACACCGTGGGTGCCAAGACTCGGGTCACTCAGTGGGAGCGTACTCGTCCATGGCGAGTTTCCAATCCTTCGTCACGCCTCTCCTTCGGGCATCCGAGTCGCCGATGAGTCCCTTCGTGGTCGCCAATTTGTGGTATTGGGTTTCCTCAGATCTACATACTCTGCAAAAACTCCTTGACACCATAGAAGTTGGCACGGAAACTGGAAAATGCAAAAGACAAGTTTATTAGGACCCCATGGGGTGGTGGTACATTCCTACAGCACCCTTCGGCAATGCAAGAAGTATCACACCGAACATCGGTGCGCGACCTCTTTTATACAATTGTACAGTAATAAAAAGAGTAGGCGGAATACATTTGCTCAGTTCAGGTACATATAAGGACATTTCTGGAACACAGCCAACTTATGGGAGGAGTTTTAGCACCACCGGTCACTTTGGGGAACATTCCTAAGCGATGACCGTCCACTAATACAAAGGGTTTGACTACGCACGCGCAAGCTTGACCAGTACTAAAAATAGCCTGTTGTTGGGCAAGTTAGATGGTCATTGGTACAGAGGAAGGACAAAAGGGCATGCTGACCACGAGGCAGCATGTTCATGAAAATGGAAGCCAACAATACAAAATGGCCTCAGCAAATGTGGTCAAGATAAGAAGGAATTTGTGTAGCTGAACTAAACGCTAACCCGATCATTGTCAAATTACGACAATCTTCCAGAAAAAGTCTTGGCAATATATTGACTATCAGGCCTTGGGGAGCAATGTTGGACCTCAAATACTCAGTCATGAGTGCCCCATGAACGGTAATTCTAAGCCAGTTCTTTTTCAATTGGGTTATGGTGATCCAGTCGTCGGTAGTTGAGCCCGAGACTGCCTGGCCTCCAGCTCCAAAGAGCAAGGGGGCAGTTCTCAGGGCTTCAGCTATTGCCTCTTCATCAAAACTGAGTCCAGGGACGTTCTCCATTGTGGGTAGGAGGTCGGCTACCACTACTCGGATGGGTATGTGTGTAGCAATTGGACTCTAGGTGTGGGCCAATATAATAAAAATGGAGATACTTCCAAAATTCAGTTTCCTTTTTAATACAATTCCATCAGTATTCAAAGAAGAACAGCTTATGAAGCTAAATGGGGAGATACGCAGTGTTATATATAAGCGCTGAAGCAGTAAAAAGGAAGGAGGTATAGCAGGGCCCGATTTCCAGCTGTGTTGCTGGACTTTTGAGTTGAAGAAAATAAGAACTCTGCTGTCTGAAAGTCTTTTATTCCCTTCTTTATTCCAAGCTTCGATGACAAATCTACCCAAGGAGTGGCTATCATTTTCTTTATAAATTTGGCTACCCGAAATTCTTCAAAAAGATCAGATTGAAGATTCTGGTTGCCAACTGCAAGCTCTGTTTTCAGGTTAAGAGGATAATGAGGATACATTATTTATGTGACTTGGCACCAAACTGAAATTCCCCCTGAACCCTGGAATCTTGGCTAGATGATTTTGCAGGACCTTTAATAGATGCAGAGATGTGCAAGTGGGGTCAAGTATTTTCAACTTGCAAGCTGGGCATACGGACTGGGTAAAGACGCTAAATGAACCAGGGTGTGAAAAGAAAAACTACAAGGGAGCGCCCGTCAGAGAAAAGAAGTTGCTAAATAGTACTGGATGCTAGTGCAAGGTGGAGAGGAAGCCTTTACTTTACCAGATGAAAATTGAAAGAAGGACCTGCCAATGCTGGAGTTAACACACGTATGGCAAGTATTGATGTCTACTTTATAGACTTCAGTAAGATCTGCATCTCTAGAAAAAATCATTTATTTACTGTGCATATGGCGTATTGGATGCCGAAGAAGTTATCAAGCATAGTAGACCTAGGTCAGAAGTATTGTCATGAATGCGGATTGAAGAAGGCAGACGATGTCAATATGATTCAGCAGTGTCCCAGTATCCATGAGTTCTGGCAGGAAGTAGGAAAGGCTCAATCGGAGATGATAGGGAGGGATTTGAAGGTACGCCTTGCACTGGTTATCTTTGGCACTGTAGAAGATGATGGATGTTTGATTAAGCTGCAGAAAAAGGAATCATTGCTATTATTTTTATCAATTCTGCTGGCACAAAGAGAGAACTGTCTAAAATTGGATCTTCTTTGCCTCCGGTTTTCACAGATTGGGTAGTCTTGACTCAGCGAGTTCACAGGCTAGACCAGGGTTGTTGTTCTAACAACGCGTAGAGATATTGAAAGATTTGGAGCCCTGATGTATGGAAAGGCCTAGAGACATTTGTGATCCTTGAGGGTTGTAAAATGTAATAGTCCAATGATTGTGAGGTAAAAAAAATATTACCAACAATAGGTGAAATTCCAGGGCACTAACAAACCTCCTGTAGATGGTTGTGCAAGGACATGAACTAGGAACTAGGGAATTACAGTTTCTTTTCCTGAAAGTTTCTCTTTTTTCTTGCCTGAGCTCCAGTCTTTTACTGCAAATGAGGCCAAAAATATATATATAATTTACTTCTTTTTTTACCTAGAAATTCAATGAAGAAAGCTCATGCTAAAGTAACTCTATAGTTAGCTGCAATAAAAGATCTGATTTTGTTTTTTTAAAAACCTTAGAAATTCCCTGAAAAAACTAAAGATTAAAATAATTTTATAGTTTGGTGTGATAAAATGAGCAAGCTTAGAAACTCACTGAAAAAAACATAGGCAAAAGTAACGTTATGATTAGGTGAATTTCTCACTGACAACATTAACGTTTTAAACACCAAAAGCACAGAAGTTCAGCAGGTATTATGTATAACTTGTGCCTCTGCCATACACTGCAAATGATCTTACATACGACATCACACATGACATGTCCTATTAAATCATTTATGACATCACTAATGACATCTCAAATGACATACTTGATGGCATCACTGATCGCCTGCGCCAGAAAAGGTTCATAGAGGGAGGCCAAGTGGCCCTCTTCACTTTAATTAAAAGAAATGGCTCTGGGGAACAGGGTCCGCAGGGCCTAACTAGGCTTGGGGAAGAGGGTCATGTGACCCCCTAACCTTTAAATTGTTTTAAATGACCCTGGGAAATTGGGTTCCGAGGGCCTAACAAGCTCAGGGAGGGGCATATGGTCCCCCACCCATCTAATTTAAAAATACAGCCTTAGGAGGTGGAGCTTGGACGGGGGTCAACGGACAGAATCCCTTTAATATTAAAAGGCTCTGCGGATGTACTCCCCTGGGCCTGAAGAAACACAGAGAGGGAGGCTGCGTGGCCTACCTCCCTCCCTTTAATATAAAAGTTTATAGGCCCAGGGGATGGGTTCCATAGGGCCTATTCCGGCTTGAGCAAGGAAGGCACATTGCCCCCCTCCCCTTGAAAATACATAGGGCAATAGGGGATGGGGTCCCCAGGGCCAATGATACTCTGGAAGGGTGGCCGCATGGCTGCCCTCCCTTTTAAGATAAATGCGGCTCTGGGGGATATGATCCCCATGTCCGAATGAGGCACAGGGAGGGAGACAAATGGTCCCACTCTGTTTTTAAAACAAATAGATGACTTAAGTGGATTGGGTCTCCGAGGCCTGGGATGGCTCCTAGAGAGAGTTGCAGATTCTCCCTCACCTTTACAGCAAGGTATAGCCTTAAGGGATGGGGTACTCGAGGCCTTATTAAGCTCAGGGAGTGGGCTCTGTGCCCCCTCCCTTTAGGAATTACTCGGACCTAGAGGATGGGGTACATGGGGCCTAATAAGGCTCAGGAATTAGGGCTGATTGTGCCCCCTTTTTAATAAAATTAGGCCTCAGGGGATTCTCTGGGGTTCCTGGAGGGAGGCCACATGGCCATCTTCTTTTTTTATTATATTTTATGCCGTGGGATGGTGTCCCTATGGCCTTTTAGTGCTGAGGGAGAGGGCTGCACCCGCCTGTATCCTTAAATTTTGGCCCAAGGGTGGGGTCCCCAGGCCAAAGAAGGCTCAGTAATGGCGCCAAGCAGCACCCCTCCCCTTTTTTTTAAATAGTATTAGGCCCCAGGAATGAGGTCCCCAGGGTGTCAATGCACCACTTCCTCAGGATCTGTACATTACTCTATAGGGCCACCTCTTGGCACCTCTAATTCAGTATGCTATAATAGCACTGAAGATTAAAGTGGCCAAGTGGGGGGAAGGGTTTGGGGAAGGGAACAGCGGGGGAGGAGACCGGTAAAATAAAAGGATTAAACACAAACAAACACTGTAAACATTAATCTTTTCTATTCACAGTTAATATGGGCGTGCGTATAATTGCCAAAATAAAACTGTAGTGCTGGTTTTAATGTAAATGCTGCATATAATTTTTCCTTCAATATATAGTATTACAGCATTTGTTCACTTTCAAATAACTCCTCACTAGAAACATTACGAGCCCGTGATGAGAGTTTTCTAAATCAAATGCAATGCTAAGTACTAAATTACACACACCTTTATATAATCAAAGTACCATATCGCTAATGATAAATACGTAATTGCCCGAAATGCTTTTCAATTACTAGAACGTTTTCACAAACGTTTGCTGGAAAGAATTCTGATGCGAAAATGCTTCTACTTTCAATGCTGCTATAGTCGTAATGCCAGTTAAATAAAATAAAACGTTTCCAAAACTATACTCGTATGTTTGCTATAAACTGAAATCGCTCTTCCTAAATATTAAATAGACACGCTACTCCCAATACAAAACAAGCATTTACAATGCAACGGTTTCTCCTTTGCAAAAGTTAGAGCTATTGGCATTGTAAATGAATACATTTTTATTTATGTGTTGGTTTTGAAAACAGATAAATAAATGGCATTGTCATTTACAATGCCAATGAAGATGCCACGTGTATTATTATCTTGAGCAAAACAAAGTATCCTATGGAGACAGCCTACACAGATGATGTTACTCTATCCAATGAAATACCCAGCCAGTCTCCCTGTACTTCTTTACAAGCTGGCGTGGTCCAATCATATACAGAGTAGGATGTGAGCCTAGCTGCAGGCGTAGGAATTATTTAAAGTGAGATACCATGCCAAACTCAACTTTTAAGCACTCTCAAAATTTCTCACATAAAGGATAAACAGTCATTGGCAAACTAAAATGCAGGATGATCGTTTCTTATTAATACTTTTGGCCTTTTGTGAATCAGAAAACAAAGCGACAGTTAAAAGAAACGGAAATTTAAAAGTAATGCATAATTATAAAACGGTCTGCAATATACTGAAAATTATGGGTGTCAACTGTTAGCCCATTTTAAAGACGATGAAAGAAAGTAAAGTACCAAGATTATGCGTTCTGAGCGGGAAGGAGAACCTATGAAATGAAAGTTAGATTGGGCGTAGGAGTCTCATGCTTGAAAAGAAATGGACCTAGTGATCATGCCCCGTTTCAGGCGTTATGCAGGTTAGTCGGCCCTTGATGTTCTCAGTACCATCATCTTGAGATTGTTTAACCAAGTACATAAATGAATAAACAAATGCTAGAAAATGGAATCCAATTATATGAGCAATATATGAGCATACATAACGCATTCTGCTATTGTCATACAAGTAACAATTCTCCAAGATCAAAGAACCGATATGAATGCTTCAACAGTATCACACTCCTCCAAAATTCCGGTATAATGTTATTCCCATCGACCCCTCCACACAAATAAATAAACCACACAATTTACATATGTCCAAATGCTGCACTCTCCATACAGGTCACAAAGGAAGCTGGAGATAAAACGATTTGGTTAGATTCATCATTTTAAAAGTTAGGTAGCTTTTTATGAGGGTTTTGAAGCTTTTCAAGAGTACACGGGCGATACATACACCGAAACGTATTCACTAATTAACACTGGCCTGCATATCAGACCCAAAACACCGCACAGAAAACCACATAAAAAATTGGCAACGCCTATAGAAAGCATATATTGATTCCCATCTCACAACCTCCGCACATAACACCTGCACTATTAACGTCACCAAGAGCAAACACACTAAACGTACTCCTGCCAAACGCCAAGGAAACCACCCACACAGTACTGCCCACTGTTCTCAGTAGTTAAGACTGTTCGTTCCGGAGAGCTCTTCCCTTCACACTATGGGGCCGAGATAAGGCGCCCAGGTTGACGGGGTCAGAGGTGAGGACTAAAGAGTATTGCACAAATCAGGAATAGGCCCTTCTGTCATGGCACTGCTTTACACGGCACAGTGCAGCGCTCCAGGCCCGTGCAAGCAAGGATACTGGTGCAGGGGCTACAGCTGAAAAGAGCGTGAGCCCCGTATACAGGAGACAGGGGTCAAGACCCCACCCCCAGCTGCACTACAGGAAAAGCGACTCTACAAAGCGGCTCCTCCGGTTCTGGCAACTCTCCAGTATAGCGCCTGCAGCAGTCCCCTCCCACACATGACAAGCAACAATGACACACATTTAAGTACAGACGGCGACCCACAGGCCCTGCCACACCCGCAGCACAAGAAGTGATGGCCGGAATGCCTCTTGTACCAGCTCTGTGCCGCAGTCGCGCCATATGCAATTCTGCCAAAACACACATCGAGGCATCCCCCACCCACCTATGCACATTCACAGCGCTCACACACTCCCCGCGCCTCGGGCGCGTCCGGCACCTCACACTCGCTGCTGAGGTCTGCGGCTGCTAGTGTTTGCTTCACAGGGTTCGTGTCCTGGCAGCTCAGCATGCTTCTACTGCAGCAGGACCAGATCTGGTGTGCACAAGGTGAAACCCATGTGTAGGGAGGGGCACAGTAAATCTGTTCACGCCCCGGAAGACAGAAGAGTATTGGGGGGAGGGGAGGCAGTCGTCTCATTTTTCGATTGCTAAAAGTGACTACTACTGCTTGCTGACAGTCAGGCTCAAATGTGGGTTAAGGGAAGAATTCATGTTAATCAAGAGTTCAAAAGAAAAGGAGTTAATCTTACGGAACAAGCCCGTGCTGTGACTCATTATTCCTGATAAACAACTCACAATCCTTCGCTTTCTAGGCATACTCAATCTTGGTGAAAAAAGCTATGTCCCCGACACACCTGTAAAAGAATTAGGGCTTAGTCTGTAAAAATACGTTTAAACAGCAAAATTCAGAACAGGGTGCAGTGTGTGCGACGCGTACAGTCACATGTATTTTTCTCCGAGTATTCATTAAGCACATACAAATGATGGAAAAATGTATATGAGCCCGGTACTCCTTGCACGGTCGTATGGGGTAACAATAACTGTCCAAGGTTTTCTCACCTTTGCAAACCATGAAGACGATACGCAATAGGAGAGCGCGCATGGCAGACACAAACCACCGATACTGGACTTCGCCGCCCGTGAGCAAGGCGAGCACGACCCACGTCACGTTACTGGACTACGTCATTTGACAATCGACCCATCGGGAGCACCTGTAGCAGACGACTGTACTCATCTCCCGCACTGAGAAATGTTCGTGGACGTTGTATACAGAAGTTCAAGCGTTCAATGACGCTATCTGACCTACGTGAGGACAGTGTGATAGGCTGTAGCGACACAGAGAGAGAGGAACCAACAGGGATAAGGCGTGAAACAGAACTGAAACTTTACGTTACCGTAAATTGTGCTGACACTTTTGTAGATCTGCCTTTCTGTTCCACTAGCTGATGTTCGAGTTGACAACTGCTGTTTTATGAACTACTACCCTAGTGACCGACGTACGTGACGTATTCACAGACATTGGTTGGCACATTTTTTTAGCTAAAATTCATGTGTATATTTTCAACAGACAACAAGTCAGGTCCCGGGCCGGCAGCCAATCACAGCGCGGCCCGGGGAATGACGTCACGGGGTGTCCCGGGCCGGCAGCCAATCACAGCGCGGCCCGGGACACACGGCAAAAAGGGGCGGGGCTTAAAAAAAGAGTCAGAAACGCCCACGATTCGCGTTCTGACCGGGAAAGAGTGATGGACAACCGTGTCTTCCAATGGCTAGCCTCCATTTATGGAGCTAGCCAATGGAAGAAGGGGAGTGTTCAAGTCCCCCTTAGTGTAAACTTGAGCTTTCGCCATGGGCGTAGCACCTGCGGTGCTACGGCCAAGGTCGAAACCTAAAAATAAGAATCCTACACGAGCTGCTGGAATGCGGGAGCTGGCAATGCCTCAATCACCAGCTGGGTTCACGCCTCGGACCACGAGACTCAAAGGTACGCCGCATTTAAGAATGCACGTGTCACTGCTGCCAAAATGAGACCAAGGAGAGGCCAACCTGAGGTCTCCAAACTTCAAAATGAGGAAACGGGCTCACGAGAAGAACCAGAACCAAGGAGCTGCTTCTCAACGTAGAGTTGCCTGAATAGTGAGCAATGCCCCAAGGGGCGGGGCTCCACTTATACATAGCCACACCCAAGATGCCTGCCCTGCAGACTGTTGGAACTTGCGGTCCCCACTGTAGAAAGCCCTGGAAGGAATAAAAAATAAGCACATACTACTATGCTGCGACACCAATTAGTATAGGTATTTTAATACTGTGCTGTAGGCCACTGCAGCCGCCATTAAGTAGCACAAATAAAATGTTGTTTACCACACCGAAATGCTTTAACGCCACATGCACATGGGACTTCCCACAGTGGTGGGTGTAGTGAGGTGGCCCTAGAACGCACGCCACAGCGATGCTGACACAGGGCCTCCTAAAGTTCATAAATGTGGGCTGCATGCATCTTCCTCCGTTTAATTGTGTTTGGCCCTGGGGTCATTGTTTCTGGGGCCTTTTAGTGCTTGGAAAGGAGGCCACATGACCCCCACGGGTCCCGGAGATGGGATACTCCCCCTTAATATTTATTTTTTGCACCAGGGGATGCGGTCCCTGGAGCAAGAAGACCAAACCTACACTGTGCACACCAAAGGCTATGCATGGTGTGGAGTTATCAGCCTGGTAGGAGCTCGGCCACAGGACCTGGTGGCTAGCCAAACCCTGTGGCCAACCCCCCTTACACACAGCCAAACCAAAGGCTGTGTGCAGTGTGGGGTAGGCTGCCTGCAGGGAGTTTGAAGCAGGGCTTAGATGTTAGACAGGCCCTGCAGTTAACCTCACACCACAGATGACTAAAGGCCATGCATATTGAAGGGTTGACTGTTTTCGGGTGACTGCTTGTTGGTAGTTGGCCCAGGGCCTTGCTGCAAGTCAAGCCCTGCAACTAACCCCACACAATGCGCCATGAAAGGGTTTACTGCTTCCAGGGTAGTGGATTAGCTGTGGTGTCTGGCCATAGGACAGGCCCTGTTGCCAACTTCCTGCTGTGCATGGCTTAAGTCCATGCGCAGTAGGGGTTGGCCGTCTGTGAGGTGTTTACCCCAGGGCGTGCCAAAGACTGGACTCTGTTAGCACTCTCACACCCTGCACAGCCAAAGGCCATGCATGGTGGGGGTTGGCTTTACATATGGTAATTATATATTCATTTCCGTAAAAATAGAAAAATAGAAATTCAATGAAAAAAAGCAAAGGTTAAAGTAACATTATAGTTAGGTGAGAAAAAGATCTGTTTTTGTAAAAAAATAAACCTTAGAAATTAACTAAAAAAACAAAGGTTAAAGTAACGTTTCTTAAGTTCAGCCAATAATGAGAGTTTTGATTGGTTTTGAAAACCTTTTTTGTCAGAAAGAGATTAGGAAAGTTCAATTAGTAAGTCAGATAAATCAGTTGACAGAAATTTAGCAAGCAAAATATGGTTAGACCCCTCAATAAGACAAAAATGACCAGCGAGTTTCATAAAGGAATTATTCCTTATTCTAAATAGAAGCGTGGATTCAAACGTTCATAGAATATATAAAGAGTACGAGAAAAGAGTGAGATCAAAACAACTTCAAGATAAGATCAAATCATATAATTAAACTCAGCTTAGTTTCAATATCCAAAAAGCATCAGCATACAGTTGCAGTAGCAATCTGTACAAATAAAGCCTTAACCGGGAAAAGATGGGTAGCAGGTGCAGCAGTAGCTATACCAGTCAGGGAAAATGGACAACGTAAAAATAGTTGAATCGCTTCAAGGGAGTCTCTGGGGGCATCTAAGTAACGGCCCTGAGCTCTCCTGCTCAGAAACTAACTGGAAACATGCACAGTTAGACTTGGCATCCTTTGTGTGGTATCCCTGACATTTTGGCTCTATCTCCTATATTTTTGATTGTGTGCTGGATTTCTTTTTTGCTGGTTTAGATTCTTTGGGGATTTGCCACTGCTGATCAGTGTCAAAGTACAAGTGCTGCCTGTTTAAATTGTACTTATGATTGGTTATCCATGAATGTTGAAATTGGAAAAGCAACAAACTTAGGGGTAAACTTACAGTTAGGAACCCAGAGTACACCTCAACTTAATCTAGACTGGTTAACAACATAATCAGGAGAAACAAGTAAAGCATTTAAAGGAAACCATAAAAGTATGCTAATGGAACATTAACGGTATGAAAAATAAGAACTACGACACAAAACTGAATACATTATTCAGAACTTTTCATATCATATTATTAGAAGAAACGTGGGAAACTGAACCATTTGTAATGTAAGGCTCTACTGGCTATTTTAATCCAGTCACCACAATCAAAAAATATGTTAGACCAATGGGGGGCTTGGCGAGATTATTATCTGTTGGTGTAAAGATGAAAAGTGAGCAAGTGGTAACCGACGATAACAATTTCCTGATAGTAGAATTAAGGAACTGGAATAAATATACCAAGAGCATACTTTTTGTGATCAATATCTATATACACCCGGAGACAAAGGCAAGGAAATCGATGTCCCATAAATTAATATGTATATTGTCAGAACTAATAAACGAGGAATTGGTATGGTAAAATTAATGTCCAGGATAATTAAATTAGTTGAAATGTGATATCTTGCAGCTGATTATGTTTTGATATGTATTTATTCTGGATCCATGAACTGTATGCATTCGCACTTTTGCGGTTGTAATGACCAAAATAAAGTTTTAATGATGATGAATATATCATGATATCAGGTGATTTCAATATGACTTTGCTGTGGTCTTTTGCCTGAGAAGAAAATATATCACAACAGGATTATAGATGGTCTGTTCCAAGTCAACCTTGCACCCTTGATGGAAAAGGAGTGAGATGTTTGGAATTAGTAAAAGATCTGGAATCTCTGGGCTTAAGGGTGCTGAATGGGCGATTCTCTAATGACATACCCCTTAAAAGAACATATCAGTCAGCAGGCTTGCAATCAAGAAGATTTTACATTGGCATCTCTATCCTTACTACAACTAATAACTACATTTCAGATCCGAATGACAGAAGAAAGTGGCCATGGCCAGTAAATAATTGAGATAGAAGTCCCACCAAAGTGTCATGAAAAAGTGGATTCCCTTCCAGGCAAGGTAGAAGCAACTAATTATAGGAGATTGTACTGATTGGATGGATCATTAGAGGTGGTAAGCAAGAACGCCTCACTTTTGGTAAAAAATTGTTTTGTTACAAAGAATGGATCTGTGGCCGACCAATGGTCGGAATTCACAGAAAAATTATTAGGTGTTCCCCTTTCAGAAACAAAAATGAATAATCCCCTATGCAATATTCAGATAAATGATCTAAACAAGGTAAAAGTATCTGAACAATGTCACATCTTGATGAAAAACTGCAATAGAATTATGCGTCAATTAGGAAAGTACCCCTGGCATCTGGAACTTCAGATTAAAGAAAAGAAAATGAATAAAGATTATCGGAGCAACATTTGGTAAGAGAAATTAAAAATAAACCAAATATTTTGGGCTAAGGCTCTGTTTCTGAGTAAAGAAAAACATTCAAAGACATTCTGGAGAATGAACAATAACTGGAACTAAGCACCAGTGAAGATTACAACTTCAACTTTAACAGAATCGGCATGGGTAGAGTTCTTTATAAAGCACCTCAATTACTTGAGTGAAATAAAAATATACCCATCTGTGAAGAAGATAGGAACATTGTGTTGGATCAAAAAGATCTAGAGCAGAGGTCTTCAAACTTTTAGATGGCGAGACCCCCCTGTCAACATTTTCAGGCGTAAGGACCCCCTCCTGAAAATTTTTTCTAAACCTGTAGGCAGGGCTACTGGAATTATGAGGCAGGTGAGGACCAAATTATGCAACAGGCTTGACTAAATTGTGTGAGTAGAAAATGTAAATAATATTCTGTGATGCCACGTATTTTGGGATAGCATTGCTTTATTATTTTGAAATTTTTTAAACACAGTTACACTGAGGAAAGATTTCACCCCATCAGTACCAGTTTATAACCAAAATACAGCAATTAACATCAGAAAGATGTCTAGTCAACCTTTGTGAAGGGCCTACCACTCCACACGAATACGCGCTGCCACACTAGAAGCTCACCTGGCCCTGGCCAGGAGCAGCAAGGGTCCCTTCAAACCCTGGCGACCTTGTGCAGAGTTAAGCAGTTTACCCATGCCCCTTTCCTCTCACCCAGTTCCTGCGCATCACACACCCAATACTCCCTCTCGTCCCCTATCGCTGCTGTCCCTCACCTATGTCGTATCAAATTATCTTTTCAGGTCACAGATCATCTCTCAGTATCTTATCTCACAGTTTAACAGTAGCCCTCATCTTTTGCTCATACTCACTTCTTGTGTGTCTGCGCTTCGCTTCAGAACTTCATATTTCACCTCATCCCTGACCTCTTCAATCGAATTGTCCCACTCCCTTGCTGTTCTTTTCTTGGGTCGGACCCGTATGCTGCTCTCGCCTGGTGCCACTCTGCTTATTGTTCCCTAATTCAGGAAGGCATGAATTGTCTGTCGCGTTGTTTTGGTGCAGGCCGTGCAGTTATGGAACTTGCACCCTCCTTTGCTTTGCTCCACCAAGAATCTATTATCCTTTAGGAAGATGTGAAAACCTGGCTCTATGCTCTGTAGGTCACCCCATTTGGCTGGTTCTCCTTCCCCTTCTGTTTGTTTCTCGTTTGCCTTCAGGCAGCAGATGGTTATTAGCTCCAGGACACCTTTTGGTAACAGTAGCACACTACAAATGTTAATAATATTAGGCAGAAGCAGGGGATCCACTAGACCCGAACTTTGAGGGGGCTAACACTCCCAACCAGGGCTGGCCCTAGCACTGGTCGCACACGGTGCAACAGTCTTTCCACCTTCTTCATGAATTCCCTCGCTACCACTCACCAACAATTCACCTCATCTCTCTATAGCACCTTTCTGACAAACATTTAATTTTTTTTATAGCGGTACTCATAGTTTACTCACACTCAGTTTTGTGATGTGCATGGTACATGTTCTTTGTACCAGGCACTTTAACCTTCTGCACTGTGTGGGTGACAAGAGTGCCCATGTGACTGCACGGTGAGCAATGCAACAGTGCGAGAGTTCGGTAAAAGGAGTGACTGCAGGGTGAGTGAGGTGACCATATGAATTTGGGTTCGGCTGTAAGTGCAGAGTGGGATGAATTAATGCATGGTTAGTGATGGCCTTGTTTGAGTGAGCTACAGATTGAGCAGTGAGGGGGGACAGGTGAGTGAAGTGTCACAAGTGCAGGGTGAGTAGTGTGCTTGTGTGACTGCAGGGTGAGGTACAGGGTGAACAATGCAAGCACATTGTTAGTGCAGAGTGATCAGTGTGAGTGCAGGGTGAGCGGGTGAATGTTGTGAGTGCATGGTGATCAGTGTGAGTGCATTGTGATCACTGTGAGTGCAGGGTGAGCGGGTGAATTGTGAGTACATGGTGACCAGTGTGAGTGCATGGTGATCTGTGTGAGTGCAGGGTGAGCGGGTGAATGGTGTGAGTGCATGGTGATCAGTGTGAGTGCATTGTGATCACTGTGAGTGCATGGGGATTGCTGTGAGTGCAGGATGAGTGGGTGAATGGTGTGAGTGCATGGTGATCAGTGTGAGTGCATGGTGATCAGTGTGAGTGCATGGTGATCAGTGTGAGTGCATGGTGATTGCTATGAGTGCATGGTGATCAGTGTGAGTGCATTGTGATCGCTGGGAGTGCAGGGTGAGCGTGAAAGTGAAGGCGAGAATGATGAGTGAGTTGTCCGAATGCAGGGTACATTCCCAGAAACTTGAAGCGTAGGGTTTCAGATATAAGTTAAACTGTTGCTATAATGGCATTAATCAGGGATCGAGGGTGGAGGAAATAAATAAGGTGCTGATCTTGCAACAAACTTCCAGTCTTATGATTAGGGGTACTAGCTCATTATTTTGATGGCCCAGAAATAAGCAGTCACCTAAAGCTGTACTTTTAGCACTTATCTGTAAATACTTAGAACAGAAAATATAAATAGAAAGCACTTTTAATTGTGTTCTAGGGCTGCCTCAATGATCTATGGCTGAAAATTAAAGAGAACAACGACAGAAAAGTCACATAACTAATTAATACATACTTTTTTATTTATAACTCTATTTAGTGTCAAGAGCAGGTCTCTGCAGGCTCTTTAAACAACACACAGCAGGCATTTTTCTTTTGGCAACCCAACTTTATATTTGAAATGAAAGAAATTTGATTTATAAAAAAAATATATAAAAAAAAATATATATATAAAGCGCATGGCTGCCCGAGCGCGTCCCAGCGCTGCAGAGCATTAAATGCATTCTCACACTACAGCAGTAAGTGTAAAAATTCAAATGTAAGGAATAGGCAGATTGGGGACCAAGGGTGTACTGGAATCATAAAAAAACGAAGCCTCTGTAACCTTTTAACAAAGGCATGTAAATATGCAAATGGTCTTTAAAGACCTGGGAAAAACTTGGGCGTGTGGAGATAAGACTCCAGACACTGCCCAGCCGAGCCCCCAGCAGCGCGAGCTGCACTGCAATAGCCCGGGCTGAGACACAGACGGGGAGGGGGGGTGGGTGCTGAAGCCCTGGAGGCCAGGGCAGAAGTGTGACTGTGAATGCGCGACCCCTTCACATCACTTCACGGCCCCTGGGGGTCACGCCCCACAGTTTGAAGACCCCTGATCTAGAGGAATATGCAATTGAAGTTTTAGAAGTGCAAGTTTGCAATCTAATTAAAAGTAGTGTACAGTCAAAATATCTGGTTTTTTTATATCAAATTACAGTAATATTGATTCAAAAATATAGAATGGACACAATATCGAATTGACAGAATATAGACTACAAAAATATCGACTAGAACAGCATTAATATCGATTCCAAAATATAGAATGGACAAAACATCGAATGGACAGAATATAGACTACAAAAATATCGAATTTGAGGTAAGTAAGTTAATATACATTTTTAAAGTGTTTTTTATGTTACTATATGTGTGAAAAAAGTATATTTATTTTATAATTAATTTTAATTAATTAATTTTATGGTATTTCATTTTTGCGTAATATAAATTAGTAGCAGATTGTGGGTTTATAGGGGAATAGGGTGGGAAGTAATTTAAATATAATTAATTAAATATGTTAATTTATTTATTGGTATTTATTTTAAATTAATTGTTAATTAATTAATAATTGGTAATTAATTAAAATTTATTTGTTAAATCATTTTTATTAATTGATTAATTGATAATTAGGTTAATTATATTAATTTATTTTCTGTAGCGGATTGTGGGTTTATAGGGGAATAGGGTGGGAAGTAATTTAATTATAACTAATTAAATATGTTAATTTATTTATTGGTATTTATTTTGAATTAATTTTGAATTATTTATTATTGGTAATTAGCTAAAATAACATTGGTAAAAAATGTTAATTATATTAATTTATTTTCTGTTGTGGGTTGTGAGTTTATAGGGAATAGGGTGGGAAGTAATTTAATTATAATTAAATAAATATGTTAAATTATTTATTGGTATTTATTTTGAAATAATTTTTCATTAATTATTATTTTGAAATAATTAAAATTAAATTGGTAATTATTTTAAATTAATTGATTAATTGGTAATTAATTAAAATATAATTGGGCATTCATTGTTAATTAATTTATAATTTGTAAGTAATTAAAATATAAATGGAAATTAATTTATTACATGTTAATTATGTTAATTATTTTAATTTCTTTTCAGAAGTGGGTTGTGGGTTTATAAGGGAATAGGTTGGGAAGTAATTTAATTATAAATAATAACATTGTTTAATTTATGTATTGGTTATTTTTGTATTAATTTATTAATATTTTGTATTTGTTAATTAATATATTATTAATTGTTAAATACTTTGTATTAGTAGGTAATTTCTTAAAATAATTATTTTTTATTTGTATTTTTAATTGATTAATTAATTTATTGTAAAAAATTATTAATTAAAAAAAATGTGTTGGTTTTAATATTTAATTAATTTTCATTCATATATGAAGTATTAACTTTCCCAACTGTTGCACTCTCTGGAGTAGGTATAGTAATTTTTACCCCTACGCTATCCAACGCTTTCCCTACTGTTGCACTCACTGGAGTGGGAATAGTAATTGTTACCCCTACGCTATCCAACACTTTCCCTACTGTTGCACTCTCTGGAGTGGGAATAGTAATTTTTACCCTTACGCTATCCAGCGCTTTCCCTACTGTTGCATTTACTGGCGTGGGAATAATAATTTTTACTCCTACGCTATCCAATGCTTTCCCTACTGTAGCACTCTCTGGAGTGGGAATAGTAATATTTACCCTTACGCTATCCACCGCTTTCCCTACTGTTGCACTCACTGGAGTGGTAATTGTAATTTTTACCCCTATGCTATCCAACGCTTTCCCTACAGTTGCACTCATTGGAGTTGGAATAGTAATTTTTATCCCTATGCTATCCAACGCTTTCCCTACTGTTGCACTCTGTGGAGTGGGAATAGTAATTTTTCAGCCCTACGCTATCCAGCGCTTTCCCTACTGTTTCACTCACTGGAGTGGGAATAGTAATATTTACCCCTACGCTAACCAATGCTTTCCCTACTGTTGCACATTCTGGAGTGGGAATAGTAATTGTTACCCCTACGCTATCCAACACTTTCCCTACTGTTGCACTCTCTGGAGTGGGAATAGTAATTTTTACCCTTATGCTACCCAGCGCTTTCCCTACTGTTGCACTCACTGGAGTGGGAATAGTCATTTTAACCCCTACGCTATCCAACGCTTTCCCTACTGTTGCACTCACTGGAGTGGGAATAGTAATTTTTACTCCTACGGTATCCAACGCTTTCCCTACTGTAGCACTCTCTGGAGTGGGAATAGTAATTTTTACCCTTACGCTATCCAGCGCTTTCCCTACTGTTTCACTCACTGGAGTGGTAATAGTAATTTTTACCCCTACGCTATCCAACGCTTTCCCTACTGTTGCACTCATTGGAGTGGGAATAGTAATTTTTACCCCTACGCTATCCAATGCTTTCCCTACTGTAGCACTCTCTGGAGTGGGAATAGTAATATTTACCCTTACGCTATCCACCGCTTTCCCTACTGTTGCACTCACTGGAGTGGTAATTGTAATTTTTACCCCTACGCTATGCAACGCTTTCCCTACAGTTGCACTCATTGGAGTTGGAATAGTAATTTTTATCCCTACGCTATCCAACGCTTTCCCTACTGTTGCACTCTGTGGAGTGGGAATAGTAATTTTTCAGCCCTGCGCTATCCAGCGCTTTCCCTACTGTTGCACTCACTGGAGTGGGAATAGCAATATTTACCCCTATGCTAACCAATGCTTTCCCTACTGTTGCACTTTCTGGAGTGGGAATAGTAATTGTTACCCCTACGCTATCCAACACTTTCCCTACTGTTGCACTCTCTGGAGTGGGAATAGTAATTTTTACCCTTATGCTATCCAGCGCTTTCCATACTGTTGCACTCACTGGAGTGGGAATAGTCATTTTAACCCCTACGCTATCCAACGATTTCCCTACTGTTGCACTCACTGGAGTGGGAATAGTAATTTTTACTCCTACGGTATCCAAAGCTTTCCCTACTGTAGCACTCTCTGGAGTGGGAATAGTAATTTTTACCCTTACGCTATCCAGCGCTTTCCCTACTGTTGCACTCACTGGAGTGGTAATAGTAATTTTTACCCCTACACTATCCAACGCTTTCCCTACTGTTGCACTCATTGGAGTGGGAATAGTATTTTTTACCCCTACGCTATCCAATGCTTTCCCTACTGTTGCACTCTCTGGAGTGGGAATAGTAATTTTTACCCCTACGCTATCCAACGCTTACCCTATTGTTGCACTCACTGGAGTGGGAATAGTAATATTTACCCCTATGCTATCCAATGTTTTCCCTACTGTTGCACTCTCTGGAGTGGGAATAGTAAATTTTACCACTACGCAATCAACGTTTTTCCTACTGTTGCACTGATTGGAGTGGGAATAGTACTTTTTACTCTCCCGCTATCCAACGCTTTCCCTACTGTTTCACTCTCTGGAGTGGGAATAGCAATTTTTAACCCTACGCTATCCAATGTTTTCTCTACTGTTGCACTCACTGGAGCGGTAATAGTAAATTTAACCCTCTCTCTATCCTACGTTGAAAATATTGTATGTGTTTTGTTAATTATATGTATATATATATATATATATATATATATATATATATATATATATATATATATATATATATATATATATATATATCCAAGAAAAAAACGCTTCTTCCGGAGCACTGGGACCCATGAAAGTTGGTGCAAATCCCGGCGAAGCAGTCCGGTAAATTTAATCCATCAAACAAACAATTAGTTTGTAATGCGCTCTCGGGCAGGAAAGACAAAAGGACAAAATTACTGGATTGCAGTTTATTTGCACAACGCGTTTCAGCTCAACAGCCTTGTTCACGTGAACAAGGCTGTTGAGCTGAAACGCGTTGTGTAAATAAACGGCAATCCAGTAATTTTGGTCCTTTTGTCTTTCCTGCCCGAGAGCGCATTACGAACTAATTGTTTGTTTGATGGATCTATATATATATATATATTTAATAAAAATTTTTTTAAAAATTAAGTTACATTAATTATTTATTAATTTTACGTTTATTTAAGTATTTTAAGTATGTTTAAATTGATTATATTTATTATTATATTACTTTTAAATTACTTTTAAGACATTTAAAAAACTCAATATTTTGAATGTCTATAGTTTTTTACAACGATATTTTGGAGTCGATATTCTTGTACTTACCTGTTTGAAGATAGGAAGTCGATATTCTGGCATTCTATATTTTTTCCACGATATTTTGTCAGGTTGATATTTTGCTCCTCGATATTCTGTCAGTGATCCATTAAAAGTAGCAGACAAGATGGGGCCACTGGCCCGAACGGTATCCTGCATGTTTTGTATAAAACTGATGTACCTCTTTGGGCAGGGTACCTATCTAAACTGTTTAATAATGCTCTGCAATGAAAATAATTCCTGAATCTTGGAAAGGCTCTTTAATAGTGCTGATACATAAAGGAGGGGAGTAGTCAAAACCAGAAACCTACCACCTTATGACACTCCAGGATACCGAAGCTAAGCTCTTTACAGGGATACACCTGAAAGAACTGTTATAATGGGCAGAAGAAAAGCAAAGTATCCCCTCACATCAAACTGGGTTTGTCCAATGTTTAGGCACATCATCCAATATTTGAGCACTCTCAATAATGATAGATAAATACAAATGAAGAAATCAACCAATTTACCTTTGTTTTATGGATTTTAAATCTGCATTTGATTGTGTTTATCACAGCCTTCTGTGGCAAAAGCTGGTTATTTGCACATTCCACCTTGCCTATTAAAACAATCCAAAGGTTATATTTGGATACATGGATAAGAGTGAAAGTGGGTGATGGTTCTATTTTATCTAGGAAAATGTTAACTTTTCAGGGTTTGAAACAAGGCTGCATACTGGCGCCATACTTTTTTAATTTGTTTTAGGCTGATTTAATCCAAGATCTGGATGATGTTAAAGCATATCATCCAGGGTTATGAGAGAAATATATTTCAAATCTCTTTTATGCAGATGATTTGATTATGGTGAGCCAAACAGAGGTTGAATTGCAGAGACTGATTAATATCAAACTAGTTTTACTTAATGGAATGGTAATAAATGAAAAGAAAACAAAGGTGATGGAAGTGAGTAATTAGTTTCATAAAAAATATAAGTTGTTTCTTCAAACTCTGCAGCTAGAACAGGTTAAAACATATACATCTCTTACTGTAATATTTGACAAATAGTGCTCTTTCAAGCCACATAAAATGAAGTTACAAAGGAAAGGAAATTCCTTACTCTCTGCTTTTTGTTCCCTACAGAGATCACTAGGAGGTTTCAGCAACCAACCACTAGTAAAGATAATATCTGCAAAACTTTTGACAACTATCTTGTATGGGAGCGAGGCAATGCGGGGTAAGCATGCATTAATACTAAAAAAAATTGTCGCCAAAATATTTAGATCTCTGTTTAAACTACCATGCAATGAAATGCAAGCCCAGATATGATTAGAATTTGGTCTGTTCAACCAAATGATTGCACGAAAGAGATTGTTCGTTAACACCAGGAAAAGAATAAAATCAAATATTTCAAACCAGTTAGATCAAGCCCTTTGTCATGAAGTTCAAACAAATCATAATTCACCAACATGGAAGTATTTAACAAAGGCAATAGAAGATTTGTCCATCGAGTCACTATGGGACAATTCGCAGACTCCAGCAATTTAAAAAAAATACATCAATGGCTTAATGAAAAAAACATCAATGTTAATGGACAAAGAATTATTTGCATCTAGGTCACATGCCTGGATTATTATAAACAAATATAAATGCCCCAAATCACAGTCTTATCTAGAGTCTGAATGGTCCCCAAGACAAATAAGAAGGTTCATAAGAGCACGATTTGGAATACTTCCAGGCCTCGTGCACGCAATTACGTGACTGAGACAATCACAATCAACTTCCTGTAGGTTGTGTAAACTTGACGAAGAGAACATCATCTACTTAATTTGTATATGCCCAGCTTTATTAGATCTAACCAGCGGGACATTCGTTCATGGAGACAAGCATTGATAGCATGTGTTAAACCATCTGATACAGGATTGAAGTGTATTTTTGTAAAATTTATGAGAGCAGTGGAAATGAAAATTGCATATAATATGTGACCATACTTTTAGCCTTACGTAATGAAATATTTCTTATTTAATATAATAGGGAAACATATAAAGAAATCGTTATTTGTCGGTTCCTTAAATATGGAAATATGTCAAAACAATTTTACCAATATTATTTATTTTTACAATAATGGTTAAATTGACCCCTTTATGATGTTTATATGCTTCCTAATATTGTAAGATTGTAAGTAATCAACAATAAACAAAACTACTACTATATTTGATATACTGTTAAGTCCCTAGCAAAGTGCACTGTGTATGTCCAGGGCCTGTATATCAAATGCTACTACTGAGCTTGCAGCACTGATTGTGCCACGCACACCAGTAGCCTTTCAAATGTGTCTCAAACCAGCCATTACAGAGTCTACAAGTGCAGTTTTAAACTGCCATGTTGACCTGGCAAGTGCACCCACTTGCCAGGCCTTAACCTTCCCTTTTCTTACGTATAAGACCCCCTTAAGGTAGGCCCAAGGTACCCCCATGGGCAGGGTGCAGTGCATGTTAAAGGTGGGACATGTACTGGTGTGTTTACATGTCCTGATAGTCAACTACTGGCTATTTCGTTTTTTCACTATTGCAAGGACTAGCTCTCCCATAGGCTATCATAGGAGCTGGCTTATAACAGTTTTACAAGTGTAACTTTCCACTGGGTATGGCTAGAGATTTGGAGTTTAGGCTCTCTGAACTTAGAATTTAATAACACACCTCTAAGGGAAGGTGGTTTTTAAATTGTGTGTTAGAAAATGCCACTTTGAGAAAGTGGGCATTTTCTTGTTTAACCATCCTGTGTGACTCTGCCTGTTTGTGTATTCACTGTTTGGGTTTGGAGTGACAGGAGCTGGGGATGTGCATTGAAATTGTATTCTATTGTAATTGTAAGTATATAGCACTTACTACCCTTGACGAGGTGTTGAAGCGCTTTGTCGGCAAATAGCACGCTACTCCGGAACCCATAAAGGATTAGTGGTGACATTAGTATAGTGATATATATGGAATTAATTTGAGCAGTGGATATGTTAGTCTATTTTTTGGATGGAGAAGTATAATGGTCTGATAGAGGAGTTAAAAGGTTTGCATTTATATAGCCTTGCCAGCTCCAGTGAGACGTCGAAGTGCTTCTAGGCGATCAGCACGCTACCCTGGAACCAAAAAAGATTAGTGGTGAATTAGTCTGGGGGAATATGAAATGTATTTGGGTGGTGGACATGTTAGTCTGTTATATGAATTGAAAAAGATAGTGGAAGGATCGGAGAGTGAAGGGTTTGCATTTATATAACGCTTGCTAACCCAGATGAGGTGTTAAAGCACGTTTTTGTCAGTAGCCCGCTACACCAGCACCCAAACAGGATTAGTGGGGAATTACTATATGGAAATTTGAATTTTATTTGAGTGGTGGACATGTTAGTCTGTTATTCGGAACGAAAAGGAATAATGGAGGGATAGAAGAGGGAAGGGTATGTTTTTTTAGGGAGTTCAAAGCATAAAGAGGGTTTTTGGATGAGTAAAGGGGGTGGGGGAGAAAAGGGTAAAAGGGAAGGGAGACATCTGGGAGATCTGAATAGTGAAAAAAGGTATGAGCTGATGCAAGGAGGATTAGCGGAGGGAAGAGGGACGGTGACTTTGTGGATCATAGCAGTGGCATGGGGTTTGAGTTGAATGAGAGAATGGAGGTAGGGTATATATTGATAGAGTTTTAGGGTGAGAAATAGGGTAGTGAATTGGAAAGAGTTGTAGAATGAGGTTTGATATGAGGTAGAGAATGTATTGGGTGATATATAGGGTAGTGAATTGGATATGCTAATTTCGAAGCACAGTAATAAATATAAAGATACTTAAATACACGGAAGACATTTCATAAGTGCATGTAAGGTATATATGCATAAGGAAAATGATATATGTAGATTAAAGTTGCATTTAATAAACTCAGACTTTCAAGTGTTGCTGTACTTTAAATTAATGTATTTGTTTTTATTTTTGTAATTCAATAGTGAATCAATTGTAGATAAATAGTTATGATAAAAGATTTACTTATGTATGCAGTCACATATACATGTTATGCACAGAATAATGTAACTATAATTAATATGTACATTGTTAAACGGAACTAACAAATATCTATATCTTTAAAAACAATTATTATACATGGTTAAACAAAGCAATACACATGTGTAGGTACACATCTATAGTCCAAATAAATGCTTATATACAGAGGGATATGCTGTATATTCATGTTTGAGTATGATTGTTATGTGGGGAGAAGCCAATTCTTGAGTAGTCTTCTGAAGATAAGGTGGTTATCCGTGGATCTTATATTCAGGGGTGAAGAGTTGCTTAGTTTTTTTCTTCTTATACAGAGATGGATGTGCCACTCATAGTTATTTTCTAGTATATTAGGGTTTTGAGGCAAGGTTTCACTCTAGAGCAGAGGTTCCTTTGTTGAATGTGTTTGGTGATTTTTATTCCTGATGAAGAGTGGTCCCATTCCATGTATCGCTTTGTGGGTGATACAAAGCAGCTTGAAAGCGGACTTCTGGCAACGCGTAACCAATGTAGGGCTTTCAAAGCAGGGGAGATGTGGGCTTGTGGCTTTATATGTAAAAGTAGTCTGGCAGCCACGTTCTGCATCCGTTCAGAACATTGTTGTCTTTTCATAGTTGCTAAAGGTGATCCGTGGTAGAGGCTATTGACATAATCATGTTTGGACAGAATGAGAGAGATGGTAGTCTGTACCTTTTGTGGGAATGCCAGGTAGGGGAAGATGTGTCGCAAAGAGTTTATAGTAACAAAGCTTAATCTTGCAAGTTTGTCCACTGGGGCATTCAGTGATAGCTTGGAGTCCATGGTCATTCCGATGTTTCTTACTACCTTTGATACGATACTTAAGTGGTGTGAGTAATTCTATCTTGGAAGCATTCACTTTGAGATGGCTCCATTTCATCAATTGAGCCTTGGCTCTGAGACAACTGCAAATCAGTGACTTTTCAAAGTCTATGGGGCATTCCAGTTGAAGAAATATTTGTGTGTCATCTGTATAGTTATAGCACACATGGTGAAATCGATTGATCAGTGCAGGAAATGACTTTGTGTAGATGTTGAAAAGCATGAACGAGATGATAGAGCCTTGAGGGACCTCTGCTCTAGTGAAGTACGGTTTGGAAGAGAAAGGTTGGGCAAGGAGGAGATTAGTTCTGTTGCGAAGGTAGGATGTGATACATTCTAGAGCAGTCCCCTCCATGCCGGCTTCGTAGGGTCTTTGTATCAGAGTGTCATGGTCAACCATGTCAAAGGCAGTCAAGAGGTCTAATAGAAGTAGCGCAGGAACCCCGTTGTGGTCAACTGTGTTCTTCAGTTCATCGTAAATGTAATCGAAGGCAGATTCTGTGACAGAATCCTGTTTGGAAGTCTGAAAGTATGGCATTATTCTCAATGAATTGGGCGAATGCTGCTCTTTCTATCAGTTTGCCCAGGAATGGTCCATTTGTAAATCGGTCTATAGTTGTCGCGGTCCATCAGGTCGATGCTTTTCTTCAGTATTTTGTTCTTTTGGAAATATTCCTCTAGTTAAAGGATTGTTGATTATTCTTCTCACTTGTGTAGCAGCAGAGGTTGTTAGAAGAATTGTCTTGAAGGTTTGTAGTGGACAGGGGACAGAAGGGCTACCTGCAGGCCTGGTTACTTAGTCCAGGTCCATACATTTATTGTGTGAAATTTGCTGGAAGGAATGGAGAGTCTGGGTTAGAGTATTCTTGGATTGTTGTTTGGGAAAAGGGTCGGTGTTGAAGTGTTTTCTCTTTTTTCTAAATATGAGTAAAACATGTCTGCTTTAGCCGTGTAATGATTTGGCAGCTTGTCTGTGAAAACATTTAGTAACGGGATGAGCTCCTTCTAGGCAAATTGGTTTATAAAACTCTGTGAGAATTTTATAAAATTCTTTATTTGCACATTTCACATTTTTTATTCTGTCCGAATCGTACCTTGTCTTTGCTTTTTTGATAGCTGACTTGCATAATCTGTTAAGTTTCTGTATGTGAAGTTTGTTGTTTAGAGGCAGGCACATTGCAGCTTTCTGATTTGCTTTTTTATTTGTTTTATCTATGTATTTCTCCAAGGTGCCTGCTTTCTTGTGTTCTGTTGTGTAATTTTTAGTGTCATTTGGTTATCAGAAGCTTCCTGTAGCCACTCATATAGTTTTTTAACAGAATGTATTGTGTCTAAATCTGTACTGGATGGTAGCTTTGTTTCTAAGTTTCCAAATTGAGTTTGTTCCATAGTCGATAGGTGGATGCAAGTAAGGTGTGTTTAGGTGCGTTGCCTTGTGTGGTTTTACTTTGGAAAGCAAGCAAATGGTTGTCTGACCATGTGAGTGAAGTTATTGTTTGAAAGTTAACTAGTTCTGTATTTACAAAAATTACATATAGGATGTGTCCAGCAATGTGTATGCATTTGTGGACCATCTGATTATGGTTCTGTGACTCTAGGCCAGTGATGATAGTTTTTGGATTGAGCATATTGGGTTTGTTAAACCAAATGTTGAGGTCACTGAGAATGCATAGGTTGTAGTGTAGTGTTATCAGGTTTGAAACTCTGTCTGGAAGTGTGTCTGGGAATGTTGCATTGCTAGGTGCAGATCTGGAAAAGGAGCAGGAAGTTACAGGAGTAAGATGGTATAGGATTGCATCTAGTGAAAAGGGCTTCACAACATTGTTTGGAGACGTTGTCAGCTTTAGTGATATGTAATGCTTGCCTGAAAACAATAGGTAGGCCACATCCTCTTTTGCCTACACGAATTGGCATTATAGCTTGATAGCCTAGAAGAACAGCTTCATGCAGGACTGGAGCCATATCACCTCCCAACCACGATTCATTTATGAAGAGTATGTCAGGTTTGATGTCAGTGAGAAGGTCGTAGATGTGATGCTTGTTTTTAGAGAGCAATCGAGCATTTATTAGCAGACAGTTTAGAGAATGTGCTTCAGTGATAGTGTGGCCTTGTTTTGTAGAAGAGTGAGCAATATTTTGTGGGATTGTAGCAGGTGTGTCCTTAGTGTTGGTATTAGCTGTATGAGGATAGCAATCGTGTAGCTGTTCTGTATCATGTTTTTTGTCCAGCAGGCTAAGAAAGCAAGGTCAGCGTTTGTAGGTGGTGGAGATGGAGGTTGAGAGTGAGTTGGTGAGCTGTGTTGTTTTTGTGGTGTGACCTTGTTGTGCAGTAGACATGGAGAAGTGAAGTTGTGATGGGTGGCTTGTTGCTTATTTTGTTTGCATCTGCTTAGGGTGGAAGGTGTATCAGTTAGTGGTGGTGGTGCAGCACGTGAGTCAAGTAGTAATACTGTAAATTGTCCAATGGACAAGAGGCGGTTAAAAAAAATTGCTATGTTGCTGTATGTGTGTTAGGTTGAGAAAAGAGAGAAAGCTTGGCATTGGAGTTTTCTCATGGTATTTATCATTTGTTTAGTATGGAAAGTGGGAGTGGGTGTATGTTTGTATTTTGCGGTGGAAAGTGCTGTGTGTGGGAGATTTTGTTGTTTTGATGTGTGTTTCATGTTATGTTTCTGAGGAGTAGTGAAAGGAGGTGCTGATGTATTTTTTTCTGAGTAAGATTTATATGTAAAGTATTGTTGGTGAGTGGAAGTTCCACGGTAGAGGGGGTGGGGATGTGTTTTGGAAATGTGTGTATGTGCTGTGTGAGAGGTGATGAACAAGAGTTAAAAGTGTTTGTGTTAGATTTGGTTGCTGAAAAAAGTCATATGTGTGGTGCAGTGGAGTGTAAGTGTTGTGTTATTGTGGTAAAATGAAGAGGAGGGTGTTAGAGGATGAAAAGATGGAAGGCTGAGTATAGGTTTGTTAGTGACACAAAGGGGTCTGTTAGGACTAATTAGAGTAGGGAGTGTGTGACTGAATGGGATAAAGTTAGGTATGGTGTGGCATTGGGTTGAGTTAGTGATGAGTGGATTGGTTAGTGTTATATAATAGAGTTGTAAATTGTTTGTAAGTGATGGTGCAAATGTGTGATAGATGGGATAGAAGGGTGTATTGGTGTGCTTTCTGAGGTTTTGTAGTGGGTGATGTTACTGAAATTTGTGTAGGGTTTGGATTGTATGACAAAATATCGAAAGACAGAAAATCAACCTACAAAAATATCGATGCAGAAATATCGACGTCAAAAATATCGTCCTATCTACATAAAGGTAAGTACAAAAATATTGAGAGAAAAAATGTTGTTGTAAAAAAATATCGGAGTTAAAAATATCGTTTTGTAAATGTTTTAATAATAATGTAAAAATAAGTAAAAATTTATATAATTTACTAAAGCATAGATATAAACACTAAAACATATTTAAAAATTAATAACTAATACATATAATTTTAAAATTAATTAAACATCTACAAAGAAATTAATATATATACTTACTCCACATATTGCAACAGTAGGGAAAGCGTTGGATAGCGTAGGGGTAAAAATTACTATTCCAACTCCAGTGAATGCAACAGTAGGGAAAGTGTTGGATAGCGTAGAGGTAAAAATTACTATTCCAACTCCAGAGAGTGCAACAGTAGGGAAAGTGCTGGATAGCTTAGGGGTAAAAATTACTATTCCAACTCCAGAGAGTGCAACAGTAGAGAAAGCGCTGGATTGCGTGGGGGTAAAAATTACTATTCCCACTCTAATGAGTGCAACAGTAGGGTAAGCGCTGGATAGGATAGGGGTAAAACTTACTATTCCCACTCCAGAGAGTGCAACAGCATGGAAAGGGCTGGATAGTTTAAGGGATAAATTAACATACTTATCAATTACATATATTTTGTAAAAAAAAGAACATATTAACAGTCAATTTACCAAAAAATAATAATAAATACCAATACATTAAAATTAATATTTACTTAAATACCATTAAATTACATCCCACACTATTCCCCTTTTAACACACAACACATTACACATATAAAAAAATGCAATTAATGTAACTATCGATTAAACAATTAATAGGACATAATAATAAAGTGGTATAATTATAAATTAACCAATTAATAAATAGGAATTACCAATTATTAATTATTCACAAATTAATCATTAACAATAAATCAATTAACAATAACAATAAATAATAATTATTAATAAATTAAATCAAATTAATATAATTAACTAGATCATAAGAAATAATTACCAAATACTAAGTAATTAACAATTAATTAATAATAAACACCAATAAAAAAACAATCTCAATAATTAATTTAATGTAATTATTTCCCACCCTATTTCCCTATAAACCCACAACCCACTACACATAAAAAATCACATAATTAATTAAATTATCAATTATTCACTTAATTAAAATTAATCACCAATTAATTGTTAATTAACAATTAATTATTTAATAATAACACTAAATATTACTTATTAATACATTAATTCTAATCAATATAATTGACTAATTAATAAAAATGAATTACCAATAAATAATTAACAATTAATTACTCATTAATATCAATTAATACAAACATATTAAATATATAATTAAATTACTTCCCACCCTATTCGCCTAGAAACCCACAAACCGCTCTGATACTAAAACGTAAAATGTACTTTAACAAAATTACTAATTTCTATTTATTTTAAAATTCAAAAAATGCATTAAAAAATGTTTAACATACATATGAAATACATACTAAAATACATAACACTACATTTTTTTTCGATATTATTAACAATGATATTTTTGCTTACGATATTACTTACTTCGATACGACTTACTTCTATATTTAAAAATCAAAATTACTTACCTTGGAGTCGATATTCTGGTTAACGATATTCTTGACTTCGATATTCTGTCCCTACGATATTAAAAACTCAATATTAATGTAGGTCGCTATTTTAAATTCAATATGTTGCCTGCCTAACGTTAATCTGTATGTGGATGGGGTAGAGTGGGTGTGGTGACTCAATTTTAATTTGGACAGCATTTCTGGCTCTAGTGCCGACCAGTCTTGAACAGACTCAAATAGGCAGTTGCATTTGTCCTCTCAGCCCTTAGCCTCGACACCCGGGGTGAGATCTCCTGAGCCCTGGCCTTTAGATAGATAGCCCTAGTGGTCAGGTGTCCCCTTCGGCCAATGGGAAACCTAGCCCTAACCAACCACAACACTAGCCCTATAACCAATTGAACAGTAGTCTCTTATACTAAATCTTAGAAACCCCAACCCCAGCACCATCACATATTCAACCAATGAGAACACTAACCCTAATCCAAAAGAAACACCATAGAAATATCAGATACAGCCACCATTCAGTGCACACATGTAGCATTCAGTAGCAGCCTATAAAAAGTGCCTGCGACCTCCGGCAATGTTAGCTGGCGATGGGGCTGGAAGCTGCTCCTTTATTTAGAATTTCTTAGGAGACAGACAGGCTCAATCCAAACTCTGGAGTTCTGCAGATAAGGGCCTAAAAAACTTTGGGCTATATTATCAAGCCCCAGCGATAATGATCGCTAAGCGCACTTAGCGCTAGGATAATTATCGCCTGTTAGCGTGGATTTTTATCACTGAGATAGCGTGCTATTAGCAATGCCAATCTCAGAAGTGATAAAAATCCTCGCGCTAACTGCCAAATGAGAGATTATCGCTGGAAAACCAACAATAATCTCTCGAAGTTTGGCGTTAGCTTGATGATAGGGGCTCACAAACTTAGCCATGATATCCACCTTCCATAGGATATCATGGCTAAGTCAGGAAAATACCAGGTGTAAAAAAAGCAGCGGTTACCGCGGTTACCGCTGCTTTTTTTATCACTAACAGGGTTAGCGATATCCTTGATAATAGGAGAAATGTCGCTTAACAACATTTCTCCTATTATTTGTCTCTGGAACACCCCCTTTGCATCTCATTAGAGATGCAAGGGGAAGCGTAGAGAAAAAGGGTGCTAACATGCAAATTTGCGTGTTAGCACCCTGTTGCTGATAGGGAGATAATTTTATCTCCGCTTTTATGGCTTTCAAAGCCAAAAAAGCAGAGATAAATCCCTTGATAATATGCCCCTTTGCCTGTAACAACACTCTTTTCCGACACTTAAACAACTCACTCTCCTAGCCAAAACTGAGTGTTACTATCCCTTAAAACGCAGCCTAAACTAACTACAGATTACTGCACTCTCTGAGAACCCTCTGTTCAGTCTGTGATGTATGATTGCTCTGTTGGTAAAGGGGGAGGTAGGGGTTGAATCTGGTTTCACTCACTTGCTAAAACAAAATGGGAGCTGGGGGTGGATAGCTTAACACACAGGTCTGAGCACAGAACAAGGAAGCAACTAGGAGGATAAATGAGGTAGTCACTGGCAATTTACAAACACAACATATTTGGGCCTGCAAAGCCCACAATACAATAGGTAAAAGAAAACTATCACGGACAAGTAAAAACTTCAAATTTCAAAACAAAACAGGGTGAAAAAGAATGCGATCACAGGCAGGTAAAAACTAAGGGGCACATTATCAAGGGGGTTTATCTCCGCTTTTTTGGCTTTAAAAGCCAAGAAAGCAGAGATAAAATTATCTCCCTATTACCTAGCTGTCGCTAACACCAGTTAGCGACAGCTAGTAGGAGATAGCGACCATCTTGGGCCCCACTTTGCATGTCAGTGATATTTATCACTAATTACATGCAAAGTGGGCGTGCCAAGATGTTAGCGACTGGAAACAGTCGCTAACATCGCTATCTCCTATTACCAACTTTTGGAGACATTTGCGCTCAGCGTAAATATCTCCAAAAGCTAACACCTGCCCCTGAGCAGTTCTTAGCCATGTTATCCAATGGTAGGTGGATAACATGGCTAAGAGCATTAGCTCGGTAATGCCTGAATATCGCTGACTTTTCAGCGATATTTATGCATTATTTCCGATTTTTATCTCATTTGCGATAAACCTTGGTTATACCAAGGTTTATCTGCGATAAAAATCGCTGCAGCTCGGCGATCATTTTTTCTCGCTAACCAAGCAATAGCGATAATTATCGCTATTGCTTGGTAATATGCCCCTAAATTTTTTAAACTGTAACAACCACAAGCAAAACAAGTAAAAATGATGCAATCATAGGTAGAGGAAAATCACTTTTAAATTTCAGGAAAGAGACAGCGCAAGTCTGCCTTCTTACCACCTACTGGTCACTTAGTTTAAGAAGAAGGTCATCTGCACAGTAATGTTTTGTGAAAGTGTGTGGATTTGACCAGGTATCTGCTTTGCATATAGCAGCTATAGGGATGATCTGTAGGAAGGCCATAGAGGCACCTTTCTTTCGAGTGGAGTTGGCTCTAGAAAGAGTGGATAGAGTCCTCTTTGCTTTAGCATAGCATGTCTGGTTTTATATAACTATTCATCTGGCAATGCCTGAATTGGATAGAGCCTTACCTTCGTGGGGTTCAGAGAAAGCAACAAAACATTGTTGTGTCTTTCTAAATGTTTTTACAGGTCAATATATCTTTATATAAAGGGCAGCAAGGTAACTGACTTTCAAGGCTGTATGATTTCATTGCATGGGTGCACTTGTATATTTTTTGTGTTCCAGAGCTGCTCCAGCATCTGATGGATAGTAAGCTAACTAACCCCAGGAACCTTGCTCAGGAGGTGTACTGCTGGATGAGTACCAGGGTTCCCAAGAGGTATATGGAAAACCCAGCCAAGTGTGAGTAGGGTTCCCAGCAGAGGAGTGAGGGGGACAAGGGTAACCAGATGGAGTTTCTAAAGGACCCCAAGCTGGTTCAAATGGTAAAGATTCGCAACTCCAGGTGGTAAAAAGCCATGGCCCCTAGAGGGAAGCCTGGAGAGAATGGGTCCTGCGAGTGCTTTGCATGTCATCAGAAGGGTCCCATGAGAGGGGTTCCTAAATGTCCCAATTACACATCGGCATCCACTGGTGCACCACCACGTGGGTTGGTTAGTGTAGTGCTGGGGGAGGAGTTGGTCTCAAGTGAAGGGTGGGAGCCAGCTGAGGTGGCCCTTGACTCACTAGGGGCAGGGAGATGGTCCAGAGAACGCTCCTGCCTAATAATACTAAACATTCTAGGCAGTGGTTGACCATCAATGGACAGAGGGTAAAAGCTCTGAGAGACACAGGAGCCAGTGTGACATCTGCCAGGTGTCAGTGGATGTCTGAAGAACAATGTGCTTCACCCCGTACTTGCAGCGGGCAACTCAGCAGGCGAGGCTGGTAACCATCCCTAGGAGTTCCCACAGTCTGGAAGGAAGCAGGCCTTGAGGGGGATGCCTCAAAGCCTACAGAGCAGCAAGTGGCTAAACTGTGAGACCTTCCTGGGCTGACCCATTGGCAACAGGTGGGGGTCCCACCAGGGAGGAATTCTGCTGAAAGCAGATGGAATGCCATAATCTATTTGGATTGCAGCCCAGGTAGCTGGTGATCAGTCAGGATCCTATTGGATCAACTGGGAGACCCCTCATCTGTATAATAAGCCGAAGGCTGCTGAGCCTACTCCAGCCCATGTGCTGATAATACCCCAGCGATTCAGAGCCATCCTGCTGGGTCAGCTCATGATGTGCCATTGGCAGGACATTTGGGGCCAGACAAGACATTAGCCAGAATTGTCACCCACTTCTATTGCCCCCAAGCGCAAAGCAATCAGATGCACACTGTAGGTCTTGCCAGATTAGACAGGCAAGTGGTAAGAGTGGGAGGGAGGTAAAAGATCTTCTCCAACCTTTTCCAGTGGTGAGCCCCCTTTCGAGCGTGCGAGAATTGACATTGTGGGGCCCCTGGACCCCAAAATTGCGTTAGGAAACAGGTACATCCTGGTATTGTTGGACCATGCCACTTGGTAACCAGAGGCTATCCCTCTCAGGACTGTCTCGGGCCCTGTGGTGAGCCGTGCATTGATAGGAATCTATTCCCACATGAGTTTCCCTAAAGAGGTGGTATCTGACTAGGGTACCAACTTAATTTCCAAGTATATGACGTCTCTATGGGAGGAGTGTGGTAGAAGTGATTTTTGGACTTTATGGAAATCTGTGTTGACTTTTCCTCATGCTCTATTCTAGGTGATTTTAATTTTCATCTAGAATGTCGGGATAGTAAAAATACAGAAACATTTTTAAATATCCTTCAAAGCTTTGACCTCCAACAATTAATCAAAGAACCCACTCATGTTGCTGGTCACACACTTTATGGCATGCTTGAAACAACTTGAATTTTGGAATTGATAAATTAGTCCCATTTACTTGGACTGACCATAAAGCCATCCTGTTCAAACTTAATATACCAACTAGTAATTTCGGTCATAATAAAGAACCTACAATACTTAAACACCAGGCTTGGAAAAAGATGCATAGTCTTAAACTTGGTTCTTTAGTGATAAAAGCAACCCCTTCACTGAGTGACAATGTAGAGCAGGCCTCAATGGGATATCATTTATGTATAACTGAGGTGGTATCGCAGCTAGCCCCCTCAAAAAAATAAAGTAAGCTATTGTAAAACGCCCTTAGTGCCATGGTTCTCCCAAGATCTTCGGGAGCTAAAGATACAAATTTAGATACCAAGAGCAGGTGTAGAGAGCACACTACAGTCCCCAAGAAAAACAAAACTATAAAAAATTACTAAATTAATATAGAAAGCAGATTAAAGAAGCTAAAACAACCTTTTACATATACAAAATAAAAGCAGCTAGCAATTACTCCAAGGAGCTTTTTAAAACAGTTAAAGCACTATCAATGCCTGGGAGAAAAAATTAAATCCCAGCCAGTCAACATCTCTGTGAAATACTAGCAAAATTCTTATTTAATAAAGTCAATAACATTTATCAACAGTTTACCAGCCGAATGACCAATACGTCTCTTACCTCTACTACATCTGGAGCTAACACCACCCCAGCAAAAGACAGTCAAAATTCCTCCCCAATTGTAAGTACTTTTAGACATCTCACAGTAGATCAAATCATTTCCTGTTAAAAGCTTTTAAATCTGGATCTCCCATTGATCCTTGCCATCCTGGGGTGCTGCACCCGGTCTCGGATACAATTGCATTACACCTCACCTCAATATTGAACAATATTCTGGAGACTGGATGTTTCCCAGTGCACTGAAAAAAATCTTCAATACTACCATTAATTAAAAAAAACTTCCTGGATCCTAATAAAGAAAAGAACATAGGCCCACCTCAGGCCTACCACTACCAGTTAAAATACTAGAGAAAGTAATGAAGCACAAGATTATCTCCTTTCTTGACACTAACAACAGCCTTGAACCTACTCAACATGTTTTTAGGTCTTGGCAGAGCACAGAGTCTGGTCTTCTGGCAGCTATGGAGAAAATTAAGTCTATTGTGGGTAAAGGAGACAATGCAGCTTTATTTCTATTCGACCTATCGTCTGCCTCATAACAACAGGCATAAAAGGACCAGCTCTTAATCTAATCAGGTCCTTTCTCCCCAATAGAGAACAAGTGGTTTCCCTGGGTGATTTCACTTCCACTCCTTTTAAGCCCCCCTGTGGAGCTCCTCATGGGTCTTTTTTGAGTCCAAATCTTTTTAATGTTTATATTACTCTCCTGATTCTACTGATTAGATCTTTTGGGTTCTCCGTTTGCTCATATGTCGATGATACCCAATCAGTGGTATCTGTCTTATCTGATCCCGATAAAGTAGCCTTTCAGTTCAAGGCATGCATGAACAGCATCCCTCAATGGATGAACTTAAACGTTTTAAAACTTAACTCTGACAAAACAGAGGTGCTGTTGTTTGGCCACTTTTAATCTACATTTTAACCCTTATGTCAAGCTTTCCTACAACATTTCATATCTCTTAACTCTGATCTGATGCTCAATTCTGTTAGGCTTTCACCAAGATGCCTTTATAGTATTAGCAAACTCTATAAAAAAAAAATAACGTAACACAAGTTATAAGCTCACCATTTCTTACCATCCCCAAGTAAACAAATTAATAGAGAGATTCAATGGAATCCTGATTAGCTTGATCATTGGTCTTGGACACCCCATGTGGCATAGGTGGGACATCCTCTTGTCATGCCTTATGTTTGCTCCCAGAAAAGTACAGCAGAAAACCTTAGGGTTCGGTCCCTTTGAATTGCTGTATGGGCAACCTGTAAGAGGACCTTTCAGTCTAGTGAAAGAAGGCTGAGAGAGAGCTCCCAGGAAACCTCCCCAGGATGTATCTACCTATATGTTGGCCTTTAGAAACCAGACTGTGCACTTCAAAAAGCTCACTCAAGAGAACCTAGAAGCCAACCAGGAAGGGAGGAAACAAGGGTATGACCAGAATGCCAGTTTGGTAGAGTTTCAACCTGGCCAGAAAGTATGGGTGATTGGCCCCAGTGGAGTTTTGTGTGCTCCACGAAAGTGGAATTGTACATTTGAGATGGTGAAGCGAAGAGTGACATTACCTATCTGGTGAACTTGCAGTCTCCAAGGTACCCCTTGAGGGTCCTGCATGTGAACCGCCTCAAGCCTCACTTTGAGAGGTCTGAAGTGAACCAGGTGCTGGGACAGTTTGTCACAATGTTCTACCTGACCCCAGGTTTCACCCACTGTTGCCTCTATGACGTAGACGCTAGGGACTACCTTCATGTGAACCACAAGATTTACAGGTTGACTAACAGGGTCAAGGTCAGCATCCAAGAAGGAGATTCCAAGATGTTGGCCTTAGGGATAATAGAGCCCTCCAGCAGCCCATGGGGAAGTCCAGTGGTCTTGGTTCCAAAAGCTGCTGCAGCTGGTGCCCCACCTGATTGTCCGTTCTGTGTGGACTACTGTGGGCTCAATGCTGTCACTAGGACTGATGTGCACCTCATGCCTAAAGCTGATGAGCTCATAGATCAGTTGGCAGCTGCCAAATTCCTCAGCACATTTGATTTAAAATCTGGGTACTGTCAGATTGCCTTAAATGAAGGAGGCAAGGATAGGTCTGTGTTCCTAATGCCAGAGGTGCACTACCATTTCTGGGCCATTCGTTGAAGAATGCCCATGCCACCTTTCAGGGAATGGTCAACCAGGTGTTGTCTGGGGTAGAGGAATTCAGCGACGCCTACCGGGATGACATGGTAGTGTTCAGCTCCAGCTGGGAGGAACACTTACATCACCTCTGTGAAGTGTTGACGGTCTTGCAAAAGGCAGGCCTCACTATCAAGACAAGTAAGTGCCAGATAGGGTTGGGTCTATGGTGTACTTATGGCACCAAGTAGGAAGAGTCAAGTGGCCCCTGCAACCTAAGATTGACACAGTTCTGGCTTGGGAGCCCACCAAGACCCAGACTGAGATGAGAGCCTTTTAAGGTCTCACCAGCCACTACAGGAGGATTGTCAAGGTGTAAGGCAACATTATTACCCCCTTGACTGACCTGACTTCCAAGAAACAGCCAAGGTAAGTTATCTGGACTTATGCCTCTCAGACAGCGTTTGATGCCCTGACATCTGCCATGTGCACGATGCCCGTACTCAAGGCATCCAATTTCTCCCAAGAATTTGTCATGCAGACAGATGCTTCAGAGCATGGCGGGGGTGCAGTTCTCTCACGACTGAAAGATGAGGACCTGGACCGACCTATAGCTCTCATTAGTAGGAGGCTTCTTCTCAGGTAACAGAGGTGGAGTGCAATTGAGCGTGAAGCTTTTACGTTTGTGTGGTGTTGAAAAAGCTAAGACCCTACTTGTTTGGGACTCACTTCAGGTTAAGACAGACCACAGGCCCATTAGATGGTCGATGCAAATTAGAGGTGAAAATTAAAAACTGTTGAGGTGGTCCATTGGAATTGTTCTGAAGTTGATTAAGAAGGAAGCAAGGTTCTGATTCAAATGGATTTTGATTATTTTGGGTGTAAGGTTTTTAACATTAGAGGTTACACTTATTGTCACACAAAAGTGGGCATTAGGGTGTTATATTTGGATTTTTTAACGTGGTTGAAGTTTCACTGTTGCATGGAATGATATACTGGTCACTGGTGGTTTTATTGTGATCAGGCAATACATATAGTCACTGGATGTATTGACTGATTTGATTGTGTTAGTATTTACAGGATTCATCTTTTTTACAACGCTGAATCCTGAGGATGGTCTTGAAGACCAACTGGGCCACTTAAGTCCGAAACGTCGACAAAGCCCCCTTATTTGTTATGTTATATTTAAATTACTTCTTAAGCGCACGTTCACCTACGGTTTCTTAGCGCTGAGCGGAGACGAATGCTTAGAAAGACACTGTGAGAATTAATTAGTTGTAGGCCTGGGCAAAGAGCCATGTCTTAAGAGATTTCCTAACCTTTGAATAGGAGGGGACTAGGCACAATTCAGGAGGAAGGGTGTTCCAGAATTGTGGCGCTAGAGGCAAGAATATTAGACCACCGTGTTTTTTTTCGTTTGAATGGGCAGCGGGTCAATAGGTTCCTGTTAGAGGAGTGTAACTCGCGGGATGGGACGTAATGCTGTATTTTAGTGGCGATGAAAACAGGTCCATGGGACGAAAGGGCTTTGTGGATCATACAGCCAAGTTTGTAAAGACAGCGTTGGGTCGCGGGGAGCCAGTGAAGACTCTTGAGCAATGGTTTCATGTGGTGGGATTTTGGTTGGCCATAAAAAAGCATTGCGGCTTGGTTCTGCACCATTTGTAGCCGACGTGAATGGTAAGGTGGAATTTAGGTGTACAGAGAGTTGGCATAGTCAATACGCGACATTACAAGGGCAAGAGTGACTTGGATCAGCGCCTCTGTGGATAGAAATCTGCTGATTTTCCGAATTCTTTGCAAGTGGAAGAAGCAGGCAGAGACCACTGAGTTTATCTGAGCCTTCATGGTGAGGTCACTACTGATTGTAATGCCTAGGCTTTTAACCGAGCTGACTAGGGAGGGTAGACATCCCAGTGATTGAGGCCAAAAATTGGAGTTCCAAGGGTTGGCTGAGGCCCCAGTAAGAACCAGCTCAGATTTGTCGGGATTAAGCTTAAGCTGATTTGAGTTCATCCAGTTGCTTATAAAATTCATGGTGGATTGAAAGTTCTCCATAGAAGAGGGCGATGAGTCGATGGTAAAGACTAGCTGGAGGTCGTCAGGGTAGTTAAGAGTGACAACTTCTCTCTTACCGAGGGCCAGGATCAGGGGAAAGATATACAAATTAAAAAAAGAGGGGAGAGAGGTGAGCCCTGTGGGACTCCACAGGTCAGTCTTCTTTTCTTGGAGGAGAAATTGGCAAGGCAGACCGCTTCATAGCGGTCACTGAGGAAATAGGTGATCCATTTTAGTGGAAGGCCCCGGATCCCGGTGCTCTTGACCCGGTTGACCAATAAGTCATGGTTGGCGCTGTCAAAAGCCGCCGAAAGGTCCAGGAGCACTAGGGCCTGTGTTCTGTTCTGATCTGTCCCCTTCCTTAGTTCATCGAGAACTGCCAAAACAATAAACTCAGTAGAGTGTTCGGGTCTGAAGCCCGCTAGATGTGAGTCTAAGTAGTGGGAGTGCTCTACAAACGTGCTCAGGCAGTTTGCAACATGGTCCTCCAGGATTTTGCCCAGGAAGGGCATCAGCGATATGGGGCAGAAGTTACTGGGTATTAGAGGATCAGAGCCTCTTTTTTTCAGGATGGGTATGACTTCCGAGATTGGGGACAATGCCCTTACTGAGGGAGTTGTTAGGGAGCGATAGGGGGATTTTGGGAGGTGGAGAATGATATCCCAAGTGATTTGAGGGGGACAGCTATCCGTCGGAGAGCCGGAGAGAACCCTTTTAAGTAGGGAGAAGACGACCTCCTGAGTAATAGGTGGGATTTGATCAAAATGGTGAGGATTAAAGTGTGACAACCGGAGTCTGGGGGTAGGGTGGCCTTGTGAATGCTGGCTCTGATGATGGCAATTTTATCGGTAAAGTATATGCTAAGGAAGTGGCATAGGGATTGTGAAGGGGTGGGTTTAACAGTGACACAGTCAGGTTTGATGAGTTCATTCACAATGGTAAAGATGTGTTTAGCTTTGTTTGTGGATTCTAAGATTTTCGAGGCAAAGTATTGTGATTTGGCTCTGAGGATGGCGCTTTTATAGTCTTTGAGGGCCATTGTGAAGGTTGACTTTTTAATAGGGCAGTAGTCCTATCTCCACTTACGTTCAATTTGATGCAGGGCTAGTTTCTTTTCCTTCAAGTTGTTGGCAACCATCATTGGGAGTCTTGGCGCCTCTTATTTTTGATCTTTTTTAGGGGAGCCAAGCTGTCTCTAGCCAAGGCCAGCCAGGCATTAATATTTTCAGCCTGAGTATGAAGGGATGCCGTGTAGCTGATAGGCATAGAGGTATGGGGCATGGAGGTAGCTAGAAGGGCGCAGAGTGCTGTAATGTCTACCCGGCTCCAGTTTCTGGCCATAGAGGTATCTGGGGGAGGGGCTTTGGTGGGGGGTAAAAGGAATAGAAAAGGAAATAGAATGGTACTCAGACCATGTGCAAGGGAGGATTTGTAGGTCACTAATCTCAAGATTGGATGTCCAGACCTGATCAAGGATATGTCCTTTTATATGGGTAGCTACCTTAATGTGCTGAGTGTAGTTCATTCCTATTAACAAATCAGTAAATTCCCTTGAAACATCACTAATTGATTTTAGTTATATATCACATTTATGTGAATACTGGAATGTTTTATTTATTGTGATGTCAGTTGTTTTTCACTTTGTTTTAGACAAATAGGGTGATCACACTTCAAACCCTTGAAAGAGTCTGTAGAGTTGAAGGGGCTGTTTATTAGTGCCAGTGTTGCTATTGATTAATTATATGTATATACTGCCTGTACATAAAAACTGGATGTTTTGTATAATGAACTGAACATAAATGTATTGAATTGAATATACATGAAGTAAAACCATTTGTATTTGTGGCCATGTTAATGTGTGGAACTTATTTGGCTGAATAAACTTTTCTGCATTCACAGTGGTAGCAGCAGTTTTCACTAGCACCTGAATAGGCCCAGGCCTCCTCTGCACAATGCTGTCTCCACCTCCTGTAGTAAAGCTAGATCAGGGAGGACAGAATTGTTTTTTACTGAGCTCAGAGACTCTTGAAACAAAGACTACAAAGAGAAAATTGGGTATAAGTAGTAGACCTAAAACCCACAAATGTTTCATTTCTTCTGGACGAAGATGACCCTGCCAAGAAGAAGAGCTAGAAGAGTTGTGTGCGGAGCACTGCCTTGTCATACTGCTTCTATCTGTGGGCAGAGAAAAAGGACTGACTCTTTTTGCCCTGCTGTGTTATCCATCTTGAGAAGATTTCCATGGGCCTGAGGTAGAGCTGTCATTCTGTTCTAAAGTCTAAGTGACACAAATACTTCACCTGCAATTTACCAAACAGCACCTGGGTTTCTCTGTTGAACTCCTGATTGATAAAGGGTGCATACTTCAGTGTCTCGGCCTTTAGAATTGTGTGTTGGTGCTGCCACTTCAGAAAAACAGCACCAATGACGTCAACACCGCTACCAGTGATGCCATGACCTGCACAGCGGCTGGGGGCACTGCTTTTGAAGTGAACAATGCACCTCCCTACCAGCATCACAGCACCGACACACGTTGATGCCGCCAACGCTTGCTTATTGGCCTTCCCAGGCCAGAGTTCCCAATGATGCGTCAGCGCCTGCATCCTGTTATCGTTGAGTTGATAATCAATGAGGGTGGCTCCCCAAACTCATCGACACCGCACAACTTAACAGAACTAACATCTCGGCACCGATGCTGCCTAACCTCTGCTGCACCGGACTTGACGCCTTGCCTTCTCGCAGATTAGACTACTCGCCTTCTCTGTGGCAGTAAGGGGCCAGCCGCCACGGCCTATCAATGACTCACCTCCACAATGTCATGCACTGTCTGTTGACTTTGTTTTTCAAAGTACTGTTGCTTGGGGGCCAGTCTGACTATGTGGCTGGCCCGTTTACCTCGCAGTCAGCGCCATACTTTTGATTTGTGGCTGTTGTGATGTCGTAAAAGCCCAGGTTGGAGCTGTTTGTGTCTAGATGTTTCAATTTTGGCAATAATCATTTTGAAAAGAGATATTTTGCGGTGGGTGTGTTGGATTTTTGTCATTTTGGTCTTCTTTGGTTTTGATAAAGATGCTTTATTTTTCTTAACTGGTCTGCTGTTCATTTGAAGTGTTTCCACTTTGTTACTGTGTGTGTTATGTACAAATGCTTCCACATTGTCTCTGAGATAAGCCTGACTGCTGGTGACAAGCTACCAAGGAGGTGAGCATGGGTTATGAGTGAGTGATCCTATTACCCTGACTTAAAGAAAAGGGTCCCTATTTAGACAAGGTGCTTACCTCTGCCAACTAGAGACCCCCATTTCTAACATGCTCTAATATAAAAGGCATAAACATACGTAGATACATTGTTGCAGGTTAGGTCACTTTTGTTCAACGAAAGACATCTTCACTTTGATGTATTCTCTAAGCATGGGCGTAAAATCCGTTCCGCTTGCGGAATTTGCGGATTTTCAGCAAATTCGCAATCTGCGAATTCTCGCGAATTTGCCGACATTTCGCAAATTCCCACGCAGCGGATTTTTTTGCTTGGTCGCGCTTGACAAATACAATATTGCGGCGCGAGGCGTTCACTTACAGTCATTCAGCGTTTGAAGAGTTGTTTTTCTCCATGTATGCGTGTGCTGCGCCATTTTGGATCTTGCTGCGGGATCCCGCTGTAGTTTGTCGACCGCGATTACGTTATCGCGGCTCACCACCTTGCACAGCGAGAGTTTGTCATTGCGAGTACGTCATAAAGGCTCGCGATCACGTATTGCGGGAGTAAACAATTGCGAACTCATAATTGCAACAAAGCACACGGGCAGCAACAATCTCGCACTAGCAAAATTAAAAAATTTGAAATTCTGCACAAGAAATCCACCAGCAGGCAGCACAAACCTTCTGAAAATGATGATTTTTTATTTTTATCAGAATAACTCCTCAGGTTGACATTTGCCTGCACTTTTTTTTGCAAGGAGTCTATTTTGGGGGGGGGGGGGTGGGAGGAAGGAAGTGCCCCACAGTCTGGACAGGAACTTCCTGTTCTTGTCCAGCAGGCTCCTCCCAGTGCTTTGTTCATGTCCTGGTCACTTTGATTTGGATCTTGACCTGGAAGGATTACTTTTTGTGGATGCTGCTGGATATTTGGATTTGAGGCCTTTTTGACTTTCTTTGGATCCCTTTTGGATTAGAAATTTCACAAGTAAGTTGATATTGTTTGTTTGGGGGCATGGATGGCATTGGATTGTGGTGATCTTTGTGTGTTTTTCGATTTTTTGGCTGTTGTTGGGGCCTTTTGCCCAGGGGTACTCAGTGGTGTATGGACTGAGTCTTTCTGTGGGGTCTCTTGAATGTAAACATCATGGAGGGCATGGATGGCATTGGATTGTGGTGATTTGTGTGTTTTTCGATTTTTTGGCTGTTGTTGGGGCCTTTTGCCCAGGGGTACTCAGTGGTGCATGGACTGAGTCTTTCTGTGGGGTCTCTTGAATGTAAACATCATGGAGGGCATGGATGGCATTGGATTGTGGTGATTTGTGTGTTTTTCGATTATTTGGCTGTTGTTGGTGCCTTTTCCCCAGGGGTACTCAGTGGTGCATGGACTGAATCTTTCTGTGGGGTGTCTTGAATTTCAACATGATTGAGGGCATTGATGGCATTGGATTGTGGTGATTTTTGTGTGTTTTTCGATTTTTTGGCTGTTGTTGGGGCCTTTTGCCCAGGGGTACTCAGTGGTGCATGGACTGCGTCTTTCTGTGGGGTTTCTTGAATGTAAACATCATGGAGGGCATGGATTGCATTGGATTGTGGTGATTTTTGTGTGTTTTTCGATTTTTTGGCTGTTGTTGGGGCCTGTCCATGTGGGTGGGGGCAATTTTGAGGCCTGGTCCAGGCAGGGCCTGGCCATGTGGGTGGGGTCTAGGGGCCATTTTGAAGCCAGGCAGTGTGCTTTGTTGTGCCATAGGCCTGCACCCAGTCTGCCATGCTTTCATCCATTATGCCCAGGGGTACTCAGTGGTGCATGAACCGAGTCTTTCTGTGGGGTGTCTTGAATTTCAACATGATTGAGGGCATGGATGGCATTGGATTGTGGTGATTTTTGTGTGTTTTTCGATTTTTTGGCTGTTGTTGGGGCCTTTTGCCCAGGGGTACTCAGTGGTGCATGGACTGAGTCTTTCTGTGGGGTTTCTTGAATGTAAACATCATGGAGGGCATGGATTGCATTGGATTGTGGTGATTTTTGTGTGTTTTTCGATTTTTTGGCTGTTGTTGGGGCCTGTCCATGTGGGTGGGGGCCATTTTGAGGCCTGGTCCAGGCAGGGCCTGGCCATGTGGGTGGGGGTCTAGGGGCCATTTTGAAGCCAGGCAGTGTGCTTTGTTGTGCCATAGGCCTGCACCCAGTCTGCCATGCTTTCATCCATTATGCCCAGGGGTACTCAGTGGTGCATGAACCGAGTCTTTCTGTGGGGTGTCTTGAATTTCAACATGATTGAGGGCATGGATGGCATTGGATTGTGGTGATTTTTGTGTGTTTTTCGATTTTTTGGCTGTTGTTGGGGCCTTTTGCCCAGGGGTACTCAGTGGTGCATGGACTGAGTCTTTCTCTGGGGTCTCTTGAATGTAAACATCATGGAGGGCATGGATGGCATTGGATTGTGGTGGTGTTTGTGTGTTTTTCGATTTTTTGGCTGTTGTTGGGGCCTTTTGCCCAGAGGTACTCAGTGGTGCATGAACTGAGTGTTTCTGTGGGGTCTCTTGAATCTAAACATCATGGAGGGCATGGATGGCATTGGATTGTGATGATTTTTGTGTGTTTTTCGATTTTTTGGCTGTTACTGGGGCCTTTTACCCAGGGGTACTCAGTGGTGCATGGACTGAGTCTTTCTGTGGGGTGTCTTGAATTTCAACATGATTGAGGGCATGGATGGCATTGGATTGTGGTGATTTTTGTGTGTTTTTATTTTTTTTGGCTGTTGTTGGGGCCTTTTGCCCAGGGGTACTCAGTGGTGCATGGACTGAGTCTTTCTTTGGGGTCTCTTTAATGTAAACATCATGGAGGGCATGAATGGCATTGGATTGTGGTGGTGTTTGTGTGTTTTTCGATTTTTTGGCTGTTGTTGGGGCCTTTTGCCCAGAGGTACTCAGTGGTGCATGAACTGAGTGTTTCTGTGGGGTCTCTTGAATGTAAACATCATGGAGGGCATGGATGGCATTGGATTGTGGTGATTTTTGTGTGTTTTTCGATTTTTTGGCTGTTGCTGGGGCCTTTTACCCAGGGGTACTCAGTGGTGCATGGACTGAGTCTTTCTGTGGGGTGTTTTGAAATTCAACATGATTGAGGGCATGGATGGCATTGGATTGTGGTGATTTTTGTGTGTTTTTCGGTTTTTTGGCTGTTGTTGGGGCCTTTTGCCCAGGGGTACTCAGTGGTGCATGGACTGAGTCTTTCTGTGGGGTCTCTTGAATGTAAACATCATGGAGGGCATGGATGGCATTGGATTGTGGTGATTTCTGTGTGTTTTTCGATTTTTTGGCTGTTGTTGGGGCCTGTCCATGTGGGTGGCTTCCATTTTGAGGCCTGGTCCAGGCAGGGTCTGGCCATGTGGGTGGGAGTCTAGGGGCCATTTTGAAGCCAGGCAGTGTGCTTTGTTGTGCCATAGGCCTGCACCCAGTCTGCCATGCTTTCATCCATTATGCCAAGGGGTACTCAGTGGTGCATGAACCAAGTCTTTCTGTCGGTTGTCATGAATTTCAGCATGATTGAGGGCATGGATGGCATTGAATTGTGGTGATTTTTGTGTGTTTTTCGTTTTTTTGGCTGTTGTTGGGGCCTTTTGCCCAGGGGTACTCAGTGGTGCATGGACTGAGTCTTTCTGTGGGGTCTCTTGAATGTAAACATCATGGAGGGCATGGATGGCATTGGATTGTGGTGATTTCTGTGTGTTTTTCGATTTTTTGGCTGTTGTTGGGGCCTGTCCATGTGGGTGGCTGCCATTTTGAGGCCTGGTCCAGGCAGGGTCTGGCCATGTGGGTGGGAGTCTAGGGGCCATTTTGAAGCCAGGCAGTGTGCTTTGTTGTGCCATAGGCCTGCACCCAGTCTGCCATGCTTTCATCCATTATGCCAAGGGGTACTCAGTGGTGCATGAACCAAGTCTTTCTGTCGGTTGTCTTGAATTTCAGCATGATTGAGGGCATGGATGGCATTGAATTGTGGTGATTTTTGTGTGTTTTTTGATTTTTTGGCTGTTGTTGGGGCCTTTTGCTCAGGGGTACTCAGTGGTGCATGGACTGCGTCTTTCTGTGGGGTTTCTTGAATGTAAACATCATGGAGGGCATGGATTGCATTGGATTGTGGTGATTTTTGTGTGTTTTTCGATTTTTTGGCTGTTGTTGGGGCCTTTTGCCCAGAGGTACTCAGTGGTGCATGAACTGAGTGTTTCTGTGGGGTCTCTTGAATGTAAACATCATGGAGGGCAATGATGGCATTGGATTGTGGTGATTTTTGTGTGTTTTTCGATTTTTTGGCTGTTGCTGGGGCCTTTTACCCAGGGGTACTCAGTGGTGCATGGACTGGGTCTTTCTGTGGGGTGTCTTGAATTTCAACATGATTGAGGGCATGGATGGCATTGGATTGGGGTGATTTTTGTGTGTTTTTATTTTATTTGGCTGTTGTTGGGGCCTTTTGCCAAGGGGTACTCAGTGGTGCATGGACTGAGTCTTTCTTTGGGGTCTCTTGAATGTAAACATCATGGAGGGCATGGATGGCATTGGATTGTGGTGATTTTTGTGTGTTTTTCGATTTTTTGGCTGTTGCTGGGGCCTTTTACCCAGGGGTACTCAGTGGTGCATGGACTGAGTCTTTCTGTGGGGTGTTTTGAATTTCAACATGATTGAGGGCATGGATGGCATTGGATTGTGGTGATTTTTGTGTGTTTTTCGTTTTTTTGGCTGTTGTTGGGGCCTTTTGCCCAGGGGTACTCAGTGGTGCATGGACTGAGTCTTTCTGTGGGGTCTCTTGAATGTAAACATCATGGAGGGCATGGATGGCATTGGATTGTGGTGATTTCTGTGTGTTGTTTGATTTTTTGGCTGTTGTTGGGGCCTGTCCATGTGGGTGGCTGCCATTTTGAGGCCTGGTCCAGGCAGGGTCTGGCCATGTGGGTGGGAGTCTAGGGGCCATTTTGAAGCCAGGCAGTGTGCTTTGTTGTGCCATAGGCCTGCACCCAGTCTGCCATGCTTTCATCCATTATGCCCAGGGGTACTCAGTGGTGCATAAACCAAGTCTTTCTGTCAGTTGTCTTGAATTTCAGCATGATTGAGGGCATGGATGGCATTGAATTGTGGTGATTTATGTGTGTTTTTTTTATTTTTTGGCTGTTGTTGGGGCCTTTTGCTCAGGGGTACTCAGTGGTGCATGGACTGAGTCTTTCTCTGGGGTCTCTTGAATGTAAACATCATGGAGGGCATGGATGGCATTGGATTGTGGTGATTTATGTGTGTTTTTTGATTTTTTTGGCTATTGTTGGGGCCTGTCCATGTGGGTGGGGGCCATTTTGAGGCCTGGTCCAGGCAGGGCCTGGCCATGTTGGTGGGGGTCTAAGGGCCATTTTGAAGCCAGGCAGTGTGCTTTGTTGTGCCATAGGCCTGCACCCAGTCTGCCATGCTTTCATCCATGATTTATGTGTGTTTTTTTATTTTTTGGCTGTTGTTGGGGCCTTTTGCTCAGGGGTACTCAGTGGTGCATGGACCGAGTCCTTCTGTGGGGTGTCTTGAATTTCAACATGATTGAGGGCATGGATGGCATTGGATTGTGGTGATTTTTGTGTGTTTTTCGATTTTTTGGCTGTTGTTGAGGCCTTTTACCCAGGGGTACTCAGTGGTGCATGGACTGAGTCTTTCTGTGGGGTCTCTTGAATGTAAACATCATGGAGGGCATGGATGGCATGGATTGTGGTGATTTTTGTGTGTTGTTTGATTTTTTGACTGTTATTGGGGTCTTTTGCCCAGGGGTACTCAGTGGTGCATGGACTGAGTCTTTCTGTGGGGTGTCTTGAATTTCAACATGATTGAGGGCATGTGTGGCATTGGATTGTGGTGATTTTTGTGTGTTTTTCGATTTATTGGCTGTTGTTGGGGCCTTTTGCCCAGGGATACTCAGTGGTGCATGGACTGAGTCTTTCTGTGGGGTCTCTTGAACGTAAACATCATGGAGGGCATGGATGGCATTGGATTGTGGTGATTTTTGTGTGTTTTTTGATTTTTTGGTTGTTGTTGGGGCCTTTTGCCCAGGGGTACTCAGTGGTGCATGGACTGAGTCTTTCTGTGGGGTGTCTTGAATTTCAACATGATTGAGGGCATGTGTGGCATTGGATTGTGGTGATTTTTGTGTGTTTTTCGATTTATTGGCTGTTGTTGGGGCCTTTTGCCCAGGGATATTCAGTGGTGCATGGACTGAGTCTTTCTGTGGGGTCTCTTGAACGTAAACATCATGGAGGGCATAGGTGGCATTGGCTGTGGTGATTGTTGTGTGTTTTTCGATTTTTTGGCTGTTGTTGGGGCCTTTTGCCTAGGGGTACTCAGTGGTGCATGGACTGAGTCTTTCTGTGGGGTCTCTTGAATGTAAACATCATGGAGGGCATGGATGGCATTCGATTGTGGTGATTTTTGTGTGTTTTTCAATTTTTGGGCTGTTGGGGCCTGTCCATGCGGGTGGGGGCCATTCTGAGGCCTGGTCCAGGCAGGGCCTGGCCATGTGAGTGGAGGTCTGGGGGGCATTTTGAAGCCAGGCAGTGTGCGTTGTTGTGCCATAGGCCTGCATCCAGTCTGCCATGCTTTCATCCATTATGCAAAGGGGTACTCAGTGGTGCATGGACTGAGTCTTTCTGTGGGGTGTCTTGAATGTAAACATCATGGAGGGCATGGATGCCATTGGATTGTGGTGATTTTTGTGTGTTTTTCGATTTTTTGGCTGTTGTTGGGGCCTTTTGCCCAGGGGTACTCAGTGCTGCATGGACTGAGTCTTTCTGTGGGGTGTCTTGAATTCCAACATGATTGAGGGCATGGATGGCATTGGATTGGTGATTTGTGTGTGTTTTTCGATTTTTTGGCTCTTGTTGGGGCCTGTCCATCTGGGTGGGGGCCATTTTGAGGCCTGGTCCAGGAAGGGCCTGGCCATGTGGGTGGGAGTCTAGGGGCCATTTTGAAGCCAGGCAGTGTGCTTTGTTGTGCCATAGGCCTGCACCCAGTCTGCCATTTTCATCCATTATGCCCAGGGGTACTCTGTCAGTGGTGCATTGTATTGGTCTTTCCATTTTGGGGGGTGGGTATAATAAAAATGCTTACTTGCAAACTATTAATTGAAGCGCTACATATGTAACATTTATTTAACTGATGTTCCTCTGGCTTCATTTGCTTTTAGGTGCAGAAAGACGAATCATCAGCCTCATCGTTCCTCATCAGTGCCAGTGCAACTGCGGTACAAAAGGGGGTGGTGATGGACAGAGCATCTGAATCAATCAAACACTCACACCCAGTCAAAAGATCTGGGTTTAATCCATCACAGTTCTTTAGCCCACTCTGCCACCCCAGTTCAGACATGGTTATATGCAAATCAGTCTGACCCTGTGCCTCATGGGAACAGTCCAGCCTGAACTGCCAAGCCATGTCTTCCCTGGACCGGAAACAAGCTTCTGAGGACCGGTTTCTGGCATTCCAGCCATCTTCAGCCCGGCTTGCTTGAATCCAGTGGCAAAGTGAGCAAGGGACTCACGTCTGAGCATACCCTGCCACACTTATGGCGGCCAAAAGCGGTACAAAAGGGGGTGGTGATGGACGTAGCATCTGAATCAATCAAACACTCACACCCAGTCAAAAGATCTGGGTTTAATCCATCACCGTTCTTAAGCCCACTCTGCCACCCCAGTTCAGACATGGCTATATGCAAATCAGTCTGACCCTGTGCCTCATGGGAACAGTCAAGCCCGAACTGCCAAGCCATGTCTTCCCTGGACCGGATACAAGCATCCGAGGACCGGTTTCTGGCATTCCAGCCGTCTTCAGCCCGGCTTGCAGCAGCAGCGGGGTCTGCTGGGGACCAAGCTGGGAGTAGCAGCTCCCGCTCCATTGGGCTCAGTGCCACCACCACCACGCCAACTTAGGTCCAAGCCCTTGAGTGCTGCAGAGGCAGCCAGTATAGTTGTTCAATCACCATCGACCAGTGATGTTGGCTGATCGCAAGAAAGTAGCAGCATCCCTCAATCAACACAGGTTGTTGTAACTCATCTGACGAGTGTTCAACAACCACAGCCGCAACAACAACCACAAGTGCTGCAAGTACAAGCCCAAGTATATGTGGAAGGAGAGGTGGCACAAGGAGAGGCGCAAGGAGAGGTGCATGGAGCGGCACAAGTGCCCACAATAGTTGTTCCTCCCGAAGTAGGGGCACATCAGGAAATCGAAATTCAAGCCAAGGTATCATCTGAGGGAGCCACTCTTCCTGATGATTCATTGTCTTCCAGATCCCCAGCAAGGAAAAGATCAAGGATGGTGTCTACATCTTCTTCAAGCCCCCTTCCTTCTGATGATATGGATCAAAATTGGGAACCACCAGCGCCGTCTGAGAGTGAGGCACACTATGATCTGACAAAGGTAGCTAAGCTTAAAAGGAAGGTCCCCGAAAGTCTCATAGTTATGGAGTGTGATGATGACGCTGAACAAGAAGTGGCGTATACTCCTGCTGATGAAGATTCTCACGACGACGACGCAGTCACCATAAACGTCACTCCAGGCTCAGCGGGCATGCAGCAAACAGACATTTTTACCCTATCCCGAAATGCTGCTGAGCGTGATGTTGGCGACGTGGGAATGGGACCTCCACCAATGCAGTTAACTAGTACACCACCACCTACCGCTTCCATATTTTCTCGCCAGAAGGGACCTCCATCCACCTCGACCTCCATTTCCTCAATTAGTGGTGCTGTAAGTGCACAACGTAGTAAATTTCGGCAACACACATCCTCCACTTCATCTGGCATTATCATTCCCAGTATCGCCTCCTCCGCCCCCCACAGACATTTGAAGGCTGCAGTTTGGGACTTCTTTAGTGTTAACCCAACAAGAGAAAACATAGCCATTTGTACCATTTGTAAGTTTCGAGTTAGTCGTGGTAAGCTTGGTACCAACTATGGTACCGGAGGCCAGAGAGGTCATCTTGAGAGACAGCACACTGTCAAATGGCATGCGCACCTAAAGGAGATCAAGGCAGCCCGAATTGCAAGTCAACAAATTGTATCCGTTGATGTTTCATCAGATGATGACGAGGAGGAAGAAGCGTCAAACATTTCTTCACTTACACCCAGTACCCCTGTCAGCAGTACACCCCCTGCAAGACATATGAGCCACACTAAGAGTGTGGGAGAGAGGGAGACACCAATGCGAAAAAGTTCATCATCACCGGGTGTAACTGGGTCGAAGAAGTCATCATCATCATCCCGTAAAATGGTCCAGCCCACCATTAGAAGCATGTTGTTTTCAGATGCGCCATTTGAACGCAACCACCCAACGGCGCGTCTGTATAACACTAAGCTGGCTAAAATGCTAGCGCTGGACCTTCTCCCTTTTTCTTTTGTGGAAGGGGTGGGTTTTCTTGAATTAGTGGCAACGCTCTGCCCTAAATGGAAGGTTCCTAGCCGGTTCAATTTTGCCAGAGTTGCGGTTCCAGCACTACATGAAGATGTGCTGGAGGTGATTGGGGCAGCTTTGCAGAAGAGTGCTGTTCACACTATACATCTGACAACAGACATGTGGACCAGTTGCCAAGCCGTTGATTACATGTGCATCACTGCACACTGGGTCTCTTTTTCAGGGGTTAAAGCAAAGCTAAACGTAGGTGTTGACACGGACAAAGTTTATAAAGCTGCTCGGAAACATGCAACACTAGCCATGTTTGCCATGGAGAAAAATCATTCAGGAGAAAACATTTTGCATGAGTTTAACACAAAGGTCTTTCAATGGCTGTCCCCAAGAAAACGCATGATTGGTTATGTTTCCACGGATAATGGCGCCAATGTAGTTAAGGCCATGGATAAGGGTAACTATTTCAGAGTGCCGTGTTTTGCGCACTGTATAAACCTGGTTGTTAAAAAATTCTTGAGTGAAGAAAGTCCAGTGTGCGAGTTACTGACCACCTGCCGAAGAATGTGCACACATTTCAACCATTCTTTTAAGGCCAGGAAGCAGCTGAGGTGCCTGCAATATGAACCTAAAGTGCCAGTGAAAGCACTCATCCAGGAGGTGGTAACACGTTGGAAATCAACCTTCTACATGCTTGAGCGTCTGTATGAGCAGTATGCGGTAGTCGATCAGTATTTCTTTACACTGGGTACACCTATGATTGACCTGAGGATACAGGTGGAGCACTGGCAGCTAGTTAAAAGTCTGACAGACATTCTTCCTCCTTTTGAAGTCTTCACGCGTGCAGTCAGCAGGGAGGACTGTTATTTGGGAAAAGCTATCCCATTGTTGCGCATGCTAGAGCACCAACTGAAGGCGGTGTCTTCTACGTTTCAAAAAGAAGGAAAGCAAGAAGCATTTGAGTTGGCGGAGAAGTTATTACAGCACCTACTTTGCGATGAACGTCTTCAAAAGATCCACACAGAACAGCATTACCTTTCTGCTACTATTCTGAATCCACGGTACAAAAAGGCAGTGGCAGGCAGAGTCTTCTTTTCTTTTGATGACGCAGATGTTACAAAGTACAAACATTGGCTAGCTGTGTCAGCCAGTCGGTTTGAAAGAGAACGGCAGGAAATTGAAGGAAAATGCAGTACATCAGCATCAGCAGGCCATCCGTCCAAAAAATCCCCTTCTGCATCTGTGGCTGTGGCAGAAGTGAGTGATTTTCCCTCTCAGCCGTTAACGACACCCCAACCATATCATCTGCACCAGACACAACAGTAACATTGTGTGAAGAAGAGGATTGGCTAACTCAGCTTGGGTTTGCTTCTCAAAAGGTCCCAGAAAAAAGTAAGCAAAGTGGAGGAATCCTGGAGAACCTTGAGTCGAGGGTGTAGGACTATCTGAATGACTCAACAGAGGTCTATGTTCATGATGAACCATTGGCGTATTGGCGTGGGAAAATAAATGTGTGGCCAGAGATCACCAACCTGGCTATAAATGACTTGTCTTGCCCACTCACAAGCATGTCTTCTGAACGTGTTTTCAGTGCTGCTGATGGCATTGTAACTTCCAAAAGGACCCGCCTCTTGCCCAAAAATGTGGAAAGGTTAACAATGATCAAGATGAATCAGCACCTCATACCACCAGATTACAAAATACAAGAATGCACTCAGGAAGAAGACGAGGAGGACACCATCTTAGATGAGGGAAGTTCTTCTCTGTTACCTGACCTACTCCCGTCTGAATTCGCAGAGTTTGAGAACGAGCTCTTCTTCCCTGACTCCGAGCCCTGAAAATGAGTCAATGAATCACTAACTTTCTTTTTTGTCCTTATTCACTTTTATTCCTGTGTGTCTGTCTTTCTTTATTTTGCAAAATCTATATAAAAAAACTTTAATCACCTAATCACAAAAACAAGCCCATCAGCAGAACTGGTCTCACTTATTTGCTTATTGATTTGAAGGTGCCACAGTCTGCATTCCTCAGGTTCACAAGTTCACAAGAACATGCTCCTCTATCCTCCTCCTCCAGAAGGTAGGACCATTTTTGCTTTTTGCCTGTTTGGGGGTGTTCTGCTTTTTTGCGGGTGGCTGCAGGGGTCTGGGGGCATAGCTCGGAAGATCTCTTATCGGAATTAAGTGTTTTGGACCAAATCTATGGTGAAAAAGTTTTTGCGTTTTTGCTCACTTGTCGGTCTTTGGGGGGCTTCCAGGTTTTTGCGGGTGGGTTTTGTGGTCTGGGAGCACTGCTGGCACAGTCTAATGTTGATTGCATTTGTTTTACAGGAAATCCATTGTGGAAAAGGGGAGTTAGGGCCTAGCTGCACAGCGTATTTGGACTGAATTGAAGGTAGGCCCATTTTTGCTTTTTGCCTGTTTGGGGGTGTTCTGCTTTTTTGCGGGTGGCTGCAGGGGTCTGGGGGCATAGCTCGGAAGGTCTAATATCGGAATACAGTGTTTTGGACCAAATCCATGGTGAAAAAGTTTTTGCGTTTTTGCTCACTTGTCTGTCTTTAGGGGGTTTCAAAATATTTGTGGGTGGGTTTTTGGGGTCTGGGAGCACTGCTGGCACAGTCTAATGTTGATTGCATTTGTTTTACAGGAAATCTATGGTGGGAAAGGGGAGTTAGGGCCTAGCTGCACAGCGTATTTGGACTGAATTGAAGGTAGGCCCATTTTTGCTTTTTGCCTGTTTGGGGGTGTTCTGCTTTTTTGCGGGTGGCTGCAGGGGTCTGGGGGCAAAGCTCGGAAGTTCTAATATCAGAATCAAGTTTTTTGGACCAAATCCACGGTGAAAAAGTTTTTTGCTCACTTGTCTGTCTTTGGGGGGCTTCCAGATTTTTGTGGGTGGGTTTTGGGGTCTGGGAGCACTGCTGGCACAGTCTAATGTTGATTGCATTTGTTTTTCAGGAAATCCATGGTGGAAAAGGGGAGTTAGGGCCTAGCTGCACAGCGTATTTGGACTGAATTGAAGGTAGGCCCATTTTTGCTTTTTGCCTGTTTGGGGGTGTTCTGCTTTTTTGCGGGTGGCTGCAGGGGTCTGGGGGCATAGCTCGGAAGGTCTAATATCGGAATACAGTGTTTTGGACCAAATCCATGGTGAAAAAGTGTTTGCGTTTTTGCTCACTTGTCTGTCTTTAGGGGGTTTCAAGATATTTGTGGGTGGGTTTTTGGGGTCTGGGAGCACTGCTGGCACAGTCTAATGTTGATTGCATTTGTTTTACAGGAAATCTATGGTGGGAAAGGGGAGTTAGGGCCTAGCTGCACAGCGTATTTGGACTGAATTGAAGGTAGGCCCATTTTTGCTTTTTGCCTGTTTGGGGGTGTTCTGCTTTTTTGCGGGTGGCTGCAGGGGTCTGGGGGCATAGCTCAGAAGTTCTAATATCAGAATCAAGTTTTTTGGACCAAATTCATGGTGAAAACGTTTTTTGCTCACTTGTCTGTCTTTTGGGGGCTTCCAGATTTTTGTGGGTGGGTTTTGGGGACTGGGAGCACTGCTGGCACAGTCTAATGTTGATTGCATTTGTTTTTCAGGAAATCCATGGTGGAAAAGGGGAGTTGGGGCCTAGCTGCAGAGCGCATTTGGACTGAATTCGAGGTAGGCCCAAAGTTTTCTAAGTGTGGCTTTTCCCGGGTTTTGCCTTTTGGCTAGTTGGGGGTTTTAAACTTGTTTTCGCCCGGGTTAACAGTTCTGGGGCCATTGCTGGGAAGGTCTAATACCCTAAAGAAAGTGTTTTGGAGACAATCCCTGGGGAAAAAGTTTTTGCATTTTCTGAGATTTCGCTCACTCTACCATTTTCGGGGGGCTGTTTGTGGGGGTTCCTGGTGTTTGTGGGGGGTTTGCGAGTCTTGGAGCAATGCTGGGTATGGATACTTTTCCTTTCTTACAAGTGGTTTGAATACAATCAATGGTGGGTAAGGGGGGATTTGAGCCTACTTTACTTTCAAAGTACGTTTTGTCACCATTTTCTACTAGGCCTCGTTTTTGGAGATCTGATTTGGGGTCTTCTACATTTTTGCGACTGGGTTTAGTAAGGGTCTGGGAGAACTGCTGGGAATGTCTAATTTTGTTCTAAAACACAGTTTACAGTACACCTAGCTAGAGGGGAAGGATCCGCTAAATTAATTCATCCATACTTATTTATCCTTCAAAAGGAGACTCAGACAGAGTACGCACTTTCAAAAAAATTGTACTGTCTATTAGGAAACTCAAAGTGTGACTTTTTGCACTACACAGCGTACATACCTTGTATTTATTTGTCAGTGGTGTTCTAATATCACTTCCTGTTTTTCCATCAATAATTACAGGCCGGGTTTCAGCCTGTGCAATGGGAACAAAAGGATGAAGTCAGGCTTCACATTAGTGAGCCGCAATTCAGCGTCCGCCAGGCAGGCAGTGGACAGGGTGTCTTCTGGTCACCAACATTGATGGACGGCGCGTCAGATGGAATGAAGGAGTCCCGCTAATAAGAGGAATCGTTGGATGCATGCAACTTACCAAATTCAACAGGACAACTACAACAACATACAGATACAGTATCCGTTCTTTTCTAATTATCTTTTAAGTAATGTTATTGCTGTGAACTTCTATGAGTGTCACTCTGCATTTCTTTGATCTCTGCTTCTAAATTCATCCCTACAGCCATTGTATAGGTTTTACTTCTGCTATTTTTCAAACCTAATTTAATGTACGAAGTGTTTCTCTGAGTGCAGAGATAGGCAAGTGAAAACGCATAATTATTACTGCAGCCCTGTACTGTCGCATTCTTTCATTCACGGTTGTCGAAAGTACAACTTACTTTCAGTAACCATGCATGCAGTAGTGCATGCACTTCCTTTATGTCACTTAAAAGATTTATGGATAGCTTTGTACCCAAAGATTTGTTTATCTTCAGTTATTGTTTGTGCATGCTGTGCTTTTTTTTCTTCTCTCAACAAAACTTTCCAAAAAAACCCCATTCCCATCCATTTTCCAAACCCTAACCCTCTTCCCCCGGGCTGTGTGGTTTTGATTCATGTGTGACTAAATGACAGCAATAATTCCACACACTTGCTGGGGAGGATAAGGTCATAGCAACAGGCTGGTGAAGGAATCCGAGGATATATTCTTACTCAGCTTGACACAGACCCATGACTATTGGCAAATGAAAGCAGATTTTCATGTGCGCCATCAACTTGATTGATCATCAAGAACATCCTCCTCCTAGATGTGGCAAATGAATGATTACCCTGCTGTGTCCTTCACCTTCAGTACTATTTCTTGTAGTAGTAGCCAATGTCAAAGAAATGCAACGCAAGTAGTAGTTATATTTTCAATACTTTACCATTTGTTAGGCTACATTGTGGCACTGTTCTAGTGTACTGTCACCTGCTATATTCTCTATCGTACCGTTCTAATGCTACGGTAAGGACAAACAAGGTTTCATTTTCTTTTTTTTCATATGCTGCAACTGCCACTGATTGGGGGTCTTCTACATTTTTGCGACTGGGTTTAGTAAGGGTCTGGGAGCACTGCTGGGAATGTCTAATTTTGTTCTAAAACACAGTTTACAGTACACCTAGCTTGAGGGGAAAGATCCGCTAAATTAATTAATCCATACTTATTTTTCCTTCAAAAGGAGACTCAGACAGAGTACGCACTTTCAAAAAAATTGTACTGTCTATTAGGAAACTCAAAGTGTGACTTTTTGCACTACACAGCGTACATACCTTGTATTTATTTGTCAGTGGTGTTCTAATATCACTTCCTGTTTTTCCATCAATAATTACAGGCCGGGTTTCAGCCTGTGCAATGGGAACAAAAGGATGAAGTCAGGCTTCACATTAGCGAGACGCAATTCAGCATCCGCCAGGCAGGCAGTGGACAGGGTGTCTTTTGGTCACCAACATTGATGGACGGAGCGTCAGATGGAATGAAGGAGTCCCGCTAATAAGAGGAATCGTTGGATGCATTAGGAGAGATGAGAGACTGACGGTAGTACTAGTAAAGTCCTAGGACTATTGAATTCACTTACTCTGTGAGAGGCACTTAGTTTTGAAAACATTTTTTTTGCCACTTAAGTTTCAGGAAAACAAACTTACTGTTAAACGCCCACCTACCAGCCTCGCAGTAAAAAAAACACGTATGCTAAGATAAAGTTTAAAGTATATTTATATCCCTAACATGAATAATCTCCCGCAAGACCCAACCCACCCCCACTCTCTAACCCCAACAAATGTCAGAGAAAAGTCCAAAAAACCCAACTCCCAATTCCCACCCCCGAAGTCTTTAAAAAAGGGGAAAGTCTCCTCCTACTGCCGGC